>NC_133661.1:1292713-1595713 GCF_037893015.1 Macrotis lagotis | reverse complement strand
TTCCTGACACACCTGTCTGTGGTTGGTGAATCTACCCCCCCCCTCCAAATTCACCTTGGCCTCTCAGGGCCTGGTGCCCAACTCCAGACGGTGCCATCTCAGTGACTTTTCATCTTCCCTATATGGGACCAGGCACAGAAGGAGATTTCAAGGGAGGAGATAGGACCATACATCCCCTTGTTGAAAGCAGCTCCGATGACCCCTCAGATGGACCCAAAGTCCCCAAGAAACAAAGGAGAGGAATGGAATGAATGGCAGGGTCACCAGGGGGATTTGGGAAGATCTGAGTTTGAATTCCACCTCAGATCCTTTCAATCAATATACGTTTGGTAAGCACCTACTATGTGCCAGGGATACATAAAGAAAAAGTCCCTGGGGTGTCACAAACCACTGGACTTCAGTTTCCTCATCTGTAAAATGGGGACACTAGCCTGAACCACCGGAGTTGTGTTTGCCAGCCAGAAGTGCTCTGGAAATGCCTCTTGTTTTTAGACAGGCAGCATGATACCTGTTGTACGACCCTGCCCACAAGAGGGCCTTGACCCTGGCCATTGAGCCAGGATGGGGGGTGCTGGGGTTGGGGAGGCCGTCTTGGTCTCCCTCATCGGGCGCACCTCTGTGGAGAGGGGTCCTGGACATGTGTGGACTCGAGGCAGTGCTACAGCTTTGTGTTTTTGACCCCAATGTGCCGGCTGCCCTCTTGAAGTAGGCTCTGGGGGGCAGCCTGGGCTGGAGCCTGGCTGGAACCCCACCCATCTCTGAGCCTCCCTTTCTTCAGCTGTGCACTGGGGCCAGGTCCCAGGTCCCGTGGTGGGCTTGGCTCCCTTGGGGTCCAGTGCTGCCAGCTCTTCTCCATGGCGACGGTTTAAGGTCCTGAACAAATAGTGTCCGAGGACTGCTGGCCCAGGCTAGTTTATTTTACCTGTTTGTTTTCATTAGCAACTGCCTCCCAGCAGCAACCTGAACTGGCTGCTGATAAATGCGGAGACAGACATGCGGTCTCATGATTTGGGAGCTGGCCCAGCACCTTTCAAAGCCATGAGAGAAGGCGGCAATTGGGAGTGATTTCCTCAACCTCTCATTGTGCTCACTATTTTAAACCTCTTGCGGGAGCTCCCCGAGGACCTCTGCTTGTTGGTTGTGAAGCAGGTCAAGGTGGGAGGGGGCTATTATAGCGTTGGGGGGGCAGCACATGGTGCCACTGGCTTTCCCAGGATGGCACCCCCATCACCATTAAACCCTCTTGTAACAAGTGTGGTGAAGGCTTCCTGCCCATACTTCCTTCCCGCCACATATTGGATGGAGAAGAGGTTTTCTAGGCCCTAGTTTCTCAGAGCCAGCTCTGCCTGGGGGCGGTCGTGTTGTTGGGGTGGCCGGCCTTCTCGCTTGGGTCCCTGGGAGACTGTGGGTGCCAGTTCATCCCGCCTTCCTCTCCTCCATTCATCTAGTCTCCCCATCGGCAGCGCACGTCGTTTTCTTCCCAACCCCGTTTCCTTCTATAGTTCTGTTGGACAAGGAAGCACACTGGGGCTTTTGGAAACAGTGCCCACACAGAGGGTGATGGAGCTTGGGTCTCTCCTTGCCCATCTGCAGCTTCTGCCTCCATCCGGGGCCCTCTGGTGGCTCCTTGAAGTCACTTTCTGCCTGCTGCCTTGGAGTGGGGTTGGAAAGAAGATACCCCTCCTTGCCCCTGTGGGGTCCCCTCTCCTCATAGTATCGAAGACACAGGCATTAGAAGCCCTGCCAAGGCAGAACTGAGGAGACTTCTACTTGTCCAGAGAGGACACTGAGGCCTCATTCTCCGGGGTCCCACAACTTCAGCAACCCCACTCTCAGTGGTCCAGAAGGTGTTAAATATATATTTAGGGATTTACTCACACACCAGTCATGAGTGTCCAAGCTCCCCTCCCTCCTGGGAGAACTGGTTCTTCTGACTCTGCCTTCTTTGTCTGCATCAATTCACACAAATCTTCTCATTCTTTTTGCATCTCTCCTCTGTATTATTTATTAACTTTTCCAAATAGGGAGTGGGGAAGAAAGAGAACAAGTGTGTGTGGTATGTGTGGTGTGTCTCTGTGTGTGGTATGTGTGGTGCGTGTATGTGGTATGTGTTATATGTGTGTGGTGTCTGTGTGATATGTGTGGTGTGTGTATGCAGTGTGTGGTGTATGTGTGTGGTGTATATGTGGTGTGTGTTGTATGAGTGTGTGGTGTGTGTGTATCCTGGCAGACTAGAGTACTGGGCTGAAGTGACTCCAGTGTGGGGTCATAGGAATGAATTAAAACCCCAGACTCTGGTTCAGAAATTTTTTTTTTTTTTAAACAAACCCCAGAGGGAAGATTTATCAGTAGTTTGTTTCTAAAACCCTGGGAGTCTTAGTGGACCACAATCCCACTTTGAGTCAGCACTGTGAAGAGCTTATCTCATCTTGGGCTATAATGAGGGCTGGGGAGGGGCCTTGGCTATCCGCCCCCCGCCCCCCCACCGCCCCAGTTAGGCCACAATCAGATGGCTTCTAGGAGTTTATGTGAGCCAAGGGTCTTGATAAGCTGGGGAGTATCCTGAGGAGGGTGACCATACTGGGGGGACTCAAGTAATGTCATATGAAGATCAGTTCCAGGGACTGAGCTCATGTGGCCTGGAGGAGAGCTGTCCCCGGGGACCTGAGAGCAGTCCCTTGCAGTCTCTCAGTCTCTACCCCCCCCCCCCCAGGGCTGTCCTTAGTGGGCCAGCTTTGGGTCTGCTCTGCTCAGCTTGAGAGGGAAGCTTCCGAAGGTCTGCTTTAGGTGGCTGGGCAGGGCTTCCTGACAATCAGGGTTCCATGGGAATTTTCCAGTAGTTGCAGAAAAATGCTTTGTGGATATGGTCGCCTGGACTTCTCCTATCCTTGGACCAGATGTAGCACAGGCCCGTTGGGGGGTCCCCGTGCTGAAAACAGCTAAGTGGGTTCCTGCCCCAGTTGGCTTTCCATCCCAGGGAGGCCAGGCTTTCCTGAATTATCCTGATGGGATGGGTGGTCTCGTTTCCTCAGAGGCAGCTGGGCAGTCAGCTTCAAGCCAACCTCGTAGCCTCTGGGGCGGGCTGAGGAGCACTGAGGGGATCGAGTCCAGACAACTGGCTCTGGAGCCATCTGCTCTCAAAGGTCCTGATCAGGGAGCTCTCTGCTTGGCAGTCATGAGGTGTGAATGTGGGTCACTAGGGGAGGGATCATCCCTTTGCAGGGCGTCCTTTTCCCGAGGTGTTAGAGAAGTGACTGGCTCCCCTTGGGGAGATGGTCTGACCTCTTCCAGGGTGGCCCTGCTCTGACCTGAGCTCCCTGCATTTGGCCTTGGCTCAGAACCCTCTTTCTTAACCTTTGGCCGACCAGCACTGACCAGACCAGTTTGGCTGACTGACTCACTGGGCGCCAAAAGTCTCTCTGCGCCTTGTTTGGCTCAACTTTGTGGAGACTCCCACCCAGACCTGGCTTGGCTTTCCAGACTCCTGGAAGTTTCTGGGTTTTTGCTGTCCAATGACCATGGTCATTGATGTTAATGATGGTGATGACAGCGATGCTGACGGTGATGCTGATGGTGACACTGGCGATGGCACTGGTGATGCTGGTGATTACAATTGTGACATCAACAATGCTGACAGTGATGACAATGGTGACTTTAGTGATGATGCTGGCGATGGCAGTGATGTGAGTGATGATAACAATGACAGTGATGCTGAAAAGATGGTGTTGATAATGGTGGTGCTGGCAGTGATGGCGATGACTAATGTGATGGCGACACTGGCAGTGCTGGCTATGATGACAGCAGTGTCTCTGGCTTTTCTTTGGAGACCCTCCTGTGTATCCCTGTGGCTTTTCCCTGGGTTCATGGGTGCTCCTAGCCCAGATGTCTTGCCTACTTAGGGTTTACACACTATATTTCTTTCCTTCCCCGTTTGGAGCAAGGCAAGGTCCGTGAGGATGGTTTCCCTTTGTCTTTGTGCTCTTGGCCAGTTTGCTGCTATTCAGAGGTAAGAAGGGTATAAGAGATGAGTCGGGTCCGCAGAGCAGGTGAGTGACTTCTGGGGGCCAGAATGGACTGAGATCTGACTCAGACCTTTAGACTTTCTGCTCCCATGAGCCTCTGCTTTGAACGGTGATCTTGTACAAACCCGGAGTGTCCAGTCTACCAGTCAGGGACCTGCGATACTTGCTCCAGATCTCTTAGCTCCAGCCTTAGCTGTTCTGGGAAGGGCTGCCAGGGTGCCCTATAGTGGTGTGCCATGGATGGGGTCCTTCTTGAACCTCTGTTTCCTCCTCTATATTGTGAACAAGACTGGCTTCTCAAAAGCATCTAGACATCCTTATGTGAGCTGCTCATTGGAATCTGTAGGGAATCCAGATGTTGAACTCTGGGAGCTTCCAGGTGCATCATTGGAATGACCCAGTATAGCAGAACAGCAGTGGCGATTTGAAGTGAGCAGGAGAGCAGCAGGTTTGGATTGGGGGACTGTGTTCAAGGAGAATCTTGACCCTTGGCGGGGCTCTGTGGTCACTTGGCAGTACACCTCTGGCCCCAAGACTGGACTCTGGTACTAGTGTCCTGACGCTCCCTGTTGCTTCTCCCCCCTGCCTCCCCATTTGTCTTATTCTCTGCTCAGAAGCTGGAAGTTGATGTGCCATCCTCTCTTTAGTTCCTGGCCTCTGAGCTGGGCAGCTCTGGAAGCCCAGTCCTGCTACTGGGGGAAGGGCCCAGGGCTTTCTGGGCAGGGTCAGTCTTTGGGAAAGCTGGAGTGACTTACACCCTGGGGGTTGTTTCCTACATCCCGGGTGACTGACCATTTACTGTGAGTGTTTTTCTTTCTAAGGTTTGGACTGTCTTTGTATTAGCTGGTGGTTCTTGAACCAACCTGGGTCCAAATTAGTGGATTCCCTGCCCCCCCACCCCAGCCTGGATCCCAAACAAGCCAGCTTGCCAGATATTCCTTGACACTGTTGGGAGTGGGAATGGGTGGGCCGCCTCTCCCAGAGGCTTTGGGAACAGCTGCCAAGGCTGTCCTAACTTCTCCTGGGGAGAAATGCCCTCTCCTTGAGGATTGCTGTGGCACCTGGCAGCTCCTCAACCTCTGGACGCATAGACTCCATGTTGGACCTCAAGAGGACTTCTTGGGTCAGCTGTGGCAGCGATGCCATGCCCTCAGTAATGGGCCCTGGCTGGCCCTAGGATTGCCCAGCTCTCTCACTCCTAGCTGGACTAGAGTGTATGCACACACAGAGGCCATTCATTCCCCTTGCCTAGGTAAATAAACATTCCCAATATTTTTAGGCATCAAATATTGACCCAGCAGCCAGAGCTGCCATCTCCACCCTGCCGGGTCTGGTGAATGAAGTGGCAGGAACCCCACACTCCCACGGTAGCCGGTTCCCCTCGGCCCAGTTCGACCTTTAAGTAGAGGGAAGCTTGTGTTCCACAAGCTGAACTTGGCCCTAGAGTGTGCGAGGAGCAGTGTGGGCTGTGTCTATGCTGCCCTCCCCCATTTTGTATAACACCGTCGAGATTGGAGACTAACTGCCAAGCTGGCTTCTATTGGGGTTGGGATGGTGGAAGTGGCAGCAGGAGAAGGACCTGGGGACTCTGCTCAGAGCCAGGTTTGATGGCATTCAGCTTCTTAGCCCCCTCTCTTCTCCCCAAGTGGAGTCTTTCTGTCCAGGAGGCCCCTCTCAGTTCAGCCTCAGAGAGCATGGACAGTGGGCAGAACTTGTCCCCTCCTGAGCCAGTGGCTCTCCCCCCAACTAGAGGCTCTGAGGCCATTGCTTCTTTAGCGAGGCAAGTAGGGACCTTGGGCTGTGTTCAGATTCTCCTCAGAGATGGGATTCAGTGAGGGACATCCTCCACCCCTAAATGAAAAGCCACTCGTTCAGCAATCTAATGATCTGTCTGTGTGCTTTACATGGAATGGACAAGTATTATCCATGTTGACTTTAAAATTAGTGATGTAGCAGGAACACAGTGGGCCCTGACTTTGGACCCACATCCTCAGAACTTGGGGTTTGGAGGACTTGGGAGGCCATCCCACACAGCTTAGACCTAGGTCCCCAGGGACTGAGATCTGGCAGGGGTTCTCAAGGCCAGCCCCTCCTCATGGTCACATTTACCTGCTCATGGTCACTCAGCTAGGACCCAGTAGGGCCACCTTCAGCTCCAAGTCTATGATGTCTGAGCCAGGATCCTAGACTTGATCCTTCAGCCAGACTGGCCTGACAGGTCATCTACTCGAGTGTAGCCTCTGACCTCCCGGGGTGGTGGTGGTGGTGGTGGTGGGGTCAGTGGTTTCTCATTTTTCTCTTAAAAGGAACTGCCTTCCTGAAATAGAGACTAAGGGGACCTAGCTCTATCTGCTGGCTCTGGAATCTCACTGGGGTCCTCCTCGCACCTCTGTGAGATCAGGGCAATTCTCTGTTGTCTCTTCCCAACATCTTTGTGAGGAATTCATTTTGACCAACATGGACTGGGAGTCCACACAGGGTGGGCTTGGGCAACACTCCCACTCTGGTCGTCACCCCTTCCAGCTCCTGATTCCAGGATCCATTTTCCCTTGATTGGTCAGCTAGGGGCAGGTCTTTGTTTCGAGTTTTCGGGCTAGCATTCTCTCCTCACAGAACCCAGGCACAAAGGTATGCTGGGGGTGGGTGTGGGGGTGGGGGGGCTGTGTGTGTAATGGACCCTTTCCTACTCCTTGATTTTCACCCTCTAGCAGTGGACTAGGCTGCTTGGGAAGACCTCTGCCCTCGGCCCCATCCCACTTGGCCTTGCTCTGGTGTGGGCCACAGGTGGTGCCTTCCTGTCGGCCTTTGTGGGCTTTGCAGACACACGACGGGTACTTTGGTAAAAAGCAGATTGGATGGCCACAATCTAAGCGTGAGAGTGATTTCTACCAAAAATTCTAGAGCTGCTTAATGGTTATTAAAGAGAGGGGGGCCCTGAAAAGCTAGAGGAGGAGGAGGCACTGATCAGCTCCAGCAGCACAGGGGGCTGAAACAAGAGGCAGATGCGCCTCACCTGCTTTCTGCCCGGGGTGGGGGAGGGCATGTAGACGGGCAGGTTGGAGGCTGTTTGGTCAGATGGGTGGAGAAAGGCCTGGATAACATACTCCTCCAAAATTCAGGGTATACCCACAGGGGTTGGGAGCCAATACCAGAGAAGAATCAGGAATCCCACCCAGCAGAATCAGACAAAATGGACAATCTAGGGGTCCTGAGTCTAAGCTGGGGGAGATTGGGGTTAGGCAGCAGTTGGTGTGAAAAAGAACTAGGGGTCTGAGGATGCTTGAAGCCTCCTCAGAGTTAGTGGGTGGCAGCCAAGGAAGACAGCCTGGTCTGGGCCCACCTTTGAGGTCACACCAGGAGCATGTGGCTCCTCCAGCTTCTGTCTGAGGACCTGCCGGTCCCAGCCCCAGATGTGGCTCCTCAGGATTGACATTCAGCACAGATTCTCCAGGGGTGGGGGGCAGTGCTCAGAGTGGTTTGCCTGTCCCTGGTTTTTGCCCTGTTCCTCCCAGGGTCTAGGCCCTCCTCATAGCAGGAACTTGGGGTTTATAGAATGTATGTTGAGGGAGCAGAAAAATTGATCTCATCAATCAGGAAACACTAAGCAAGGGGATACAAAAGGAGGCAAAAGACAGGCCCTGCCCTCAAGGAGCTCCCATGGAATGGAGATAACCTGCAAATCTGTACAAAATTAAGGAAATTAAGGGAAGGAGAATGGCCCTGGGATGGAGGTGGGGAGAAGCCAGAGGAGATGTCCAAACCAGCCCAGGGATGGAGAGGCTTGTTTGTGGAACAGTCAGGAGGCCGGAGGCACTGGAGGGAAGAAATCTTTTGGGGAAGTGAGGTGTCTGTAGACTGGAAAAATTGCAGGGGGTGGGTGGGTGATGAAGGATTCTGAAACTCAAATACGGTATTTGGAATTGAATCTGGAGCTTAGTGAGATGGGGGACGGTGATATGATTAGACATTTACTTAGGAAAATCACTTTGGTGGTTAATTGGAGGAGGGTAGATTAAGGCAGGCAGACCCACCCCCTGCAGGCTATTGCATTAGGAGAATACCTGAGAGTGAAGGGAGGGAGTTATGCTATTAAACCTGAAACAGAGGCTGAGATAAGTCAAATTAGTCTGGATTGGATCCCAGAGGGTCTGGGGGCCCTGGGCTGTTTGTTGGCCCTGGGCTTGGGGTAAAGAGTAGGGAGCTGCGCAGAAAGGGGGTAGGGTGAGGAGGTAGGGACAAGCCTGGACTGGTGAGTCTGACTAACCAGGAGGATGGCAGTGCCCTTAGCAGAAAGAGACCAGGATGTCCAGAGCCTTCTCTCCTGTGGGCAGAGCAGTTGGTGGTGGCTTCCTCCCCCAGAATCCCCTCTGGGCTGGCCATATTCTGTCACACCTCCTGCCTGGAACACCTGGAAGTCAGTGGGAGGCAAGACCCAGTTTTGAGAGATTTGCATCCCACTCCCCCTCCTAGATTGGGGGAGGGGTCCGAGTGTCTGAGAGGTCAGATGTCTGGGCCCTCTTCCCTCCTCAGGGGCTTGCTTTGAACCTGTCTCTCTCTGCTTCCCACCTGGACTGAAGCATCTCCTGGAGGCTGGGAGATGACCTTGAGGCCTTCACTTTCCCCCTTTCCTTCTGAACAGGAACAGAATAATTCCAGGTTGGGCTGGGCCGGGTCACCATGTTGGGCCTGTGAGTGAGAGCTTCCTCAGGAGGGCTGCTGGGGGAAATGTCTTTAACTCACTTCAAAACAGGATATCTCAGAATAGCCTGGGCTTTAAATATACAGGCTTTTCCCTGGCTGAATTTGAGGCTCAGGAGAGGGGCTGCTGGGCTATTTGGGGGATGCTCCCTTGAGATGAGGCCATCATCCCTGCAGCCCTGAAGCAGGGTGCACCCTTTGGCCCAGAACCTGGAGAATACCCACCTCCTCTAAAGCAGCATCAGGAGAATAGAGGGAGTGGAGAAGCCTGGTGGACCTAGTTTGGGCTTTGGGGTAGAGGTTTAACATGCTTCGTGGGCTGTCATTTCAGAATCATCAGAAGCGGGAATCGGGTGGGGAAAATGGATTTTTTAAGCTATGAATGCTCTGATTAATTTTGGTTCCAAAGAGAGATGGTGCAGGGAAAAACAATTTTAAATGCCTTTAGAAAGGCCTTTTTATTGGCCCAGGATGTTGGAGCTGGGGCAGTCATCCCCAGGAGCTCCAATCAGGGAAATGGGTGAATGGGATTTTCTCCAAGTATCATGCTGGTGCTTCCAGGGATGTGGGCTTTTCAGGTGATGCCGATGCTCATGGCCCCCCAGGCTCTCCCTTCCAAGCAGTAGCTTCAGTGTTATCCTGTCTCCTCACTCTCCCTCAACCCCCACATACAATCAGTAATTATGAGTGCTCTATTTCAGTTTAGTCAAGTACCTGCTGTATACAGAACATTGCCTACCCTTTGGTTCTGTGACGGGGTGGCACCTGGTTTTATAGTGGTAGCACTCTTGGTTTTTGTCCTTACATGTTCTTCTGGGCATGGGAGCCCTTATTGTTCAGAAAAGAAAACTGAGGCAGATAGAGTTTTTAGCTCATGAATGTCTGAGGCTGGATTTGAACTCAGGTTTTCCTTGCTCCAGGTCTGCTTCTCTATCCACTGAGCCACCCAGTTTATTTCCTACAGGCTAGGAAACTGGGGCAGCCTGAGATCAGGGCAGATGGCACTGCATTTGTCCCAGATTCATGGTCTGATTCTTGACAGACCAAATGAGGCTCAGAGCAGACCCTTTTTTATTTTTTTTACCGAATTGAATTGGGCTCCTTTCACATTTCAGTCTCCCTTGGTTGCCTTGTTTTCAATCCAAATTGTGATGTTTCCCCGGCTTCTTGGGTGTTCCAGGGCCCACTCAGCAGGATGCCCCTCTACTGTAGGCAAGGAGGGAGTCAATAAGAACAAACAGACAAACTGCCTTGTGCCAGTGCCCCTTAGGCTCCTCATGGAGCTGTTACCCTTCAAATCCTAGGATTCCTTGCACTACAGGGGAGCAAGTCACTGAAAGGGCAACCTTTCTTCTTGCCTGGGTCATCTGCTGCCAGGGGCAGAGCAACTGCAGGGACCCAGCAAGGGGGCAGCTTGGGATTGCTGCTGGAACTTAGGGGAGTTTGGACTCAGGCTCCTGAGAAGCTCCAAATTGAAACCCTTTGGGGCTCACCTCCTGCTTGACGTGGGCAATGGGCCCTGCGCCCAGGGAAATCCCTGTGCCAGCCCCACCCTGATCTGGAATGGAGCCTGGGGCAGGGCGATGTTCTTGGAAGTGACTTTTCCTGGGATCTGCTCTCTCTCTCTCTCTCTCTCTCTCTCTCTCTCTCCCCCCACCTGGGGATCCAGTGGTGTACACTGGGCCTGGGCCTGGGCATGCCCGGGAAGGGCCCACTTCTTATCCTGGGTTACTGGTCAGGACTTGGTCCAGGCAGCTCTCCCTCCTCTCTGGCCCTCCAAAAAAGGGGGGATCCAAGTTTATTCAGAATTCATGTGTTTGTGTGTGAGAGCATGAAAGTGTATGTATGTATATGGGTCTATGTGTGTGAGCATGTGCATGGGTGGGAACATTGTCTGTAAGGTTTGTCTTTGGCGTGTTCATGTTTCCTTACCTCCTTCTACCCTTCCCTGCCTACCTCTCTGCCTCCTGACGTCCGGGCCTCCCTCCCTCCTTTACCTACCTCCCTCTCTGCCTCTCAAAGTTGGTTATTGTTGTTTTCTAGCCAAGGAGAAGGTGCTGCCTTGTGCCAGTGCCCTGGCTTTCCTCCTCTCTTGGAGGATGGTACTAGTCTGATCTCTAGAGTCCTTACCCAGATGGGGACTTTTAACCTAATTTAGGGGAATTTCTTCATTGGCCTTCCCTGCATTTCTCCCCGTTTCAGGTTGGTGGCTTTGCTTTCCCAGCTGGGGAAAGTCCTGGCTGGGGACCATGCCCAGACATCTAGGCTCCCAGGGCCCTTTGTCCCATGGTCCAAGGCTCAGCTGCCACCTACAGGCATCCTTCTTCAGAGGCTCTTTCTCAGCGTTGTCATTTCAGTGAACGAGCCATTATTTCTTCCTTGAGAGCCCTATTTTTAGCCTAGCCCTGCCCACTTGCCTTTCTGAAGGAAATGTCCTTGGTTGGGATAAGAGGGGAGCCCGGGACAGGATTTCCTGTGGAAACTTGTGTTCATCTTCCGGCCTGGTAAGCTTCTACCTGGTTGTAGGAGTGGCCTCAAACCATAGCACTGGCATGGAAGGTCAGAGGAAGCCCTGAGTCCTCACTGACTCCAGAGCCCTGGCCATGACTGGGCTATTCACCTGCTTCAGGGTGGCTGCTGGTGCAGTGTGACTGTTTGTCAGGAGTTTGGGGATTGCTGAGGGGCTCACTTTATGCTCTTTCTTTGTTTCTTCCTACCTGGGTGAAGTCCCCTAGATGCTGAGCCCTGAGGTGGACCAGGGACTGGGAAGCCAGGTGGATCTTTTACCTGGAACTGATGGGTTCACAGTTTTCATTGATTTGGGAAGTCTTTGCAAACCTTTTGACTCTTATGTTCATGCTGATTGTTATTAATTATTCTCTTAATTGGTACCTGGACAACCACTTTGGGCAAGGCTGGGGTGACTTGACTTGGAACTGATTAGCCATCTCTGGTCCAGGAGCCTCGGGCTTTGCCCATTTGTGTGTCTTGGGACTACATGTCCCTTTGGCCCAGCTTAATTTGGCCCCTGAGAAACAGGACTGGTCCTCTTGTTCCCCTGGGCCTCAGGGACTGACCCCACTACTTCCCTCTGCTATTGTCTTCTACCCACCAGGCCCTGTTCCTTCTTTCTGATTCCTTCTCTCCATTGAGAGACCTTTTATAGGGCCTTTGCTGACCTAGAACTGGCCTGTGCTGGCTGGACTTCCCTTTGCAGGACCTGGAACTAGACAGGGAGGAAACCTAGGAGAAGGGATCAAGTAGCCTCAGCCACATGGACAATTTACCATTTCTAACCCTAATTCCAATCCTGAGTTCAAATCCAGCTTCAGACACTAGCTGTGTGACCCTGGACAAGTCACCTTACCATTTTCTGCCTTAGTTTTCTCATCTGTAAAATGGGGCTTCTAAGAGCCCCTACTTCTTGGGTTGTTGTAGAGATAAAATGAGAAGTGTGTGAAGTACTTGGCAAACCTTAAGGTTTTACCTAAACCCTCACTATTGTGGGCCCCTCTCTTCCCTGGTGATGGGAGGACTCCAACCGTCTGGGTTTCCAGACCAGCGAAGTAGAGATGGATGATCTGCCTCTGCTTGTTGGGCCTGTGGGAGAGGAGGGTGTCCTGGTTTCAGTTGCTTCTCTTCTCCCCACTCTCCTGGTGCTGCCTCCCTTTCCCCCAGGAAGCATGCCCAGGGCGTGCATCATGACCCCAAGAGGCTGATGGGGTCCCTCTCTTAGTATTCTCAGTCTTGTCCTATGTGGAGTTTTCAGGAGCTTCCTATTCCCTCCTTTCTCACATGGAGAGCAGGGATGGAGGGAGAACCAGAGACCTGCAGAAGGGAAGAGAGGGGAAGTTCCTCAGGGACAGGTTGGAAGGGGGTTGAAGAAAGAAGAGAGCATCATTGGGAAGAGAAAGTGTTGGCCTCTATCCCCACTCACCCTGACCCACTGCCCAGACTCCTTGGGAGCTCTCCATCATCAGGGTCCCAGGACACAGGTGAGGATCCCTGGATTCCCACCTTCCCCAGTTGTTTCACTGTTGGCTCCCTTATGGCTCCCAGGTGCCCCTGCCCTTCTGGTCTCCTCACTGCACCAGCCACCTTCAATGTGCTGCCCCAGACTCAACAGGAGACATGTTTCTTGTATGCTTTCCAGCAGAGGTGAGAATGAAGCTCCATTGTCAGTGAGGGAGCAGCTAGGTGGTGCAGTGGACAGAGCTCTGACCTTGGAGTCAGGAGGACAGGAGTTCAAATCCAGTCTCAGATACTTGACACTAGGGCCATCTTGGGCAAGTCACTTGACTAGGATGGCTTTGCATCCAGGGCCATTCTAGTTGTCCTGATTCATATCTGGCCCCTGGACCCAGATGGCTTTGGGGGAGAAAGTGAGTCAGGTGACTTGGCACAACCCCCCCCCCCCCCTTCAGATTCAATTCAGGTGCTTGTTTATGGCATCACCTCCCTGTTATGACCTTCTTGGAGAATTCAGGACAAACATCATCATCATTAGCATCATTAGCAGTGAGGGGATTACTCTAACCTGGTTAGGAGAGAACTGGGAAGGCATTAACTCAAGATTGGAGAGAAAAATGTCACTGTTTGCCTAGAACACCCACGAAAATTTACTGAGCTAAGTGAGCCTGTCTTAGAATTCAAAGAGAAAAGTGCACAAACCATCAGTCTTTGATTAACAAAGAAATGAGTCAGATACTTGAGCCCTGGCCTACTTAGAAACACAAAAACCATAAAACAAGGAGAAGAAACTGATTTTCATGGAACACAGGAAGAATTAAATAATTGGAGAAAGTGGCAGTGTTCCTTGTTGATGGTTAGGCCCAGCTCACCTCATAAAGATGATCATGCTCCCCAGACTTTATAGACATAGTGTAATACTGACTCCTCCCTAATGTGCCCCCCAACACACACACACACACACACACACACACACACACACATACACTATTCTAATACAACCTTTAAAAGGCACTCATTCTCTAGGCTGGTTGGCAGAGGTAGAGGTGGGTAAATGTATCTCACAGAACCTCCACAGAGAAAACTTTCTGGTCTCTGGTGCCTATCGGTGTCCTGGTTTTCCCACTGGTTTCTGGGTTTGCTCAGTCCCTGGGCTGCTTCACTCCCTGGACCTAGGACCCTCTCATTCATCTCTGGTGTTCAGTTGAGGCCAAAACTCAGGATTTTGTGCTGGGGGGGCTATTTTCTAGCTCCTCTGTGCCAATGGGCTGCCCATGTAGAGTGAGAAGAGGCACCGCAGGGAACCTATCCCTCTGGGTCTTGCTCTGCCCAGGCCTTTGGTCCCATCATGCCCCCTCTTCTGGTCACTCTGGGGTCATTTCAGATAGGCTTTGAGACCAGACTGCAGAGTGGTCTCGATGGCTATGTGTGTGTTGTGATTGTGTTTGGGCTTGATTTCTTTGTCCCATTTGCACTTCCTCCTTTCTCTCAAATCTTAATAAATGCTTAGTGACTTAGTCTGGGAAACTGTGGGGGATAGGTGAATTTGGCATGGGGGAATCTGGTGGGAGGGGGGATAAGTTGCAAGGGGGAAAGACAAGCCTCATTTTCTGGCCTTTGCCCCCCTACTCCCCACCTGCTCCCTCTTGATCTCCCCAAATCTCCCATCAGCCACTTATGGTGCTGAGAGATCCTTGGAGCCTCCCTCCTTTTCTCTCTTTTGAGCCACCAAGGCAACCTACGTGAGGCCTTCTCTTTTGTTTCTGGAGTCACTAGAGTAGAGAGAACATTTGGGGGCTAGGGGACTGGGTTCTGTTTTTCCCCCCACCTCCTTCCCGTATTCAACTAGACCTTAGAATAGGTAAAACACTGAATAAGAAGGGCATTTTCAACTTCAACTATCCAGAGGAGAGTATCTCAAATATGGAAGGAGCTCGAATCGCGTTCGTAGGGGTCTGGGTTGAAGGTCTGTTTGACCAAAGAAGGGCAGGGAGCTACCAAGATTCCAAGGGTCTTCCATTGGGAAGAGGCCATTTACTCAGGCAAGACTAGGAGGGGATGTTGGAAATTGGGGGTCAGGAAACCTTTCTCATGATGAATGGGAGGTGATGGCAACACCTTCATGGGAAGCCTTCAGGGCAAGATTGGGTTGCTGCTTGTTATAGTGGTCTTGGTCTGCTTGGGAAGCTGGGTGAGACGATTAGACTTGAGGATTGTGGCCCCTTCCCTGCTCTGTGATTCCTCGATGGTAGGAGACCATTGGAAGCCAGATGGTAGAGAGGACGTGTCTAACCCTTGCCCCAATCCTTGGAGCCCCCATCCACAGTCTCAGAACTGGGCCTCCTCAGAGCCCAAGTCCAAGAACTCATGAAACGGATATATCCATGGACCATCCAAGGGAGATGAGATGGTGCTAAAGAATCATTTGCTTTGGCATCTTCAGGGGACAGGAGAGTCCAGTAGAGAGCCACTGGCTTCAGTTTAAATAAAAATCTCCCTCTTAGCTTCCTGGTTGCCTTATTCCAACTCTGCCCAGTCAGTCTGTGTCTCCTAGGTCACACAGTGGGGATAGAGGACTAGCCCTGGTGTCAGGAGGATCAGTTTAAATCTGGGCTCAGACACTTAACCTAGCTGTGTGACTTTGTCACTTGATCTTATCACCTTGCAAAAAATCCCTCCCTCCAAAGAAATGTTAATGATCCTTTCTGCTCCCCCCTCCCCCTTCCTGATTTAATGGTCAGCATAATCCTCTGACAATCCTGGATCATCTGAAGATTGGCAAAACACCAGATAATTCTCTGACACTGCTCCTCCTCCCTCCTCCCCAAAAGTAGGTGCAGAGATAAATGTCCAGTTTGAAATTCAATTAGGTTGTCTGCTTTTAAAATAGAAATGTATTTTCTATTGTTCTTCAGTGCTTTTCTGGAGAGTGGATCTCTTGTCTCCCAGTCCAACCTGGCCCGCTTCCTGGGTTTACCTTTAGGAGCCTTGGATGGCCAGGTCCTGTTCATGTCCATGTGTTCATGGGACCTCAGTGAGCCTCCATTTGTCCTAGGATTGAATCAGACTCACACACAATGGGATTCCCTTGGCTGCTTCTTCCATGGAGGTTAATACCACTGAGTCTTTTGAAGCCCCAAGGCCCCTCTGGCTTTGCTACCTAGACCTCCTGAGAATGGCTCATGAGATGTGCCTCAGGAGGCTGTGATTCAGAAGCTGCCATCCTTCAGCTCCATCTTGTCCGTGGCTCCTGGTGGGTGCCAGTGCTGCCAGCAGCCTTGGGTACCCTACAAAACAAAGCACCAGGACTCCCTGATCCAGTTCCAAGCTGCCCTTCACAACCCAAGTTCTGCAAGGCTGTGGAAGAGTTTTTCTGTGGGATTGGTTCAGCCCAAGGATTGGCTTAGGTCATAAATTACTTAACTGAGGTGACTTTTCCAAGGTAACCAAGCTGCAGTGCATGCTGGTGATATTCCCAGGGACCAGGGGCCCTGGCACGTGGAATCCTAGAACCTGAGTGGAAAGCCTGGGTCTTCTGTGGGATCCCTCTGTGACTTTAGACAACTTCCTGGGTTAGTCCAGAGGCACTGTGACATTCTTTATTACTGGAGATGAGTCTTCCCGTGATCTACAGACCTATGACCTAGGCTTCCTGGGGTTTTTTCTCCTTCCTGATCCACCCCAGTATATGCATAGGGAGGGAACTGGCCCTCTGCCTACATCCATTCTTTCTTTCTCCCCCTCCCTGGTCCTGTGAAGATGCTCCCCGAAGCATGGTGCAAGCTGCACTTGGACTCTGAATTAAGAGGCCACCATTGCAGATTCACAACTTCATTTATTAGTTTGTGGGCAGATCAGAGAGCTTTCTGGAAGCAGCTGAGGAGTCCAAGTGAGGTGGAGACAGGCTCACAGGCAGGAGCTCTCTGATAATGCTTTCTGCTTTCCTTGGAAATCCTGGCGATGGCTGTGGTGGTCATGGTGGTCATGGTGGAGGTGCTCAGGGCAGGTGCTGACCTGTGGAATGGCAGCCAGATGCCAGGACCTGGTCAGGGCTTACAAATTAGGCTGGGTGCCCCTGAGAACAGGAACCCTTTTACTCCTGAGTTCAAACTGTCTGGAACTAAGGATAGGACTTGGGTAGGAGAGCCCAAAGGCCAGGAGTTCTCCACATGCCTCTGGATCTGGAAGAGGGAGACAGGGAGCTGGAGAAGAGCTTGGATTTCTACTTCAATATTGTATACCTTAGGGGAAACTAATTAGGACTTGCTAAGAGTTTGAGCCCTCTCTCCCCATCTGCTTAAAGTAGACCGAGTTGGGCTCTTCGTCTTTGCTTCTTATTTAGTCACTTTTAAAATTGTTTTCAAGTTGTCAAATGTTGGTTTTGATTTGGAAAGGCATTTGAGATTCCTGTGTGTGTGTGTGTGTGTGTGTGTGTGTGTGTGTGTGTGTAGGTGTACAAAAACATAAGAAAAGCTGCATGTATGTGTGTGGAAACAGGAAAAGAGCTCTGTATGTGCGAGCATTGTGTGTGTGTGTGTGTGTGTAAGTATAACCAGAGAAGGAAATGGTGCTCTGTATGTGTGTGTGTGTGTGTGTTTCTTCCCCTTTGAAGACCTTTCTGCCCTCAGGGTTGGTTATTCCAATTCGAGGGACAGAAATAGATTTTTAGTGGAAACTTTGCCTGAGGAAGGACCATTTCAGGATTTCCAGTTGTTGCGAGCCAGAAGAAATGGCCTCTGGCTCCTTGGGGAAGATGGGGAGGATTGGGGATTGACTGCCAGGACCTCTTTCCTCTTTGGGACACAGCTCCTGGGAACAGCAGCAATGCAACAGCTAATGGCCCTCCAAGGTTGGCTTTGCTATTTCTTTTTTTTCTTTTTTCTTTTTTTTTTGCAAGGCAAGGGGGTTAAATGACTTGCCCAAGGTCACACAGCTAGGTAATTATTAAGTGTCTGAGGTCAGATTTGAACTCAGGTCCTCCTGACTCCAGGGCCAGTGCTCTATCCACCGCACTACCTAGCCACCCCTTGGCCTTGCTATTTCGTACAATTGCTGCCTAGTGACTGAGCTTATGGGCATGACCAGGACTCTCACAATAAACTTGGAGTTCCTTCTTGGCTGTAACATTCATGAGAGCTCCCTGGATCTCAGGGGAGGTTCTCCCCATTTTCCAGCTAATGGAGGCTGGCCCGCCTCCAGTCCATGTGGCCCCATAGTCCCTGACCTTCTATCTGAAGGAGCCCCAACCTACTGGACATTATCCTCTGGTCAGGATAAGGGATAAGAAATGCTCTGTCTGCAGAATGAATAGCTGGCCGACGTAACGGATGGACCCTGCAGTCAGCGCATCTGCGGCCAAGGCCGAGGAAGCTCTGGGACCCTTCTCAGAATCAGGCTTTCATATATTTCAGTCAGAGCTGAGGGAGACCCAAGGGTGTTGTCCCTTTGTTCCCCCGGCCCCGGGGGCTGGGGAGGGTTTCCATTCGTCTTAGGGCTAGGAGAAGGGAGCCCTCCGCAGCCTGACCCTCCTACAGGCCGGGCCTAGTCTCCTGAATCAAAGGCTTCATTTGACCTTCTCCCAGAGCTTGGGGAACCATTGGAAACACTGTATCCTCATCCTGGGACTTGGGCTGTGTCCCAGTAGAAACAGTGTATCCTCTCCCCGGGGCTTGGGGGCCTTGCCTGTATCTTCAGCCAGAGGCTTGGGGGCTTTGGCCAGGAGACGCAGGAGGAGACTGGCTCTCTGAAACCCTGGAAAGGTCTCCTGGCTGTGGGCTGGAACCGAGTTCTATTGACAGGAGATGCCATGAGAGGAATAGACTCAAGTTCTTTGGACAGGGGCTGTGGGGAGATGAACACAGACTTTTTCGAACAAATTGTTCCAGACCTTGCTTGGGGAGAGAGCTTTGCCTGAGACTCTCTGGTGGGAGGAGAGGCCAAAACAGCAGCAGCAGCAGCAGCTATCTGTGCCCCCCACCCCCACTCCATCCTCCCACTGAGATGGGGGAAAGCTTCATCTTTGTCCTATCTGGAAGCAAATGGGAGGATAGAGTGGTGGGCTTCCAGGAGGGAGCTGCACCTTGGGCAGCTAGGGGATCAGTGACTAGACCTGAATTTGAATGTAGCCTCAGATACTTGTCACTTAATAGTTGTGTGATCTTGTACAAGTCACTTAATTCCAATTGTCTGGTAGGGCCATCTCCAGACATCCTGATCTATAGCTATATATGGTCACTGGACCCAGATGGCTCCTGAGGAGAAAGTGAAGCAAGAAACTTAGCGTAGCACCTCCCCCCCAACCCTAATCCAGTTCATTTGATTGTCATGGCATCTCCTCCCTGATATCTTAATCTTCATCATCATCATCATTAGTTATAAAGTGCTTAGCACAGGGCCTATAGGTGCTTCCCCTTCTCAGTCCTTGTCTGTGAGTGTCCAAACAGCCCTGGCCCCTTTCCTTCACTACATTCCTTCTATTTAAAAATAACAGCAAAGAGAACAACGGGCAGAAATTGTTTCCTATAGATACCCCTCCTCCGTGTGTGGCAGGAAGCCCATTTGTCAGAAACCAGAGAAACACTCCATAGAGCTTCGAAAGGTTGGACAATTCAGTCAGTGTTTCTGTTCAAGGTTCAGCTTATTTCCGTCTGGATTTCTTAGAATTAAGTTATGGTTATATTATCACACACCCATCATTACACACACACATACTCTCTCTCTCACAAACACACACACACACACACACACACACACACACACACACACACACACACACAGAGAAGTAAATGTCAAATCAGTCCCTGGACAGAAACAACTCCACTCTGGTGCTGGGGGACAGGACCCCCATCTGTGGCCCAACTTCATTTCTTTGAGGATGTTTACATGGATATGAGTGAGCAAAGATTGAGGAGATTGACTGGTGCCAGTTTCATCTAGCAAACATTGATTAAGCTCCTAACTAGGTGATGGGGAAACAGTCCCTACATCCAAGGTGTTTCTGTTCTCCTGGGGAGGGAGTGGCGAACACCACTGTGGTACCTGCCAGGTCAGTGAAGGGGCCATTAAGGAATGCTTCCTGCCTAGACCATGAAAACAGAACCTTCTTTGCAATTGGATTTTTGGAGGAAGGTCTGCTCTGAAATGAATCTGATGGAAAGATAGTGAGGGGCCTATGATGTCGAGGACACCATTCTATATCTAGGGACCACATGGCCCAATGCACTTGGGGGTATTAGTATTATCTACAACTGAACTCTGGAGCCGTGAAGATCAGTGGGGATGTGAATGGGGCAGTTGGAATGGTAGAATCCACTTGATGGGAGGCTTCTAGCTGTAGCTGAGGCATTCTTAATTTATCCCAGGGGATCTGGAAGCCAACAGCAATAGAACAAATGTATTCTTAGCACCTACTACAGTCAGACCTTGTCCTGGGCACTGGGGTTGCTTAGAAAACAATGGAATAGTTCCTGCTGTCCAAGAACCTCCATTGCCCTTGGTGTGACACCCGGTGATTTGGCCGCCTCTGGGTGGTTGAGAGTTTGAAGACAGAAACTCTCTTGAACCTTAAAGAGAGGTCTGGGTCACTGTCCCTTGCCCAGAAGTAGAATTTGAAGCCAGGGTTTGCAATCTGGGAGGGAGTTGGGGGCTTTGTAGAGAAGGTGTTGCCTGAACTATCTTGAAGGGAGAGAGAGCTTCTTTGAAGCAGAGGGGGGAGGATGACTGATTAGTACAAAGGAAGAAGTAGGAGATGAAGTGATACCTGTGAAGATATTGATTGATACTCATAGTCCTTGACTGATAGACTGGGACTAAAAGATGAGGGGATTTCAGAGATAAATGGACGTGACTAATTTTATCTTGGAGTCAGTGAGTTCCTGGAATTTATTGAGCACAGGAGTGACTTGGTGAAGCAGTAAAGGAAAATCATTTTGGAAACTGTAAATGCTAGAACAGTGGTCAGAGAGGAGGGCGAGGCTGGAAACAAGGAGACCTCTTAGGAGGCAGTGAGCCAGGGAAGACATACAATGATATGGGAGGAGAGAGAAAAGGTTGAACATGTAACTGATTGGATCCTTGGAGTATGGGAGCTGAGGGACTGAAGCCCTGAGCTGGAAAGACTGATGAGGCTATGGACATTCAAAAGACAGCTTGGTCTAGGAGTGTTAATAGCAGGTTTGGTTTGGGACAGATCCAAGTCATCACCTTTGGAATGTCCAGCAGGTAATCCTCAGGGATGGTAGGCTGACATTCAAGGAAGACACTGACTGAAATAATACATTCAGAGTATTGAGTCAGAAAACTGTGTGGAGGATGGCTGAAAGAAGGAAGTAGAGGCTAAGATGGTTTGATTGGAGTAGTTTGAGGAAGAAATGCTCAAATACTACTTTGAGACTTGAACACTCCAACAGTGGTCAACAGGATGCCTGGGAAATGATAGAAATGCTTTCAGCAGAACTTGGGAGGAGAGGCTGGTGCTAGGGGAGAGGAATGATTAACACGAAGCTGGAGATTCCCAAAGGAATAACAGAAGAGCCATCTCACAGAGACTGGCCTTTGGGATAGACAGGAGAACCTACTTTGATCTGGGGTGCCCTTTGGAGAGAGTCTTGGACAGCAGTGAACAAGACAAGGAGTCCAGGACTGAATGTATAGAATATCTAGCTCCTCATTCAGAACCATGTCCATTGTAACATGCCACCACAGCAGGTGATGAGACTGAGTTACTGAGTATGGGTAATGACTGAGCAAAGGAAACTAAGAAAGAGCCATCAGAGAGGTGAGCAGAAAAGGAGAAGCAAAGGAAGGAAAGAGAAGGATGCTCATCCTAGTCAAATGCTTTCAAAAGGTCACCAAGGAGAAAGATGGAAGAAGGTCAGAATACCCTGTGGGAAAACAAGGGAAGTAACCCCACTTCTAGCCTCAAATGCTTTATTTCTTAGAAAGAGGTGGCAGAACTTAAGTTCTGGCCCCTGGACAGAACCTGTCTCTGCCTCACTTTCCCCCTTCTGTGTGATGGGGTTAGTAGTGCCTCTGGGACAGGGCTTTTGGCAGCCCCTCAAAGCTCCCTTGGTGTTGACTCTGAGAGAGTTCAGGTGTATCTAGGTTTACCTCCTATGCCTGGCACTACCCCTAGCATTTCTGATGGTCACAGTCAACTGTGGATACTAGCAAGTCTTAGGGTTTGCTCTAGAAGAAATTGGGAAGTGTTCTCTTCTTTCCTACTTGGAGTACATCTGCTCTGGAGTCTGGGGAGGAGATAAACCTGGGAGCTCCTGAGAGAATTGAGAGAATCAATGGATAAAGCCTGTCTCTGTGTGTGTGTGTATGTGTGTGTGTGTGTGTGTGTGTTTTAGTGCACAAGCTCCATAGAAGTTCCCAGGGCTGTCCAAAAATACAGTTAGTCCCATGCAGTCCACAGGTCGATTTTATATGCCCCCCCCCCCCCCCCCCCCCCCGCCGCCGTGGGTTTACTAAATGCTTTAGTACATGAAGCAGAACTACTGCAGAACTCTCACTAAAATGGCAAGTGAAAATATATTGTCTGTTGTTTCAATAAAGACTTTTAATGTGAGGTTGGACAGGAACACCACACTGACCACAATGGCAGAAGAAATGTAGCTCCACCTAAGACCTCTTTTCTTTTTCTTTTTTCCTCATTTTTTAAAAAAGTTTTTTGAAGTTTTGATTTCCACATTCTACCCTGTCCTCTTCCCCCCCTGCCCCAAGATAGTAAGTAATCAGAAACAGGTTATTCATGTTGGAATTATGTAAAACATTTTCATGGTAGTCATTTTTTAGAATGCTGGATGTATGCTTGCAAAAAAAACTTTTATGGAGAACTCCTCCAGGGCAAGCACTTTCCCAAGGGGTCTGAAGAGATGATAATGAGATGCCATGAAGGTCTTATTTATTTATTTATTTGTTTGTTTTGCAAGGCAAATGGGGTTAAGTGGCTTGCCCAAGGCCACACAACTAGATAATTATTAAGTGTCTGAGACAGGATTTGAACCCAGCTACTCCTGACTCCAAGGCCAGTGCTTTATCCACTACGCCACCTGGCCACCCCTATGAAGGTCTTATTGGAGAACTTTAGAACTGATTGCACAGCATGGGAGACACTAGCACAGTACTGCCTAGCATGGTGTGCCCTCATGCTCTCTATGAGGGAGGCACAATTGAAGCAGCTCAAAGGAAATGTGACATCCATAAGTTTAGAGTACTCACCCCATCTATTCACATGAACTCTTTGTGCCCAACCTGTAGCAGAGCATTCTGAGTCTGTGTTGATCTGATCAGCCACAGTAGGGCACACTGTCATTTGTCTCACATGTAGTGATATCATTTTGATCTTCTTCAATAATGAAGGACAAGAATCAGTCATTTTGTACAAGAAGACTCAAAAAAAAAAAAGAAAAAAATGAAAGAAAAAGAAAAATGTCCTGCTTTAGTCTGTATTCAATCTATATCAGTTCTTTCTCTGGAGACAGTGCTTCCTTATGAGTCCTTTGGAAATGTCTTGGATCATTGTATTGTGGGAAATATCTAAGTCATTCACAGTTCTTCATCCAGCAATACTGCTGATACTGCATATAGTGTTCTCTTGGTTCTGTTCATTTCAATTTGCATCAGTTATTATAAGTCTTTCCAGGTTTTTCTGAAGTCATCTTGATTGTCATTCCTTATAGCACAATAGTATTCCATCACAAAAAATGCAGCCATTCCTCAATTCATAGGCATCCCCTCATTTCCCATAGGTCCTTTTCCTCTTTTTAGAAAAATGTGTTTGAGATACAGATTTAGCAGTGGTATTGCTGGATCAAAAGTATGCAGTTTTATAACCCTTTAGGCTTAATTCCAAATTGCTTTCCAGAATGGTTGGATTAGTTCAAATCTGTATATTAGCTTCCCAGTTTTCCCACATCCCTTCTAACATACAATTCCCTTTTTTGGGGGGGTCATATTAGCCTCACTCCGATTGGTGTGCATTGAGACATCAGAGTTGTTCTAATGTGCATTTCTTTTATCAATAGTGATTTAAAGCATTTTTCATATGACTATAGATAACTTTGATTTCTTTGTCTGAAAATTGCCTATTCAAATCCTTTGAACATTTATCAACTGGGGAATGACTTGTATTTTTATAAATTTGACACAATTCCCTATATATTTCAGAAATAAGGCCTTCCACAGAGATTTGTGTTGTAAAATTTTTTTCCAGTTTTCTGCTTTACCATTTTGCATTTTTTTTTGTTTTGTTTTAGTTTTTGCAAGGCAGTGGGGTTAAATGACTTGCCAAGGCCACAGAGCTAGGTAATTATTAAATGTCTGAGGCTGGATTTGAACTCAGGTACTCCTGACTCCAGGGCCAGTGCTCTATCCAGTGCACCACCTAGCCACCCCAGTTGCATTATTTTTGTTTGTGCAAAAAACTTATAAATTTTATATAATCAAAATTATTTATTTTGTACTTTATGATGTTTTTTATATATCTTTGGCTCTCAATTCTTCCCTTATTCATAAATATGCCAAACTTTTCTATGCTCTCTTAATTTACTTATATATCATCATTCCCTTTTTGACCTTATTTTGGTATACAGTGTGAGATGTTGGTCTCTACCTGGTTTCTGCCATGACATTTTCCAGTTTTCCTAGCAATTTTTGCCAAATAATGAACTTTAGTTCCAAAAGCTTAGATTTTTTTGGTTTATCATACACATAATGTAATTTGTACTTAATCTGTTCCACTGATTCACCACTCTGTTTCTTAGTGAGCACTACATTGTTAGATAATTTCCACTTTATGATATAGTTTGAGATCTGGTATGACTAGACTACCTTCTTTCACATTTTTTATCAACTCCCTTAAATAGCCTCAAACTTTTGTTCTTTCTTTCAGATGAATTTTTGTTATTAGTTTTTTCCAACCCTATAAAATAATTTTTGATTGTTTGATTAGTATGACACTGAATGAATATATGAATTTAGGTAGAATTGTCATTTTTATTATTTTGATTTGGCCTACTCATGAGCAATTATTATTTTTCCAATTGTGTAGGTCTGACTTTGGGTGGAAATATTTTGTAATTATGTTCATATAGTTTCTGGATTTGTCTTGACAAAGACTCCCAAATATTTTATATTATATATAGTTATTTTAAATGGAATTTCTCTTTCTGTCTCTTGCTACTGGACTTTATTAGTAATTTGGTAATAAATGGAAATGCTGATGATTAATGCAGTTTTATTTCATCTTCTATAACTTTATTAAAGTTAATAGCTCCAAGTACTTTTTTACTTGAATCTTTAGGATTCTCTAAGTATACTCTAATATTATCTGCTTCCTCATTGATTATTCTAATTTCTTCAATTTATTTTTCTTATTACTTCAGTTAATATTTCTAGTACAATATTAAATAAAAGAGGATATAATGGACATCCTTGCTTTACTTTTGATTGTATCAGGAAGACTTCTAGCTTATCCTCACTACAGATAATGCTTTTTGATGATTTTAGATAGATATTACTTAGCATTTTAAGATAAGCTCCATATATTCCTATGCTCTCTAGTGTTTTTAGTAGGAATGAATATTGGATTTTATCAGACATTTTCTGCATCCATTGGGACAACATATGAATTCTGTTGGTTTTGTTATTGATATAATCAATTATTCCAATGTTTTTCCTAATATTGAACCATCCCTGCATTCCAAGTATAAATCTCATCTGGTTCTAGTGTGTTATCTTTGTGATATAGTGCTATAATTTCTTTGCTAGTATTTTATTTAAAAATTTTGTAGCAGTTTTCATTATGGATATTAGTCTATAATTTCCTTTTTCTGTTTTGGTTCTTCTTGGTTACCATAGTTGTGGAATTTGGTAGGAATTTGGTCATGTTTTGCCTGTTCCTCCAAATAGTTTATAAAATATTGGAATTAATTGTTTTTTTAAATGGTTGTTAGAATTTGCTTATTAATTTATCTATCCTGGGGATTTTTTCTTAGAAGTTCATTGTCCAGTTTCTTTTATTTTTAAGATTGAGTTAAATTTTCCATTTCTAATTCTCCTAATCTGGGTAATTTCTGTTTCTGGAGATGATTATTTATTTCATTTAGATTGTCAAATTTATTGGCATATAATTGGGCAAAATAACTCCTGACAGTTGTCTTAATTTCTTCTTCATTAGTGGTGAGTTCACCCCTTTTATTTTTGATATTAGTAATTTGATCAATTAACTAATGGTTTATCTATTTTATTGGTTTCCTCCCCACCATAACACTGGCTTAGTTTTATTTTGTTCATTTATTAGTTCTTGTCTTTCACATTTATTGATCTCTCCTTTGATTTTTTTTTTTTAGGTTTTTGCAAGGCAAATGGGGTTAAGTGGCTTGCCCAAGGCCACACAGCTAGGTCATTATTAAGTGTCTGAGACCAGATTTGAACCCAGGTACTCCTGACTCCAAGGCTGGTGCTTTATCCACTACGCCACCTAGCCGCCCCTCTCCTTTGATTTTTAGGATCTCCAATATGATGTTTAAATGAGAATTTTTAATTTGTTCTTTTTCTAGTTATTTTTTCTACTTTTTCTCTATTTTATTGATGTGAACAATTAAAGATATAAATTTTCCCCTAAGTACTACTTTGACTGCAGCTCATAAATTTTGATACATTGTCTCATTATTGTAATTTTCTTAATTTTTTTAACAAGACTTTTATTTTTTTCCAATTATATGCAAAGATAGTTTTTAGCATTCATCCTTTTGCAGGTTTTTTGAATTTCACATGTTTCTACCACTCTCCCTTCCCCCTCCCCATGATAATAAGCAATCTGATATAGGCTGTACATGTACCATCGTGTTTAACATATTTCTGTATTAGTCATGTCATGAAAAAAGAGTTAGAACATAGGAAAATAAAATTGTGGTCATTTACTCCATTAAAATTATTGATTTGTTTCTATGATTTGTTCTTTGATCCACTTACTATATGGGATTGGATTATTTAATTTTTAATTTTAATTGCTTTCAGTTATTGAATATAATTTTTATTGCATTATGATCTGAAAAGGATGTATTATTTCTACTGCATTTTGTTCTGAGGTTTTTATGTTCTAATACTTAATTTTTGTGTATACACTATGTACTGCTGAGAAAAAGGTTTATTTCTTTCTGTTTCCATCAGTTTTTTTCCTGAGAGCTGTCATTTCTGATTTTTCCAGAATTTTATTTACCTCCTTAGCTTCTTGTTTATTTTTGGTTATATTTATCTAGTTCTGAGAGGGGAAATTGAGGTCCCCCACTGGTATAGTTTTATTATCTGTTTCCACCTCTAACTCATTCAGCTTCTTCCAAAATTAGATACTATACAATTAAGTGCATACATGTTTAGTATCAGTATCTTCTTTGAATGTGGTAGCTTTCAGCAAGATATGGTTTCCTTCTTTAGCTCTTTTAATTAGATCTATTTTGCCCTTCCTTTGTCTGAGATCATGTTTCTTTGTTTCAGCTGCTCCCAGTCCCTTGCCTTTAACCCTGTGTTTATCTCTCTGCTTCTATTTTATGAGTTCATCTCATTCACACAGATAGTTATGATAACTGATAATTTCCCTCTGGTATTTTTCACTTGTTTATTCCTTTTTCTTAGATCCCAACTTTTCCCTTCCCCAATATACCCTCCCTTTCATCAAGCCCTCCCTCCCTTCACTTTCTGTTAGCCCCATTCCTTTTTACGTACTTTTAAGGTAACTCCCTCTTTGAGCCAATTTTGATGAGAGGTCTAGGCTTCCCCCCCCCATCCACATATCTTCCCTTCCATTGATGCTGTTTGTCCTTCATTTTCAAAAAAGACTATGACATCAGGAAGGTGTGCCATAACATGCATATGAATTTGATTTAAGTGAGGACTGCTTGTGCTAAGTCACCAGCCTCACTTTCTTCTTCATCCAGTAACCAACTGTGAATCAGAATGATTGAAGATGAACCTGGATGGGAGGCAGTTAGGGTTAAATGACTTGCTCAAGGTCACACAGCTAAGAAGTATCTCAGGTCACATTCAAACTCAGGTCCTGACTTCCCCAATGCACCATCTAACTGCTCCATACCTCTTTTATGTGGAATAATTTAACCCCCCCCCCATTCAATTTATGCCCTCCTTCCAGTACAATTTTCTTTTTCACCTCTTTGTATTGTTTTTTTTGGGGGGGGGTATCATCTCATCAAAGCCACCTTATAACCATACCCTTTGTCTGCATATACTCCTAAAAAGTTGTAAACATTTTCTTGCCACATAGAATTATAAACAGTTTAACCTTATTCAATTTCTTATATTTTCTTTCTTCTTTTTTAAACCTTTCTTTTTCCCTTGATTCTTGTATTTAAGAAGTCAATTTTTCTATTCAGTTCTAGTATTTTTGATTAGAAATAATTGAAAGTCCTCTATTTCATTAAATTTTATTTCCACCCCTGAAAGATTATATTTAATTTTTCTGGGTAGATGATTCTTGGTTGTAGTCCTAATTCTTTTGTCTTCTTGTTTTCTTATCTTCTTTTGTCTATCATATTCCAAGCACTCTGATTCTTTAATATGAAGCCCGACTATAGCTCTATGATATTTGATTTATTGCTTTTTGTCTGCTTACAATGCTTTCTTGATCTGTGAGCTCTGAAATTTGACAGTGATGTTCCTTGGAGTTTTCACTTTGGGATCTCTTTCAGGTGTGATCAGTGGATTCTTTCAATTTCTATTTTGCCCTCTCTGGTTTTATTAGATCAGGACAATTTTCTTTGGTAATTTTTGGAATGATGTTCAGGGTTTTTTTTTTTTTTAATCCTGGTTTTCAGGGAGTTACGTAACTCTTACATTATCTTTCCTGGATCTATTTTTCTGGATCAGTTCTTTTTCCAATGAGAAATTTCACATTTTCTTCTATTTTTTTTTTTTACTATTTTGGTTTTGTTTTATTGTATCTTGATGCTATTCTACTTGTTATCTAATTTTTAAGGAATTATTTTTTTCCCTTGAACTTTTATACTTTAACTAATTCTATTTTTGGGAGTTATTTTCTGCAGCAAATTTTTGTTCCTGTTTTCCCTTGCTGCTGACTCTTTTTTCATGATTCTCTTATATTACTCTTTGCTTTTCCCAATTTTTCTTCTCTAATTTGCTTTTCAAAATCCTTTTTAAGGATTTTGAGGAATTCCTTTTGGACCTGGCACCAAAATACATTTTTCTTTTAGACTTCACATTTTGACACTATTGTCTTCTTTTCAGTTTTGACCTTCTTTCTCCCTATCATCATTGTAACTTCCTATAGTCAATCGTTTTTCTGTGAGTGTGTGTGTGTGTGTGTGTGTGTGTGTGTTCACTTTGTGCTGGAGCTCCAGTTTTCACTGGACTTCAGGACTTAGCCATATGCTTTTTCAGGAGAGCAGGCTTCTCTTCTGCCTTGAACAGGGAGGTGGGGCCTCCCTGACCTCCCCTGGGTGTGTGGCTTAGCAGTTGGCCTGTTCCAAGGGTGGGGGCCTTGCTGTTGGGTTGCTATGGTAATAGAATCTATCTGGTGGCTGGCTTTAGAGGAGGGATCTTGTTGCTGATCTGTGTGTGTGTGTGGAGGGGTGTGTGCTCTGCTTGTGGGTTGCTGTGGAAATAGGGTAAACCTGGTAAGCCCCGGGGGTGGCCCCCATTGGCCTCAGGGCTCCACTGCTGATCTCCAATGGGTTGAAGACCTCACTGGTGGCTTGTGCTGGGGTGGGAGGGGTCACCCGGCTGGGACTCGGCTCTGCTACTCTGACTTCTCACTGGCATGGGATGGGGGGATTTGTAGGAGGATGGGCTCTGGCTGGTAGATTACTCCTGATTTAGAGCCTTGCTGCAGGCCCCCTGCTGTGAGTCTGTCAGGGGTAGGGGGCTTCTGTTGCCCTTGTACCTGGCCTCCCTCCCACCCCACTGAGACAGATTTTTCATATGGGGCTGGTAAGCTGCTTCCTTTTCCCCTAGATCAATTCTGAGGCAATTTTCTAGTTGTTGGGAGGGGATTTGGAAGGATTTCAGGGGGTTCCTTCCTCACCCCACCATCTTGACACCAGAAATTTTAGGACCTTATTTTTTTTTTCTTTTCTTTTCTTTTCTTTTCTTTTCTTTTCTTTTCTTTTCTTTTCTTTTCTTTTCTTTTCTTTTCTTTTCTTTGCAAGGTGATGGGTTAAGTGACTTGCCCAAGATCACACAGCTAGGTAATTATTAAGTGAGATTAGATTTGAACCCAGGTCCTCCTGAGTCCAGGGCCGGTGCTCTATCCTGCACTACCTAGCTGTCCCAGGACTTAAGAACATATCTTTAAGCCCCTCTCCAAACAAGGGACCTCACCCTGCCCCTCTCTCTCTTGTGGCAGAAGTGGGCACTGAGGGGCAGTAGTGCCTGGGTGGTTGGCCCCTTGCCTTCCTTTTGAGAGCCATGTACAAAGCATGACCCTAAGTGGAAGGGCAGGACATAGGATATATTTGGAAATGAAGTGATATAAATAAAAACCACAGTCATTAGCCCAGGCCCGTGGGTCCTTTGCCTCTGGGGCTTCAAGAATTCCTGGATGTTCCCTGTGATGCTGGGTGACTGCTTTGCACTAACTAGCTTGTTCTGCTGGCGTGCAGACCTTTCTTCGGGGGATTCTCTTGGTGGCCTCCCTTAGCCCTCCTCCCCACTCCCATTCCCCCTTCCCTCCTGTCTCCTCCACTTCCTCCTTCTGCCGCCCCTCTTCCCCCCTCTCCCCAAGTTGACACTGTCTGCCTCTGTCCAGAAAGTCGGGGCTTCAGGGCTGAATGACACCCTTTTTCCACTCACCTCCCTGGCATAAACCTGAGTTTTGAGTTGGCAGCTGTAATTACTATTTTTAGCCTTTGATTAACGTTTAACTCCTGAAGTTTCCTGTATTCTGTGCTGAGAGCTGGAAGCTCTGCCAACCCCAGAGGGAGGAGAAGGGTTGCCTGCACCCCAGTCCAGACTTCTGGAGGACAGCAGGGATGGGCCTAACCAGCTCCCCTTGCTCCCATTGTCCACGGCAGCCCGTTCATCCCAAACTTCTCCTGATTGGGAGATTGAAGGTTTCCCTTTCTTTTGATGTAAGAGTGGAGAGAACATGCCGGCACTGGTTTGGCTCTTCCTGCCACTTGGCAGGGTGCGGTAGGCAGGGCATTTTGGGTGGTGGGACCTTGACAAGGCAAGCTCATCCTTCCCAGGGCTCTGGGGCTGCCTGCCATGACTGTTAAACTGGGTGGGTGGGAACTCTTCAAGGTGAACATTGAGAGAAACTGAGGAACAGTAGATATAGCAGAACAGCAGTGATCCTCCCCTCCTGTCCTCCCCTCCTTCCTTTTCTATCCCCCGGACTGTCCTTAGCTCTGGTAGCTGAGGGCTAGAGTGATTGCAGACGCACACCCAACTGGGTAGATGGGAGCACTGTCACCTTGATTTTAAACTGGTTTCAGCTTGCCCCAACGCAGCATTCACTGGTTCCCACCAACTCAGACCAGTTGAACTGGTTCTAAATGGTTCCTACTGGTGCCAAGCTCTCCAGGGTCCATGTGTCCTGGATTAGACACGCTTCTGCCTGGAGATGCAGCCAGGGCCCAGGTCTCTGAATCCCTCACTGCTGAGCAGTGACCAGTGGTGGGTGGATGGCTAGAGGTGGGTGAAGCTGGCCCTCTTGTCCCTCCTCCTAGGTCTTGCTGGTACCTCTCTTGCTTCTCCCTGGGGTTGCTTAATGGATTTCTGCCGAGGTCCCCCGTCTCCCTAGACCTGGCAGAGGAGAACAGACCCTTCCTCTATCATCGCCTCGTGTTCTGCCTACATGTCTCCTCGACAGGAGGAGCTGTGGGGGCAGCTAGGGGGCACCAGAGGACCTAGGGTCGGTCTCAGATCTGTATGGGCCGCCAGAGGGCACAGGGCCGGGCTCAGATCTCTGTGGCCGCTGGGAGGTGGCAGAGAGCAGAGGGCTGGGCTCAGATCTGTGTGAGTCCCTGGGGGGTGCTGCGGTGGTGGGTACAGTGCCGGGGACCTCCAGGGGGCACCAGAGGGCACAGGGCCAGACTCAGATCTCTCTGTGGCTGCTGGGGGCCCCAGAGGGCCGGCCTGCTAAGCCAGCCCGGGCACTTCCTAGCCACATTTTCTGTGCCAGAGGACATCCTACCTCTCAGCCTCGTCCTTGTGCCCCCTTCTGGCTGCTTTAAGCTGTTCTGATTATGGAATCGCCAGGGCCTTGGTGGGCAGGTGGGCACCAGGGTTGCCAAGACAGGGAGGAAGCTGTCTCTGCCCTCGGGGATTTTAGCTTCTTTCAGAGTTCCGGGTGTGACTGGAGGGAAGGGAGGCCGGAGGTCTTCAGAGGTCGTCAGGAAAGGGCTCCTGAGCTGAGGGGAGCAGAGAGCAGTCCGGGCTGGGGCCACAGCTTGTGTATTACCATTGAGGAGCAGCAGGAAGGTCGACCCGGGAAGTTTGCCAGGCTCTGTGTCTCCCCCAGCACCCAGGACGTAACACTGCTCCTGGCTGGCATGGACCAGGCCGCTCTGGGGCAGTTCTTCCACATCCAGCCTCAGTTTCCCCTTCATACCCCAAGCCCTGGGGGTCATCTCAAGTTGGGGGGACAAAAATGGAGGTGTAGCCTCAGCTCCTGGCTGTGTGTGAGAGCAAGGAAAGACCGGTGTGTCTAGGGGGTCGGGGGAGCAGACAGGACATGCCCTCCGGCCTTCCTCTCCAGGGGTCTGCGGGAGGTGGGTGGGGCTGCTGTCCCTTCCCTCCCTGGGGTCCCCTCCCTAACCCTAACCCTAACCCTAACCCCAGGACCCGGGTTCATCCTGTGTTCTGTAAGGCCGCTTGGGTCTGACTGCTTCTTTGTTTTTGATTTCCAGCCAGAGAATTTACAGAAGAATTGGCTTCGCGAATTCTACCAGGTAAGCGGACATCTCCAAGTTCCTCCTCCAGCTTGCGCCTTGTGGCTTCCCCGGGGCAGGGGGTTGGGGGGGGAGTCAGGCTCAGGCACAGGGCCCAGCACGCTCTGGGAAGTCACTGGAGAAAGGCAGTGGCTCCATGGAGAGCCCAGCAGCTCCCAGGCCATGTCTGGGGGTGACCCTTCCACGAGGAGAAGCCTCTCCTTTTGTTCTTTCTTAATTTGTGTGAGGTGCATGGTGGGGTTTGACCAAGTCTGCTGTCATGTGTCTGCGATGCCGGCTTTGGTCTCTGCTCGGATGTCTGGGGCCCTTTTAAATAGGGACAGGGGTCAGCCCCGGCCCACCCGACTCAGCAGCCTGGGCCGAGGCTCTTCATGTAAGATGCTGCCGAATCACATGGTGTGGATGTTCAGAAAGGACTCCATCAGTCCTCGCTACCATTTTGAATTGACTTGAATTGGTTTGAATTGGCTTCGCAGGCTGTTGAAGGAGTTGGGATGAGGGTGATACTCCATCAGTGTCATCCCTGGCCTGTGCAGGAGGGACCCTGGCCGGGCTTGGTTAGCGTTCGCTATTGTTCTCGCCTCCCCAAAGAAGCTGGCCTCCTGGCCCTCAGTTGAGGCTCCTTGCAGAGAGAAAAGGAGTTGAGATGAGGATTCCTGCCACAATCTGCCTAGCACCAGACATCTCCTTGAAAATAAGCCCAAACGTGTCTTTTGGAGCAAAAATGAATATAAGACCCGGCCTTATTTTTGCGAAAATAACAGTAAAATTGACTTCCTGACCTGAAGCTGCGGCTGCCAGTGCTCTGGCTCTGGCCAGTCTGAAGGGGGTTGCCAAGTAAGGCCAGGGAGTGGAGAAGAGCCATCAAACTGTCCCTACCTCTCCTGTGCACTAACTACCTTGTATACAGCAGGCATCTAATAAGTGCTTGCTGGATTGTAGTATCAAACCCTCTCTTCCTCAACTCCTTACGGTTGCATGTTCCACCCACCACCAAATCCCTGTGCAGCAGTCATGGGTTAACCTTTGCTGTCTGCCCCCTGCTGCCCCCTGCCCCGTGCCTTTCCGCTCTGATGCTGTCCATCCCCTCCCTGCCCCCACTCCCCCTCTCCCACCCCCAACTGCCTAGGGCAGCCTTCTGCTTGTCTCCTCCTACTCTGGTCAACCCCATTCAATCACTAAATGCCCCCCCATAACTCCATGGCTCTCTATTTTGGTTTTTTTTTTTTTTACAAGGCAGTGGGGTTAAGTGGCTTGCCCAAGGCCTCACAGCTCGGTGATTATTAAGTGTCTGAGGTCAGATTTGAACTCAGGTCCTCCTGACTCCAGGGCCGGTGCTCTATCCACTGAGCCACCTAGCCCCCCCCCCCCAGTGGCTCCCTATTACCCTGACATCCATCTCCACTGCTCTGTGGAACCTTTATGGTCCTGCATCTCAGGCCGGACCCTGTTTTCACCCTCCTTGACCTGACACCTGGCAGGAACACAGTGCAGACTTTCTCTGTGGTCCTCATGGGATGCTCCCTCTTCTCGCCGTGTCTCTCTTCTGCCCCCCCACTAGTCAGACTTGCACCCCTCCATATGGTGTTCTTGTTGTCGTCCCCCCTGTCCACTCCAGTGGACCTGAAGTGCAGTGGCTGCTGAAGGACTTCCTGTGGATGATTGGTCTGGTCATTGTCCAAGGATGGGGCAGCACCATTTCTTTTACTTGGCTGTGATAGAGAATCCCATTTTAAGGATTTTCATTTAGATTCACCCCTTAATTCTGATTTTGAGCTAATTGGAACAAATGCTCATTTTGGAATTGGTGAATCTAGGGCAACTATTGGGCAGTTCAGCCCCTTTTTTGTAAAACCCCCAATGTTCCCCCAAATAGCCATCATGAGTGGCCTTGGTGGACACCCCCCCAAGGGACCCTCTCATTTGGTGTCACCTTGCCAGCTTCTCAGGTATGAGATGAGACAAAGCCCCCACTTCTTTAGTGAAGAGAGGCCTGGGGTATTATCTGTGGAGAGATGGAGGTGCCAGAGCCTGGAGACAGAGAGGGCAGAGTTTGGAACAGCTGCTGCGGGACTGGGCTGAGTGCCTGGCCCAGAGGAATGAGTGTCCTGGTGGTGAGTTGAGATGAATGGGGCATCAGCCCAGACCAGTGGTTTGGGACCTTTCAGTAGTCAGAAGTTTGAGAAAAGGCCAGTGAACTGGAGTACATTCAGAGGGAGTGGCCAGGACAGTGAGAGGCTATCTGAACCCTGAAAGGACTGGGCACCTGCAGGGCTCACGGACAGGGTTGAGCTTAGGGGAGCAGGGAGAGACGGGGGGAGAGAGCCAGAGAGACCGATAGAGGGACAGAGAGTGAATGTGAACACTGAGCAATGCCAAGGCCTCCCCTGGTCTCAAGGAGCCGCCACCATTTTGGGGAGGACAACACGCACAGGGAAGGGATGGGCGACAGCTGGTGAGGGGAAGCCGGGAGTGTAAAATCCTGACTCCAGTCACTCAGCCTCCCAAGCCTCAGGGTCCTCTTCTGCAAAAAGAGGAGGTTGAATTGTTTTACCCCTGGGGGGTTCCTTTCAGCTTTAAACCAGTGTCCTCACAATCCTATTTGAAAGGGGGTTCACAGGCAGCAAGAAAGGCCGAGTGATGATTCTTCCCAATTCCAGTGGAGTAAATCGCTAAAAGGACACCCCCCCCCACCCCGGCTCCCTGGGCTTAGCTCCTGGTCTCTGTGCAGGGGTCCTAGGCTCTGCTTAAGCTGCGGCCCCCTCTCCCTCCTGTCTCCCTACACTGCCAAGGGCTTGTCAGCTCCAGTGGTTTCTGTCTCGATAATGGCTGCAAGTTCAGAACACTGCATGGTTCTTACAAACATTGCCTTGTGTGATCCTCATGTCATCCTTGTGGGGGAAGTGCCATCATTGAGGACCCTGATGTTGAGATAGATTGTGAAGAGAACGTCAGGATCTTTTGATAACTGACAGTATGGGAACAATGGACAGAGGGAAGACTGGCTGAGGAGGGCAGGGGGAATGAATGGTGCCCGTGCCGGCAGCAAGGTGACCTCAGAAGATGGATGGCCAGGTGTGACCTCAGGCAAGGGGGCAGGACTGAAAAGGGGCTTTGGGAGGCACCTGTGCAAGGGGAGGAGAAGAATCTTTGTATAGCTAAGCTCTAGACAGGAGAAATGGGAGCGATCAGAAGAGGAGAGGCCCTGGGATTTGGGGGGCATCAGGACAGGCTTGTGGTAGAAGGAAGAAGTTTAACTGAGCCTTGAAAGAAGTCTGAAAGGGCGGAAGTGAGTAGGGAGAACTCCAGTCCTGGGAGTGGTGACTAAAGAGGAAGGGGTCATGTAAATAAGATGCGGGGGGACTGGAAGGGCTTTGAAGATCAGTCTTTTGTATTTGATGCCAGTGAAGAGAGTGAGCCACTGGAGCTTGTAGAGCAGGGCAGCGACGTGATCAGTCCTGCAGTGGTGGCATGAGGCTGAGGTGAGGAGGGCCTGCCCAAGGGGGGGCCAGGTCAGAGAAGAGAATCAGGCCTGGTGGCAGATGCTGTGGAGGTAGTGTCCACCAGGGATAGCACAGAGCTGGCGTCCACCAGGGAGAGATATCACAGTGGTGAAATGGACAGACTGGATGTGGGGGCTGGAGTGAAGGAGGGATCCAGGATGACTCCTAGGCCGTGAACCTTTCCTCTCACTTTCCCTTCCTACCAAGGAAGCTAGGGGATGCCATGGAGTCGGGAAGACCTGAGACACCTTCTAGATGTGTGAACCTAGTCAAGTCATTTTGCCTCCATCCGTCTCAGTTTCCTCAATTTTAAAATGGGGTTAATAACATCCACATCCTTGTTCTAAGGAACAAATGAGATGATATTTGTAAAATATCTAACCCAGGGCATGACACATAATAGGCGCCAAGTAAATCCTTATTTCCTTCTCTCTTCCTTCCACCTCCTGCTGAATTTTTGTTCTTCACCTGGTTAGTTACTGACCAGTCAGTTTACTCAAGAAGCATCTGCTAAAGCCCTACCATGTGCCAGGCATGACTAGGAGCTGGGGACAAGGAAGGAGGCTATGGCCATGAGGAGCTCCCAGTTTGATCTGAGAGACTCGAAGCATTCAGTTTTGCAGAGATCAGCTGAAATATGAACCATGGGCATTAGAGGGGAGGCCAAGGTGAGCAGAAGGAGGCAATGATCTGTTTATGCAGTCCCTGGGGATGACTAGGGGTGTATGGTGGGGTTGTTGTGATGTTAGAATCTAAATTCTGGAAGGACTGTCCTAGGGCAAGGGGCCAGATAACCCACCAAGGGCAGAAGACTCCTAGATCCAGATGCTGTTAGGCATCTTATCCCAGGCCTCCCTCTTTTTTTAAAGGTCATGCCATTCTGTCAATGCCCCATGGGTTGTGAGGAGCAGAGCTGGGCAGCATGGCCTCCAGATCCCTAACACGAAGGGACTTGAACTTACGTTGGAGGGGGCCAGACCCAGTTGCCTACCTTGGTACCTTCTCTGGGGGCTAGTTGCAAAAGGACTGATTTATGCTTGAGAGGGGATGGTCCCCACCTTGTGGAGTTTCCAACAGAGACCAGGCCCCTGAAGAAGCAGGTTGTGGGGCTGAGTCTGGCTTGTCCTAGATGGCTGCTGACTGGCTTAACCGAAGTTTTGTCAGCACCACAAAGGTTTCTGGTAGTTTTGGCAGCAGGGGCTCTGACCTGGGCATATATAGGAAGCCTAGATTGTAGTTGTCTAGCCTTGGAATCTGGGGCGCTGGGGATGGAGGACCCTGCCTTGGCATTCTGGGAGATGAATGTCCGCTGACGTTCTGACGTTCCCAGGGCAGCAGACTGGGGCAGGCTGGGATTTTCCATGGATGCCAACTGTGGGATTCCCTGGGCTTTTTCCTGCCCTGGCCCTGACAGTCGGTTGACCTTCAGGGCATGGGGGGTGGAGGGTGGGGCAGGCCTGAGCACTTTTGTTTGCCTTGGCCGGGGTCACGGTTTCATTTCTGAAGTTTGAATTATTCTGTATTGTGTGTGTCTGCCTCTGCAGTGTTTGCTGGGGCCCCAGACATTTCACGTATGGGTGGCTATTTCAGTCTCTCTTTAGAAAAGTTATTCTTAAGCAGAGCAAAAAATGCCGCTCCAGGAGGCCTAGGGAAGGGCTGGGCCTGGCTCCCTTCAGCAACACTGGCTGAGGGGCTGTATTTTTAGCATTTCTTGAGGGAGGTGGCCTTTGTTGCCTTGTTTGGTTGGCGGCATGGCAGGATGCTTCCTTACCACTCTCCATGTGAGGAAGGCCTTGCCAGGCTTTCCAGCTCCCCAGGGGGCAGGGACGTCCCTGCGGGCGGATGTTCAGAGAGAGACTCTGGGATCTGTCTGCTGGCTGAGTGTTTTCTCTCTCTCCTTCCCCAAGGGCTATGGCTGAGACCTCCCAGCCTGGACCACCGTGGCATGCTGGGTGGGAGCAAGAGTGGGAGGGGTACTGAAGCAGGGGACTCCCCCAGGCAGAGGTTGGGGAGGTGGATGCAGGTTTGGGAGTCAGGGAGGGAAGGAGAAGGGGATGGGAAGGCTCCACACGTCACTGTGTGAGCACACAATGTGGTGAGGCATCAATAGCGAGCTCAGGGGGATCTTGGAGGTCATCTAGAATGACCTCCTCATTTTACAGAGGAGGAAACTGAGACCCACAGAGGTGGGTACTTCTCTGAAGTCTCTCAGGTCTTAGGCAGCACTCCCCCAGCTGGTATTCTTGAGGGTTCTGCACTCACCGTTGCACCCCCAGTGGGTGAGTTCACTTCCAGAATTCTGGTGGGTCCCTCATCAGGTCCCACAGGAGCCTGCCCATGGGCCCACACTACTGAGCCCCACTCGTGGAGAGGGTGCTAGCCTGGGAGCTGGGAGATCTGGGTTCTGGTCCCAACCTTCTCTCTTGACATAGATTCTCCTTGCTGGATGGTTCAATGAAGGCTTCCCCAATTTCTTGTATAGTTAGGTCCGGTGCTGTTTCTGTGGTTCCATGGAACACCAAGATGGCAGGGGCGCCCCCAACCTGGGCCCTCAGTGGTGGCAGTTACTGCTGAGGTGGTGTGAGCTGGGGCCCAGACATCCCCAGTGTCCCTACCTGGGCATTTTGCATTTACATTAGAGTGGAAGTCATGCCCTGGCCTAGTTTAGGTCTACACTGAAGCGGGGGGGGGGGTGTCTCTCCCAGAGGTCTCTGCTGAATGGGACCAGGATGGCCCTGATAGAATGAATCCTCCTTCCCGTTGGTACGCCAGCTACAGAGGCCAAGGCAGCGCCTTCCACTTTGGGGCAATTTCCCTCATCGGAGGCTTTGCCCTAAATCAACGCCAGTCAAGCTTTCCACTCCAGCTTTGACCTGAACTGCCCCCTCTGAACCTCAGCGATCCCATTCCAGACCTGGGCTAGACTCTGGAAGTCCCCAAACTGCCACTGCTCCCTTGTTCTCAGTCCCTAGAGGGGGAGCAGGCCGTGGTCACTAGGCCAGAAGTCACTGGACCAGAGGCTGAGGGCGAGTGGTGGCAGAGGGGCCGTGACAGCCATGCACTCCTTTGTATGCGAGGGGCCCAGGGGCCCATTTGTGGGTGTCTGTGCAGGGGAACAGCCAAGGGAGGTCTCTGCCTCTTGGGGGCATGGGCACAGGGCGCTGAAGGGTTCTGGGACCAGCCCCCAAGGGACCCTCTGCCTGCTAGCTCATGCTTATTCCTCCCCAGGCTCAGATGGGGAAGGACATGACCTCACTGGAGGTGGGGGCTGGGGACCAAGGCCCCCAGAGTTTCACCAATTTGCCCTGGATCTGAGGCTGGATTTGAACTCAGGTCTCCTCGTCTCCTTCTTTCTCCTCAAGCTGTCGGCTTCTCTATTTCTTGAGTTTTGCTCTTGTTTTTCTGCCAGGACAGCTCCATGGGAGGATTGATTCAGGGACCTCTCCGCCGCTGATGGCATGGCCGATGGCAGATCTGGAGGGGAGACGGTAGGGTCTGGCAAGCGTGTTGGCACCAGAGGCGAGGCTCAGGCCGGGGGTCCTCGGCTGCAGGAGGGAGGTCTGGCACCTCACGTGGCCATCCCCCACTGCAGAAAGACAAGAAGGGTCAGAAAGCAGAAGTTTCCCCAAATACGTCATGATGGGATTCTCCATCACTCCAGCTTTTATCTTTAAAGGAAGATTGCACACTGTTTGTGTGTGTGTGTGTGTGTGTGTGTGTGTGTGTGTGTGTGTGTGTGTGCCTGGATGTCTCCATGTGTGTCTTTGTGTGTGTGCACATGGGGGTCTCGTGCCCCTTTCACCTGCTGGGATGTTCAACTTGTGGGTGAGGGAGGCTCACTTGGGGCCCCCGTCTCTCAGCTGGCCCCTTTCGGATCAAGTAGGGGGGCTCCCCTGTGGGGGCTGCACCCGGGCTCTGCTTCCTTGGTGGTCTCCCAGAGCTGGGCCTCACATGCTGATGGAAAACCCTTGGGGTTTTCATTTTCTCTCTTCCGATAGCTCTTCAACCAGACCTTTCCACATCCAGTGTTGAGCCTCAGCCTCTCAGGCCATTGCTCTTGCTCTAGAATGGAAGCTTCTTGTGGACAGGCACTGCCTCCTCTTTGGGGGCCCAGGGCTGAATAGAGCCAAGGGACCCAGAACACCCCGTGGGGAACAGCCCATCTTTGGGCCCCGCCTCCAAAAAAAAGGTGGGGCTCTCCCCTCCCCTTCTCCGGGTGGATGAATGGGGACCATCTCCCAGTGGGGGGCCCTGAGATATGATCAGGGTTGGGGGGAGCGCCAGAACCCAGCCCGTTCACTGCCCTTGGGCACTTGTCCCCCTGTGTATCTCAGGGGGAGCCCCACAGGGAGGGCTTGGGGTGGCTCCTGGGGCTCTCTGCTTCCAGGCCCTTCCCCCCCCACTCTGCTGCTCTGTGTCCTAGCTGTCTCCCCACATTTCCCCCAGAGCAGACTGAGCCAGTCGATGTGCAATGCACCACATGTCTCCTTCTACCCAGAAGAGTTTTCCTATTGCCCGGGGCTCCCCACATTGGACAAGGCTAGCTCATTCTCGGTCTTAGGATAATGAGGCTCAGGGGCTTGGGCCTGTGTGTGTGTGTGTATGTGTATGTGTGTATGTGTGTGTACACATGTGCGTGGGGGGGCTGTTGCCAGGCAGATCTCATGGAGTGAGCGCCCCGGAGTCTTGCAGAAGTCCTGATGGTCCAGGATGGTCTGGGCAGGAGGTGCTTCCATCCGGCTCGAACCCCCCAGCTGTGATGGGATTTTCAGGGGAGGAGGGGGAGGCCTCCAGGCTGGCTGGCTCTTTCCCCCTGACCAGTTCCTAATTCCCTCCAGGATAAGACCCCAGGCCAACTTCAGTCCTTCTGGAAACATTTCTGGATTGGTTCCCCTAAGCCAGATAGGCCTGGTTCTGGGAATAAAAGAGGAAGATTCAGAGGTTTTCTGTGGACTCCATTCACTATGCTAATCTGACCCCTGGGGGTGATGCCATGATGGGCATGTGAGTTGAATTTGACTGGGGGGGCCCTGCTTTCTCCTCTGCAGCCACCTGGGTCCAGCGCCAGATGTGGATCTGGATGCCTGGAGGGGGCAGCGAGGGACTTGGATTTTTTCTGAGTTTCAGATGCCCATTCAGGATTAAGACAAGTGAGAAATGGTGCAAAGAGGCCCTTCCGGGGGAGCTGAGGTGAGCAGGGAGAGGGTCTGAGAGACTCCCTGGAGCTGAGTGAGATGGAGGGGGTGTCGCTGGAGCTTTTGGTACTTGACCTTGGAGGCCCTGGGGAGCCATGGAAATCCTTGAGAGGCTGAATGGATGGGGGGCTTTGGGCAGGCAGAGCCCCTCTGGCATGAAGAGGGGAGGGCCTTGCCCCAGCAGTCATAGGGAAGGCAGCAGAGGGAGCTGAAGGAGGACTTCTGTTTTGGAGGAGTTGAGGTTCCCCCCCAGGTGGAGATGCCAGTGAGGCAGCTGGGGATGGGAGGTAGAGGCCAGCAGAGAGGCCGAGGTGCCAGCCTGAGTGGTCCATGCAGCCCATGACCAGTACATCACTTCTTTCTCCAGATTTCTTTCCCTCCTCTACACTTCTTGGTTTCCTTTGAGGTCCCCACTCCACTTCTGGGCCGCTGGGCTCCCTCCTCTCCCCCCCGTCGTAGGGGGGCACATGCACTTATTAATCTCTTCCTGTCTTCTCAGCACTGGTCGTGCACATCGGGGCGGGGAGGGACCTTCTCCAAGTGGAGGAGACTCCCCAAAAAGCAGGGCCAATTCTCTACAGATGGCTGGGCCCCAGGGTCAGAATGAGGCAGCAGGGACTCGGGGACCCCTGGAATCAGGGGGACCTGGCTTCCAGCTGTGGGGCAGCTTTGACATTGGTGCAAGGGTGGTTGGGTTAGGCGAGGCTTCCCCACCACAGTGTCCTGGGGGGGCTGGAGGAGCTCCTCAGTGGCTTTACCACCCTCCCCTTTCTTACCCCACCCAATATAAACTGAAAATAGAAGCATCTGCCCTGGACCTGCCCACCTACCATGTTCTCCTTCCCCCCCCCCGGCCTCTCCCTATGATGCCCGCTGCTATGATTTCTCACCCCAAAAGGCTATGAAAATGTGCCTCCTTCCATAGCTGGGGGGGGCATGAGAAGATCAGTATTGGGGTCTGAAAGACTTCTAAGTGCTGCAAAAGAAGGGATCAAGTTGGTTCTGCCGAATCCTGGAGCCTCTCGGCTCCCTCTTGATGAAAATGCAGGGTTCTAATTCGGGGTCACATCTTCTGAACTTAGCCAATTAGCACCAGGGTCTGGGCCATTCTGCCTCAGGAACGTTTCTCTCATCCCTTCCTCCCTCCCTCCCTCCCTCTGCTCACTTAGCCGTGACCTGTCCCCCACCTCCATTACTTGTGTCTCAGCCTACTGGAGGAGTCCTCCTCCTCCCCCTTCATTACATGTCTGAGATGAGGATCCCCCCCCTTCACCCTCCTTATCTCTAACCCAAGATGAAGCCTTTGGACTCTTCCAGAAACTTTTTGAATGCAAGCAATGCGATACATAGGATTACCAAGGAATATTTCCATAAAAATGTGATGATAGTTTTTAAAAAGATTTATGATCTTCTGGTGACGAGCCCCTGCTCTGATCCTGTGCCTCCGCTCCTGGCTGCTCCCTTCCACCTGTTGCCCTCTCTCCTGGCCAATGGGCCCCTTCACCCCACATTTCTGTCTCATGGTGAGGGGCTGCCTCTTCTGAGAAGCCTTCCCTTTTCTCCTGTCTGGGAGCACCATTCCCCTCAAAGTAGTTGCATTTGTGGATCCGGGGAGCGCGTCTCACTTTGGGCTTGATGTTCAGATGGTCAGGCCGGAGGCACAGGATTTGTGACTCTGGTTTTTCCTGTTTGGTCCCATCTTCCCAGAGGCAAGGGTTACTGCTGGGCCCCTTGGGCCAAGGGGAGGGGAGGGATACCTCTGGGGTCACTCTTCCCCAGAGTTGGCCCTCCTGTGAATCCTGTGGGCACCCTGCCAAGTGAGGCGGGCATCTGCTTCCCTGGCTTGGAAGGATCCCGGAAGAACCTTGGCAATAAGAGAGGCCTTCCCATGGCAGGGTGTGTTCAGGGTGGGCTCCCCAGAGGGCTGGGTGGGCCCCGAGGCCAGCGACCCTAGGGCGATCTTGGGACTCATGGTGAATGGGCTTCCACTGGGGCCCCCTGCTTCAGGGCTGGGCAAAGCCCTCCTTTGGCAGATAGGATGGAAGTGCTGAGCCCTTCAGCCATTCCTCTCAGGTAGCTGGGCTGCAGGAATGGGCAGCCTCTTCCCCTCAGCATAGAGCAGGGTGCCCCTGAGCCTGTGATCTCTTCTCTCTCTGGAGTTGGGGACCTGGGCACAGGGAGGGAGGAGCCTGGCTGTCTCTGAGCTGGCACTCACCCCAGCCTGGGGCCGGCCCATGGAGGCCCACGATGGAGATCCTCATGTGGTTCTGTCCTGGAGGGGCTGGCTTGCCCCTGGCAGCTGCAGTCATGGACACCCAAGCCAGGGGGCAGCATCAGGAGGCTTGGACTTGCTGCCCTTTTTCCCTGGGAGGGGGCAGGGGTATAGCAGCTCTCACCCATTAACTCCTTACCCAGTAGAAGCCGCTGCCTTGTTAAATAGGTCAGGTTTTCCCCTGGATGGAATGATAATTATTTAGCCCAGGCAGGAGCAGACAGTTACCTTAAATTTCACAGAATCCTCCTTGTTTTTTCAGACTTGGAACATATCATTGGAGCAGGTGCCTCAGGTAGTTCATGGGGAGTACCGGGGATCCAAGGCTGTTTGGGGAGATCACCTGACCCAGGAATCTCCCCCCCTCATTATCGGGGAACAGCTCAGAACCGTGCTTTGCTTCGGTTTTCTCTGAGGCCCCAAGTGCACTAGTTGCCAACAGCAGTGGGGTTTCTCCTGGCCCTTCTCTGGGGAGGGGGCCAGCCAGAATGGAAGAGGGCAGCACCAGTGCCATGTCCGGCATTCCTGGACACCACTGCCCATTCCCCAGATTTCTCTCTTGTCAGGCTCCCACTCAGCCTACCTGGTGCCCCACCTGCACAGACTTACCTCCCCAGGATGAGCCTCTGACCCAGCCTTACCTTTGCGATGGGGGGATTCTTTCCCTTGTTCCCTTGGGACGAATGTCTTGAGAATGGCCCGGCCGCCCTCTCCTCAGCCTGGATGGTGTTTGTTTCTCCAGGGCCTTGGAGGGTTGACTGTGTCTACTTAGTTTTGAGGACGCCTGCTCCAATTTCCTCCCTCCCTGTTTCAGCCTTCATCCTCCCTCTGGGGATGTGGCCCCTGTGTCTGCACTCAGTGGAGGCTGGGTGGGCGGCCTCGCCATCTGGGCCTCAGTAGTAGAGCTGGGCCCGCGCTCCCTCGGGAGCTTTTCTGTCTTTGGTCCGGGCCTCATCTCACTAGAGAAAGCTCCAGCCTCCCCTGGAGGGTCAGGACAGTCTTCCATGTTCTTCCTACCCCCCTCCCCCACCCTCATATTGTGCATCTCAGGTTCCTCATCTGTAAAGTGGAAGTCCTATTTACACACACCTCAGACTGGGTCAGATAGGAAAACCTTGAGTGCTGGGTCAGGGTTGGCCATTCTGGTGACCATGGCAACTGCTGGGCTTGGCGGTGATTTGAGGGGTGGGCTGCAGAATCCAGTGCAGTGTTGGGCCTATTGGCCAGGAGGGACATGCACACAATTCTAACCCTTTACCTGCATTATCTCCTTTAGCCCTAGGAGGGCAGGGCTGTTAGGGTGTGAAAGGACTTACCTAAGGGAACACTGCCAAGTGGTCTAGTAAACCTGGAGTTAGAAAGGTCTGAGTTCAAATGTGACCTCAGCTAATGCTAGTTGTGTGACCCTGGGCAAGTCATTCAACCCCTGTCTTGGCCTGTCAGAAAGAACACTTGTGTCCAGGATTGTAATGAGATCCTAGGAAAAGCCCTTTTACTGCCCAGTGGGTGCTGTTTTTAATTAGGAAGTTCTTTAGTGTTGGTGGCAGGATTCCAACCCAGGTCTTTCTGATATCAAGCCTGGTACATAGCAGAGTAGAGAGCACCCAGAAATGGTTACTCTAAGGTGATGATGATGAAGCAGGAGAATAGAGGCTTCCAACTTCCAACCTCTGAGGGGATGGAGGGGAGCAGAGGGAGCCAGGTGTTGGGGGGGGTTCTGAGGGAGCCAGGTGGTAGGGTCCAATGGTGGCATGACCCAGGGGGGTCACCTCAGTGAGTCTGAAAGCTCCCTTCATCCTCAGTCCTCTGAGGTCTCGGGGTAGGGGGGACTCCCTGTTCATCCAAGTTTTTCCACGTTGCTTTCTGGGGCACTGGGGCAGTCTCTAAAGTCCCTTGTTTAAAACAGTCTTTTCCCAGGGAGGGGGTAGGGGTGTATGGGTGTGTGTGTGTGTGTGTGTGTGTGTGTGTGTGTGTGTATGTGTGTGTACATGCTAGCATGGATGTGAGAAGAGGTATGAATGACATCATAATAAGATTTGGGCGACTGGGAATAGAGACCCAGACATTCTTCAGAGTACAGGGCAATCTTGGGTGGAGTTCCCCTTTTCAGGACCCTCAGAGTCAGGAAACTATAAAATTGGGGTGTGGAGAGGGTGACTTCTCACTAGGACCCTGTCCTCCTCTGCCTTAGTAGAGACTTACAGCTCAACGCCCTTCTCTGGAGTGCGTCCATGGCCTCACCATCACAGTGGGATGGACCTTGTTGGGCAGGGGAAAGATAGGGACGGATGACTTGGTAAGTGGGGCCTTCATCTGAGCTGATACTTCTTCAGTGGGGTTTGTCTTTAAATTTGTATTTTAGGGATGGTTGGTGGTTGCAGTGGTAGTGGTGGTGGCAGTTAGCAGTGGCCGCAGTTGTGGTGGTGGTGGTCAAGGGTAATTAGGGCAGAGTAGGAGCCTGTGAGGTTGGCAGCTTGATTTAAGCCTCTAGCTTCAAAGCATTCGGCCCTCTTGGGCATTATTCCACATCCCCTTCCCCTCAGTATTGTAATTGGATCCCCCAGTAGACAGCTCTTTCCTGGAGAATCAGAAATGAGTTGTAAGCAGTCTGAGCAGAAAGAGTCCATCCCGAGTGTGGTTAAGAAAGGCCGGCCATGAGGGCCTTAGAAAGTGAGAGGAGGGGGCCTTGCCCTGTCTGCCTGCTGCATCGTGCCACCTGTGGGCAGAAAGCATTGGCTTGGAAGCCCTTTGAAACTTGGCTTCCCCAGCATCTGCCCTATCTGGGGCATGAAGAAGCTGACCTCACTCTGTAGCACCCATACCTCCCTTGCAGGTGCAGAGACCAGCATGGGGGCCGGTCCAATCTGGATCACACGTTGAGAATTTGGGGGTCTTTTTCCCTCTCCCATGTTCTTCTTCTCTCTGGGCAGTGTTGAAGCCAGAAGTATGATGCCAGGTGTCGGGGGGGTTTCTATGGCTTTATTCTTAGATATGGAAAATCTCTATTCCATTTGAGGAGCATGATTCAGGCCTGACTAGGGGGTCAGCAAGCCCAAGGAACCAGAGTCCCTGCCCTCACGTTCCACCAGAGCAATTGGGGAGGAGGATCAGCTGAGGATGCCAGGAAGCAGGAGAAGGCATCATGTAGGAAGTGGTGTCTGGACTGTGGGGATTCTGTGAGGTAGAGAAGGGAGAGGGCAGACAGACTGGGCACAGATAGGTTGGTAAACAAGGGGAATCCAGCTGGCCTGCCAGGAGCTTTGATGCCAGACTGAGGAGTTTGTCTTTGACTTCGAGGCCATAGACTTTGGAGCAAGGAGGTGGCGTGGTTAGCTGCGTGCTCTGGGTAGATGATTTTGGCAGAGGGCAGAGCCTGGATTCTGAGAGCTGCTGCCTTGTCCTTACTGTGTGGGTAGATGGGCCAGTGAGGGGTGCTGTGGGCCATGACTGTGTGTAAGGGGTGCTGGTCAACATTGGCTGGAGGCTGGTGGCACCATGCGCAGGCCCCCAGACATACGGGCCATAACTATATTTCTTGACCCTTGGTGACTGATTTGGGCTTCAGGCTTCTGGAACAATCCTTGGTTATCAATGGCAGAATTGCCATGGGATCATCTGATTTGGGATATGTTGGGACCCCTGGATTGAGGAAATGGTGAAGATCTCCAAATCTCCAAGCCGTAGTGGTTACCATTTAGGACACTTAGTGATATTCCTGAGGAAACCTTGTATGCCCCAAGCTCCCTCTCTATGGATCATTGAGGTTGAACTCTGTGAATTCTTTTCATTAGAACCAAGTGGTTCCTATGGTGATCTCTAAGGAGTCACTGGCTCTGGTGTGATAGTCCCTGGGCTCCAGCCTTGAGCTAAAACTGGCCAAGTGATACCTGTCTGGATCCCTTCTGGGTCTGACCCTTGACTTCCTTCTCTGTAAGATGGATGATACCTTTGGCACTACCTTCCTTGTGTGTGTGTGTGTGGGGGGGTGTACTTTGTAAACCGTCACATGTTAGAAGTCAAGCCTCTTGGTTCTCTTTGCTGAAGTGACCAGGTTTGGCCTTGCTTTGCTTGGAGGAAGATTATCTGTTTGGATGGAGTGAGCACCTCAGGGACTCTTCCGAGCCAGTCCTTCAATTGAGGGCGACCACAGGGCGGGGTTGGAGTTTGTGGCCTCCTTGCCTGGGGTAACCACCGACCTGTGGTCAACCCTCAGCCCAAATCTCTTTATAGAGGGTCTATTTTTAGGCCCCTCTCATGTGATGGAAAAATCTGGGATCCAAGTTGGAACTTTAACATTATGACAAGCTGGTAAACACTCACTTTTCCCCTAGGAGCTTGTTAGACCCAATTCCAGCTAAATCTGTGTGAAAAAGGATTAAAGACCTTCCTTGAGCACCAACTGAGATATCTGGGGTAGGAGACCAGCTTCCCCCTCCCCCAACCCCCTCCAATGTCCTTGTCTCCGGAGTCTCCTGCTCTAGTTCACTCTGTTCTCTTATTGGTCTGTAATTATTGATCATAGCCAAGCTCTGCTCTGCTCTGCTCACGGGCACAGGCCTCCTCCTTTCCTTACCCTCATCCTACCCCTGCTCTTTGTCTTTTTCCTTCCCTTCTCCTCTTCCTCTTCCCTCCCTTTCCCTCCTCTCATCTCCCTTCTCCTTCCTCCTTTCCCTACTCATCCATCTTCCCCCACTCTTCTTCTCCCTCTCCCTCTTTCCCCCTACTCCTATCTCCCATTCCTCCTTCATCAGGAAGCCATAGCCTAGAAAGAAAACTTGTTTGTTCTAGAAAGGATTTCAGTGACCATAGTGGTGGTGGTGATGGAGGTGGCCGAGGGCAATTAGAGCAGAGTGGGAGTCTGTGAGGTTGGCAGCTCGATACAAGCCTCTGACTTCAAAGCATCTGACTCTTTTGGGCATTATTCTGCATCCCCTTCCCCTCAGTATTCTGCTTGGATCTCCCAGTAGACAGCTCTTCCTGAAGGATCAGAAATGAGTCATAAGCATTGCTCTTTACTCTTAATGGCAAAGAAAGGGGTGTGAAAAGCTCCCAAGCTTCTGGGCAGTCCCTGGGACTCACTTCCTCAGAGGGTCAGCTTCTCCAACTACATTCCTGCCTCAGAAGCCCTATGCTTGGACTCAGCCCCTCTTCCCTCACCCTGTGCCATCACTACCCTGGCTCCCACACCTCAGCACCATCTTCTGCCTGCTCCTCCTTCCCTGCATCCCCTCAGGCACTTGCTCTTTGCTGCCTATGTATCACATTTCCCAAGGCTTTCTTTCCCCATGGAGAAAGTGAGTAGTTTGGACTCATCTTAAATGTCCTGCCCATCTAGGAGTGCTGAGCTCTCCATGAAGCCTATTGCTGTAGCAGGTGGGGACCAGGCAGACCTGTCCCCAAGACATCTCTGGTGCCTAACATGGGGCTGGCTCACAGTTGGAGCCTGATAATTGTCTGCTGGACTGAGTGGAAGCTTGTTTTGGGTGGGGATGGCCCCATCACTTGCCCTGGGTCCCACCTCTTCCAGGTGTCAGGGAGGGCCAGCATCCTTCCTTTCCAGATCAGGGTTTGATGATCTTCTTGCTTTTCCAGATCGTGCATGTGCACAAGCCGCACTTCATGGCTCTCCACTGCCAGGAGTTTGGTGGGAAGAACTACGAGGCCTCCATGTCCCATGTCGACAAATTTGTCAAGTAAGTACCTATGGGCTGAGACCTCGAATGGGTTGGGTGTGCAGAAATCCTGGGTTGGGGGAGTGGCCTAGGAGTCACAAAATTCTATCCTTCCTCCCCACCTCCCTGACACAGTAAGCAATCTGCTATAGGTTATACATGTGCAGTTATATAAAATGTTTTCATGTTAGTCATTTTGTACAAGAAGACTCGAGTTAAAGAAAAAGAAGCAAAGTGAAATGAGCCTGCTTCAGTCTGTATTCAATCATTATCAGTTCTTTCTCTGGAGACAGGTAGTTTGAGATTGTTTTGGATCATTAGTCTTTCATGGTGTTCTCCTGGTTCTGCTCACTTCACTTTGCATCAGTTCATGTAAGTCTTCCCAGGTTTTTCTGAAATCTGCCTGCTCATCATTTCTTATGGCACGACTATGTCTCCTAACAACCATTTACCACAGTTTGTTCAGTCATTCCCCAATTGATAGGCATCCCTTTAATTTCCAATTCTTTGTCACCTCAGAAGGAGCTGCTATAAATATTTTGTGTATGTGGGTCCTTTCCCCCTTTTTATGATCTTTGGGGTACAAATGTAGTAATGGTATTGCTGGTTCAAAGGGTATGCACAGTTTCATAACCCATTGGGCATAGTCCCAAATTGTTCTCCACAATGGATTGGGTCTGTTCACAGCTCTACCAGCAATGCATCACTGTCCCAATTTTTCTTCATCCTCTTCAACATTTGTCAAGTAGCAGTCTGATGGTGTGAAGCAGAATCTCAGTTAATTTGCATTTCTCTGATCAATAGTGATTTAGATCATTTTTTCATGTGGCTGTAGATAACTTTGATTTCTTCTTCTGAAAATTGCCTGTTCATATACTTTTACCATTTATCAACTGGGAAATGACTCTTCTTTTTATAAATTTGGCTCCATTTCCTATATATTTGAGAAATGAGACCTTATCAGAGAAAACTTGCTGTAAATGTTTTCCCCCAGTTTCCTGTTTCCCTTCTAATTTTGGCTGCATTATTAGTTTTGTTTGTAAGCATACCAATTCTTGAGGATGGAATTGGAAAGGATGAGCAGATTTTACAGTGTTGCCTAATAGCTAGGGGAGACACACAATAGCAAAGCTGAAATCCTGCCTCTGACTGTTGTCACCTGTGTGACCTTGCATAAATCACTTAACCTCCTGGGCCTGAGTTTCTTTTTTACAGAAGAGGAGGGTGCTGGATGAGATGACTTTGTTCCTGTAATCCTAATGGAGCTATATGGGAACTTAAGGAATTGACCTTATGATTTCATCTCACCCCAATCATAGGATATTGAGACTGAGGCAGGGAAAGAAGCTTTTCCAGATGAGGAAACGGCCAGAGAAAAGACACCCAGCTGGGACTGAGAGCCCAGCTTCTCCCTCCCCCAAAGCCCCATTTTTCTCAGTGGACCACTCCCTGTCAGCTCCAGGTGTTCAAAAACAAGGAGAGGCCATTGACTATTCTGGAGCCTTAGTGACACTTTTGAGGCTGTTCTCAGGTTAGGTCAGGATTTGAGAAGAGGTAGAAGATAGCTCATCGATGGACTGCCTTGGTTCACTCCCCCTAACATCTGAGGCAGGAGGCCGATGTTCCTCTGGCTCATCAGACAAATGAGTAAACTGAGGCCCAGAGGGAATTGGGGATGGGGCCACTTTTGGTTCCTTGTGCCTTTTATGGTGACTGAAAGCCTCTGCCGAAAGTCCGAGAGTGGATTGAGTCTTGGCCAGTATTTACTGAGTAATGCAGCCTTTCTGGGGAATTGAAGCACTGCCCCTCTCAGACCTGACTGAGCAGCTCTCTGCTGTTAAGACTCCTCCCAGGCAAGTTCCTAGTCCTGATGATAGTGAAACAGTGCCACCTGCCGCTTGAGCCTCACTAGTGTCTGATAAAGCCTACCAACCCCTGGCATTGGTGGGCAGGGCAGCAGCCAGCCATGGGACCCAGTGAGCCTGTGGTGAACCTCGACCTTCCCTTCATTCTGTGCAAAGAGCCAGGATTATAACTCTTCTTTCTCCACGATCCTGGGAAGTTGCGGTCCAGAAGGCCCCAGTGCTGGACTTGGTAGGTGTACCCCCTTAGCCTTGGGGGGGGACTTAGGTTCCCATCTTCTTACTGCAAAATCAGCATGACTGTGAGAAAATGGTGACATGTGGGCAGACACTCCGTTTTTGTGGGTTATCCAGTGCCCACATTCCATCTTTTGGGGCCCCTGGGCATGGAGGAGACCTCCCCCCATTATCCTTCCCAGCCTTGTGGACTCTTCTGGGATGTGTGGCTTCTTCGAGAAAGCACAGGAATGTCCTCACCTCCACTCTGCCCCATTTGCAGGTGAGAAGCTCTGTTGGTTCATCCCCATATACCCAAGCCCGGTCTTGGATACTCAGCTGGTTCCAGTGCCAGCTGTGGCTCCCCAAACTTCTATCACCTCAGCCCACTCTTGGGGTGGGGCCCTTTTCCAGATGGACTTTTCCTGGTCCTGAGAAGTGCTTGTTGAGAGTTTCCCTGAGATGCTACCCTAGGAGGGGCCCAGGCCCATCTCCTCACTTGCCACAGGCCGACCTCCTCTGACCTAGTCTAGCCCCAACTCTCTTCAGCTTCCCTTGGAATGCTGTAGCTCAACTCCTGAAGGGAACTTAGTTTCAGTACATAGTAGGTGCTTAAGAATGTTAACTGACTGACCCCAGGCACTGAGAGCAAACTGACTTCCTGTCTTGAACTCAGATTCTCAATTGACTCGGTATTCACAGACATGAATCCACCAATAGTCAGCTAACTACAAAAAACCCCACTGACTTTCTTGGCAGGCTTACAGACTTCTTGGGGTGGACCCAATGGGCTGCATCATTTCTGAACTAGCCTCTGGAGGCATAGTGTGAGTAGTGCCTGCCTTGACAAATCCATCAAAAACCCAGAAACAGAAGTGGGTACACTGTCTGTGACCCCATACCTCCTGAGAACCAGTCATGCCTGCTTCCGTCCAGGAGCTCCAGTCTAGCCTGCTCTGCCCAGGGTCTCGAAAGCCAGGAATGGCAATATGGGCTCCCCAGGGCAGCAGGTGGAGAAGTGTTGTCAGGACTGAGATGGAACCTTGGCTGCAGGGACCATATCAGGGCCAGCAGGGATCCTTCCAGCAGTTAAGAGACCTTTTAGGTAGGGCCTGGTTTTCATCTTGAGGGTAACAGAAATCTTATTTCTGAGATCTCCCACATCTTAATTTCTGGTCTCTGAGGTAGCCCCTCCCAGAAGCAGCAGGAATAAATTCTCACATTGGTATTGGCTGTTGATGGGGCTCTGTTTCTTAAAAAAGTCTTGACCAGATCATCTACCTCATGTATTTTTGGTGGGGTAGGTGGATTAGGAAGAGAGAAGAGACACCTGGACTTGGGCTAGAATGCCAGTCCAGTTTTTTTTTTTCAGGTAGATAAGATTTGTCACTCCACTCCCCATGAGACCCTGGAAAAGTTATATTAAAAGGATAGTTGATGAATACCTAGAGAAGGAAGCAGTGATCAGTGAGAATGATCCTGATCTAGTGGGATCCATACACCAATGGAATCAGAAGTCTGGATGACCTCTCCCCCTCCCCCAGAGTAAACCAACAATCCTATCACCTCTCTATGAGGGATCCAAAAACCCTCAGCCTGAATCCTAGATAAAGGTGTAGATAGACAAAATCCTGTCTGAAAATGTAAGTAGGTCAGACTTTTGAATTGGCTTCTGGGAGAAGGGGCAGGATTGGGCTACCTCAGGAGAGGGTTTGCTTCAGAATGGGGGAGGGGTGATTGGCCCATACATTCAGAATAGCATATTCAAACTTTGCCATACCACAAGGTATCTACAGAAGGGTGATGATGAGGATGCAGAAAGACCCTGAACCTATTTCCCTTTAGAGAACTAGGGAAATCTTGCCTAGTCTGTGACTTGCAAGCTGTCTCTCAGGCTTTCGATGACTGCCTTGCCAGGAGATGGATTTGGTTTGTCTCCTTGACCCCCTCTGAGGACACCATTCAGAGTTCAGAATGCAAATGGGAAAGCAAATGAACAGTGATACCCTGGAGAGAGAACTGCAGGCAGTGAATGGAGAGGGAGCGGGGGCCAGCCTGGAGGAAAAGTAGAAGGAAAATGACCCAACAAAGTCTGTCTCATGGAAGGGGAAAGAAACTTATTCAACTTGGTCCTGCAGGGCTCTCTGAGGCTAGCCAAGTTATCTGTCAAAGAGAGGGTAGTAAGTTCTGTGACAATGAGACAGAGAAAAGTAAAATCACAGCTCCTGCCCTCACGGTTTATACATTCAAATGGAGAAGAGAACCCTCAAGTGAATTAGGTACATTTAAGATTTTACATGGAGTGTAAATGCAGGGAATGGGGAAGGGTTTCCTGCTAAAGGTGGGATGTGCCCAGGGAAGCCAGAAAGCTGAGATGGAGAAGGAGAGCATGCCAAGTAGGGGTGACAGTTCCACCAGAGACGACGGAGGGGCGGAATCCGCCAGAGACGATGGAGGGGCGGAATCCGCCAGAGACAATGGAGGGGTGATGGAATCCACCAGAGATGACAGAGGAGTGATGGAATCCACCAGAGATGACAGAGGGGCGGCGGAATCCACCAGAGACGACAGAGGGGCGGCAGAATCCACCAGAGATGATGGAGGGGTGGCGAGTTGGCCAGCATGATCCAGATTAAGATCTAGTAAAGGAGAAGGAACAGTCAGAAAGGTAGGAGGAGAACCAGGAGAGAGAGAGAATTGATGTACTAAAACCTAGAGAAATTATATCTAGGAGGAAACACTGAGCCCCCAGTATTATTAAAGGCTGCCAAAGAAAAGGAGAATGAAGAATGAGAAAAGACCATCATTGGGTTTGATAGTTAAGATGGTTGTGGGAAATTTGAGGTTCAGGGGGCAGCTAGGTGGTACTTGGCAAAAAACAAAACAACTATTTTTGGAGGACTCAGACGGGGAAGTACTCACAGTGGAGTCAGAGGAAGCGATACAGGGATATCCTGAAGGTCTCTTTTAAGAACTTTGGAATTGATTGTGCAGCTTGGGAGACACTAGCCCAGAATGCCCAGCATACCATGCCCTCATCAGAGAGGGTACTGTGTTCTATGAGCAAGGCAGAAGAACGGAAGCAGCTCAAAGGAAGCATGAGATATGTGTTTAAAATCCATGGACAAATGTGTGCCCAACCTGTGGTAGAGCATTTCAAGCATGGATTGGTCTGATCAGCCACAGTTGGACCCCTAGTAATTCATCTCTAAAATACTGATGTCGTTTTGTTCTTCTTTGATAACAAAGGACAAGAGCCAATCAACCAGGCAGTGCTATAGTATAGCGTGTGCTCGCTTGGAATCAGGGAGACTCATCTGCCTGAGTTCAAATCCAGGCTCAGACATTTAGCAGTTGTGTGACCATGGGCAAGTCATTTCACCCTATCTGCCTGGTTCCTCATCTGTCAAATGAACTGAGAAGGAGATGACCAATCTCTGCCAAGAAAACCCCAAATGAAGGGGCAGCTAGGGGTGCAGTGGATAGAGCACTGCCCCTGGAGTCAGGAGGACCTAAGTACAAATCTGGCCCCAGACAGTTAATAATTACCTGTGTGACCTTGGGGAAGTCACTTAACCCCACTGCCTCGCAAAATCCAAAAAGAGAAAAAGAAAGAAAAGAAAAGAAAACCCCAAATGGGGTCATGAAGAGTCGGACACAGTGGAAATGGTTGAACACCCGTCCTGTGAGATGTCAGAGGCTTGGGAGTCTGTTGGAGAGAGGAAGATATTGGAGTCAGGAGATGGAAGAGACCATGTCTCAGAGCCAGGCCCAATGAGGGTGGGAGATGGGTAGCAAGTTCTGCACACAAGAGTAGGGAAAGGTCTATGGACTCTGCCTTTCTAAGTATCCTCAACCCTTAACAGAATCCCTGGCAAACAGTAGGCGCTTAATAAATGTACAGTGATTTACTATCTAGAGAAAGGACCTTCTGGCACTAGTGCCAGAGTTGCACCCCCCCACCTCCAGTGACTGTGGTCCTAGTTTGTCCTGGGTTGGGGGTGGGGTTGTGTCTAGCCAATCACAGTATTCAGAAGGGGAGGAAGATACCTACATGTGTTCCCATAGACATTACATGTGTGTAGTCATTTTGCCATAAGGTCAGAGAGATTACAAGTGACTTCCTTCTAGTAGCTTCTTTGTCTCTTCATATTTGAATAAAAGTATTTTTCTGAGTAGTTTTTTTGGTGTGAGGTCCTAATGGATTCAGGTGTTTCCTTTCTCCTTTTTTTATTTTTTCCCTCCATCAGATTGGGGTGTATTGTGATCCTTAGGGTCCCTTAGAGGCCACATTGTCCATCCCTTGCTTTTACAAGCCAGTCTGGCTGCCACTGAGCATTTATGAAGTGCCTGCTGTGTGCCAGGCAGAGGACTAACCACTGGGGCTTAAGGAGCAAAGGAGTGTTGATTCTGTTGGCTGAGATGGCATGTGACCTCACCATCAGCCGCCTTCTCCACAGTCCATCATGTTTAGCTCAGACATGGACAAACTGTGGAACCTCTCATTTGCTTTGGGCCTCAGACCCCCTCCCTAAGCTAATAGGGTCATACTGGACCTTCTTATGCTCTTCCTAGCTCTGGGTGGGTCTCAGAGGGAGATCCAGGGGCTTCACATTCCTGGCTGCCCACCTGGAGATACCCTTCCCCGATGTTCATATGGTCCCTCTTGTTTTCTAGAGAACTCCTCTCCAGCGATGCAATGAAGGAATATAACCGGGCACGTGTCTACCTAGATGAGAACTACAAGTCTCAGGAGCATTTCACGGTAAGTCAGCCTGGCTCACCTTTTCCAGGGAGGCCGGGCTGTCATCTTGGGGAATGACTCTGGCTGCTCACTGATCCGACCTGGGAGTGGTAGAAGGGGGTAGGCCAGAGGCTTGAGACCTGTCATTGTGAAACCCTTCATTGTGAGGCTCAGCCTCATCACCTGTATCCCACTAACCTATGCTGTGAGACTCGGTGCCACCCCCCCCCCCCCCCATTAACTTGCTTCCTGAGGCCCCCCCCAGAACCTACAGTGTGAGATTCAGTGCCAGTCCTTTCCAGTAACCTGCATCAAGAGACCCAGCCCCCTTTTTGTTCCCCCTCACTCTGCTTGGCAGATGGTGGGGAACTGCCACCTCTACCCCACCCCTGAGCTCTCGGGCTGCATTGTGTGGCCCAATTTTGCTTTGGTTTCATTACTAAGGGCAACGCCGGCAAGATAGCGGCTGACAGTTTAGAGAAGGTGTGCATCTTACCTCAGACATGAGATAAGGCTTGACATGTTATACTTCAGTATCCTTAGCTGTCAAATGAGGAATTGGACTTTGTTTCTGTGAATCCTGTGGGAGGTGAGATGAACTGGTAGAGGAAACCCCCCAGTGACGACAGCCTCACATCTTTGCGTCGTCCATGGGAAGACCAACTGCAGAAGCGGGTATACCTTCAAATCTGATCTTGTAGAGAAAGAGGTTAAATGTTAGGAGAAATTAAATGCAATTTCACAGGCATGTCTTGGGGATGATGGATGGACAGATGATGCAGGGGTGAATTGGCTGCCAAGGGACGGAACTTGCCAGTCATGGCAGGGCAGGAAGAGGGTAGGGGGTGGATGCTGCCTCTGGGCTCCCTCAACTCTCTCTTACTATGAACCATCTTGCCCAACTTGGGCCCACAATGTGACTTGCTCTGGTCCTCTGGAGAAGACCCTGACAGTTCCCCAGGTTCCAGCTGCAGTAAGGACTGGGATGACCCAAGGACTCTTGAGGAGATTGACCTGGGCTGGTTGGGAGCCTTAGTTCAGGATTCCAGGACTGATAGCTTGGCTCCTCTGTTGGCCTTCCTATGGGAGATGCGTATCCCCCTGTGGAAGCCCGAGGGGCTGGGAGCTGACTGGGGAAATTGAGATTCATGTCTCCTGGGTGGACTGAGCCATGCTTTCTTTTCAGAAGGATTGTCTACTCTTCTCTCCCATTGCCACTAGGGTAGTCCCCCTCCTCCTGCCATGTTGGACATAGTCCAACTCCTTCCTGCTGCTTCCATCTCTCTCAAACAAGCCTGTTGGACTGGTCCCAGGATGCTTTGTTCTGTCTCACCTTCTTGCCTCTGAAGAGGCTGCTGGGAATGGTTTTCCTCCCCCCCTCTCCCTGCTAAAGTCCTGAGCTCCTATCAAAGCCCAATCTGAGGATCTGGGCACAGCCCAGACTCTGCCCACTACATGAAGTCCTTGCTCCCGCCCTTTGGTGGTCTTGGACAGGAACCCAGAGGTTGACTGTAGTTCCTGTCCAAGATGGAGCCACACATGATGCATCTGCTGAACAAGTGATTTCTTCTCCTTCCTGGGTGTCCCCTTGGGCTGATGTCTGGGGCAACCCTGCAACTCCTCCCTTTGGCCACTCTCTAGTCCCCCCATTCTGATTCTACCCAGGAGAACCTGCATCTCCCCTCCTGGGTCTCTGTAATGCTTCCTCAGGGTGCTTCCTAGATGCTGTCTTGATAGCCCTGAGGGTGTTCCCTCAGAATGTGGGACCAGGAGCATATCCTGACAGGCGGGCAGCTAGCTCTGCTTGGCACCACTGGAGGCAGGAAGCTCACCCCCTGGAGGCATCCCCTTGAGCTTTGCCCTGGAACTTCTGGGAATAATCTTCTCATGTTTTCCTTTTGCCCCACACTTAATGGATGCCACTCTTCCTCAGTTTCCCTCATAGACCTCCTGGGTTGGATTCTGTCCCCTCCTGAGCCCTGATGACCGGCAGACTGATAATTCCATGGGTCCTTTGCCTTGTGAACCCTGTTGGGGAGGGCGTGAGAGAGGAATTGTCCCTGGGCTGAGGATGATTTGTCCTTTGGCCCTTGTCCCTCTGTCTTATAAAAATACATCCATTGGGATCAACCTAGTGGTGGGAACCTAGCCTGGGAGAGAGGGGCTGAGGACTCTGCTGTCCCCCCTCCCCGGCCATAGCCAAGGGCTGGGTTTAGGAGAAGATGACGTCTCTCCTATGGGGAGAAAGGCAAAGTGAATTCTTGATGGATTAATAGTATCTGAGCAATATTTTTAGTTGAGTCTGCATCAGGTAATTGGCCATTAATTGAAAAAGGAAATTGAATTGGCTTCACCGTGTCCATCAATACTGTCCTGGTTATTCATGGATGAGTACATCCTTCTGTCTTTATGAGTCCTGGCAGCCTGGCCTTGAGCAAATTGGAAACGAAAGGAAGAAGGGAAAAAACATCAGGAGAAAGAGAGATGATGTCTTCTCGGTTTCCTCCGAGATTCATCTCCCATCTGCGAAGTGCGTTTTCACCAGGAGATGGAGCCCGAGGAGTGTGGAGGAAAGGCCTCCTGGCTCCTGCAGATGGTCCTAGTAGCGGATGAGCAAGGCCTTTGGAGCTGTTCGAGGGCTGGGCGTCCGAGGAGCTTGGGCGTCCCAGTGAGACCTCAGAGGGACCGAGAGGGAATTAAATCAGATGGACCTGGTTCTGGAGCCCATTTTGGGCTCTGCAGGGGGGCACTGATCGCCATGGTAAGAGACCTGGACTTGGAGGGATGAGGCGCGGCCCACAACCGGAAGCACAGGCACTAGAAGCCCCTCCAGGGTCAATGTGTTGCTACAAGCTAGCCTGACTCCCCATTCCCTCCCCACCTGGATACAGCCTCCCACCTTCTGACTGGGAAGGAGACCCCCCCCCCCCCAATCGCAGCCCCCTAGTCGGGGCATTTTTCCTTTCAGTCCCTTGTAGATTGGCTAAGGGTGCTTCCTGGATGCTGTCCTGATGGCCGTGAGGGTTGTGATGGCATTATCTAGGGAGCTGAGGCCCCACTTGTCCCTGCAGGACTTAATCCTCTCATTTCTACTTCCTTCAGCTCTCCTCGGAGGCCTGAATCAAATGTAGCCTCTGACACTTCATTGCTCTGTGACCCTGGGCCAGTCATTTAGCCTTTGTGTGCCTGTTTCCTCAGCTAGGAAACGAGGGTGATAATTCCCGGGCAGTCAGGGCGGTCAAATCTTCAAAGTCCCAAGAGCACAGATCAGCATAGGGTGGGCAGACACGCTCCCACCCGGATACACACTCGCCCACTCACATTCATACACACATGCAGACACACTCACATTCTGGGATTCATACACACTCACATCCACACACTCAGACCCACATACTCATACACACTCACACATATACACATTCTTGCACACATAAACACAGAGACATGCTCATAGACACATACACACTCACACATTCTCATGCACATTCACACCCACACACTCTGCACTCACATATATACATATTCCTACACATAGATACACTCACACAGACACACATGCACACCCAGAAACACACTCAAACACACGTACAGACACATCCACATTTCTTGCACATATAAACAGAGACATGCTCATACACACACATACACACATGCAGACACACATTCCAGCATTCATACACACTCAGACTCATACACAAACACACTCACACAGACACATTCTCCCGCACCCTCACCCCCCCACACATATACACACACACACACACACACACACACACACACACACACACACACACATTCTCACACACAGACACACTCACATGGACAAACATGCATACCCAGAAACACACTCAAACGCACACAGACACATATATTCTCACACACATCAACACAGAGACACACACATACACACTTAACACACAGACACACACCTCACACACATAAACACAGATACACACTTAGACACAGACACACATTCTAGCACACATAAACACACAGACGCTCACATACACACACAAACAGACTCACATGTACTCAGACATACACACACACGCTCACACAGCCATGCATGCATGTGGACATACACACACTAGATACACACACCCACACATAGACCTGCCCACACATACATACCCAGCACACAGCGACAAACACATAGAGATGTGTATTCTCTCCCCTTCCCTTCCCTCTTGGCTGCTCGATGGGACGATGGGGCGAGGGAAAGATCTGAGTTCGTTCCTGCCTCAGGCTCTGGCTAACCCTGGGGCCTTGGGCAAGGCTCTTTGCCTCTTCTTTCTTAGTTTCTTCCTCTGTAAAATGAGAGCCACCACAGCCCAGGTGTAATGCAGGCCTGTAAGGCAGGATAAGTGCTGCTCTTTATTTGCAATTTGACCAAAGAGAAAGAAGCATCTGGACTTGGAGCCAGGGCCTCCCAGAATCCCATGCCTGGACTAATAACCCCCTAAGGGACCGTCATAACCAGGGAACTTAGAGGATCCTGACTTGAGATTGAAGGGGTGTCCACCAGCCCCAGGAGAGAGCAGGCCCACGACCCAGGTAAGCTCCAAGCCCTGAGATCCCCATTCAGTGTGGCACCTGGGGGTCTTCTCACCAGGCTTATAGTCATTTCCATTCTAACAATAAGAGGAGTAATAATTACTCATCCCTATGGACTGATGGAGACCAGTTAGGATCTTCCTGTGATCATCTGGAGAAGGCAGGGAAGGCCTGAACAAGGGTGCTGTCCATGAGATAGGTCTTCGGTTTGGGACCTCCTCCTTTCTCCTGGCCCTGTGGAGGTGAGCCTGTGGAGGTGAGCCTGCAGAGGGGCCTGTGGCCTGACTGTCCCCTCAAGCTTGTAAGTCAATCTGAGGAACTTGTGACTCTCAAAGTTGGGGAAGGAACAGGGAGGGGAACAGTGGTCTCATCCCAGCACCCCACAGTTGGGTGATTGAGGAGAAGGCCTCAGAGTGGGTGTTTCTCCATGGAATGTTGATTTAAAATCTGTTCCCAGCAGCAAAAAGCCACTTCAGGCTAGCTGCTGACTTTTGGGGTTTCAGTGGTTGATGATTCTGGTGCCTCTGTGGGATGGATGTTTGCAAGGATTCAGAACCTGGGATGTGGCCCCTCTGTCTGCCTGGCTCCCAGAGCTCTGACCCGCTCTCCTGGCCTTGCAAGTTCCCAGTAGGCCCACAGTGGCTGAACCCAGGTGTTTTCTGTCCTTGGGACTTGTGGGGAGCTGGGCTCCAGGAGGCCTTGGTTCTGTTACAGTGAGACTTGTGCACCAGATGGTGACCAGGGAGCTGGGATGCTTGGCTTCTGAGCCTTGGACACAAGGCCCAGGGCATCCTTTCCTCTCTCCCCAAAGCCCTGAGACTCCCTGTGATGATTGAGCAAACAGAATGGAGAAATCTTCTGGGCATACAAGTAGCCAAAGGGCCTGGTTTAGTTCAATTTTGAAAATGATATTCTAAATTATTTGAGTTTCCTCTTTTAGACAAGGGACTTGGACTCAGAATGACCTGTAAAGGTCATCATTGAGGCCACATGGAAATAAGGATGTCAAGTTACTGAATGATCCCCACAGTGTCTCTCTAACCACCAAAGATCCCATGCAGTCAATCTAGTTCTTAAGCAGTGAGTTCCTTTCTGCCCATGGTTCATAATGAAACTTGAGGCGCAGGCAGGTCAGCCAGCCTTCTAGAAGCTTGCCAACTGATAGACTGCTGCTTGAAGCAGTTCATCTGGAGGCTGGAGGCGACACCTGACCAGCCCTTCAGCCATGTCCTCCCAGTCGCTTAGCATCTCCTTCCTGGATTCAGAAAATGAAGAAGTCCCCATTGCCTGCGGGAGTTTGTCCTAGGTGAAACCAGAGGGAATGCTGAAAAGACCCAATGCTGCTGGGGCTCCCCCAATTTGTGTCTTCTCCTTCTTTCCTATAGTTGACTCACTGGTGCTACCACTTACCAGTGGCCAACTTAATCTGTGGGAAAATGTAGCCAGCCTGGAGATACTTCCAGCCATCTATGTATAAAAGGCATTGATTAATCCTCATGGCTAGGTTTTGGGCATTCAGAGACACACATGGAGGCATCCCTGGCTGTTAGGGAGCCAAGGCAGATGTGTCAAAGTGGGCTTCTCAGCAGTAACCAAAGAAAGACACCTACTGTGGGAGAGGGAAGGGCATTGGCAGCTGGGGACTGGGCTGGCCTATCCACAAGCGCTTATGACGGTTCACCATTTGCCAGACTCTTCTGAGCAAGAAAGGACTTCCTGGGCATTGCGCTTGTGGGACTGTGAGAACTGTCCTCCCTTGGGGCTGACTTGTGGTTCATTGGGTTTCAGAAGCTTTTTTTTTTGTTCTTTAATTACATGCTGCGTTCCCAAGGGTCTTCCTTTTTTTCATACTTAGTTGTATCCCAGGGAAGTACTCTCTACCTACCTTGCTTCCCAGGCTCTAGGCTGAACTAACATCTCCAGGGGTGGCTCTTTGGAACATGGGCTGCTCGGATCCTGCCTGGGATTGCTAGTCATCTTTAAGAGCATCCCACTCCCATCCTAGAGCAGGGCGATGTGGAGCCCAGCCCCTCCTTCCTCCCTTTTCAACTGCACCCTCTCATTGCCCTGAGGGAAGTTTGGAAAGAGGGTCAAGCAAAGCTGACCCTCACCTCAGGGTAAGATGACGAAGTGTGCCCTCTGGGGTGCTTTTGTAATTTGATTAGAAGCCAATTCCCATGTGTTTTCCAAGGTCAGTTTTGTTACCTTTGAGAGGTAAGTGTGAGGGATCGTGGGAATCTCTGGGGTTTTGCTTGTGACCTTGTCAATAATGAGAGCTGTGGACAGAATCACTTGACTCCCAGTGTCATCTCAACTTTTCCTTCATGCTTGGTTTAAAAATGAGTCTTACCCAGTGTGCATCAGGCTCTCTCCAACCACGTGCCTGTTAACATTAGCCATGCAAGGAGAGGATGCTTAGCTAGCCAAGTGTCTCTCATGTCCTTTCACATTTCTGCATGTGACTTGGACCTGTTCTTGATGCAACCCAATCTTTTATTTAAAAAATGTTCTGGATTATGATTCTCCTCTCTGAAATTTAATACATTTAATTTAGAGTAATTAAGTTTAGGTTAGAGTTCGGGCTAGGGTTAGTTATTTAGCCTGATAAATTTAATATTTTTAAAAAAACAAGAAATGTAATAAATTCATCATTTCTCTAATTCCCATTTTGTTGATGACTTTTTTTAGTTGATAATATAAAATTAAAAAAAAAAAAAGAAAATTCCTAGATGAATTTTCTGTGAATCCACCAGATTCTTTAGACTGCACGGACTTTTCTACTTTGTCCAAGTTGCCTCCTTTAGTTTCCATCCAATGTGAGTCCTCCCATCTTTCCCAGGCTAATTTTAAGCCCCTGACTTTCTGCCAGCATTGCGCCAGAGCCTTTGAGTCTAGGTATAGGTCAGGCAGAGGATGTGCCTCTAGTTCTCCTTTCCTTTCCAATGAAAGGGTCTCCCCCCGCCCCGACTCCTGTCATTTCTACTCCAAAGATAGAAATCATCATCATCATCATTCTGCAACAACTATGTATGTATAAATGTTTACAGTGTAACATTAGTGTTACATAAGTGTGAGTAATACATTCTATCTATAATGTAATATAATTATCATTCTCGTTTAAGAATGAGGATTGTTGGGTTAGAACAGACGGGACTTTCAGGATCCTCCAGACTTTCAGTTTAATTGGCTTCCTACGGAATTTTATCTTTTTGATTTTTATGCATTTAAAAATGTGATTCTGAAAATGGGGCCCTGGATGACCTCAAAAAGGCTAAGAATCTTGGACCTCATCTCACCTTCTTTAGCAGTTGCAGAATGGTGGCTCAAAGAGAGGCCTCCCAGCTCCAATGCAGCAAGGGGAGATGGGTGACAGTTGTACTATCTCCCAATCTGCCATTCGGTCACACTTGCTTCTACCAGCCCTCACTGGCTGTCATCCTTCTCTCCTCAGGAGCTTCCTGTGAGCATCATCTTTTTAAGTTACTATTTTCTGTCATATAATTGGGCAAAATTATTCTAATAATTTTCCTTCTTTGCTTCTTCATTTGCCATGCATTATCCTTTTTCATTTATGATTATTAGCAATTTGATTTTCCTCTTTTGAGGGGAAGTAGTATGGAAGACAAGATCCAATTAGCCTGTCTATTAGTTTTCCCCAAAAGAAACCCTTCTAGATTTATTTATCATTTCAATAATTTTTTGTTGTTGTTTTAAATTTTGTTGATCTGTTCTTTGATTCTCAGAATTCCTATTTTGTGCTTAGGTTTAAAAAATTTTTTTAGGTTTTTGCAAGGCAAATGGGGTTAAGTGGCTTGCCCAAGGCCACACAGCTAGGTCATTATTAAGTGTCTGAGACCAGATTTGGACCTAGGTACTCCTGACTCCAGGGCCGGTGCTTTATCCACTGTGCCAACCTAGCCACCCTTTTTTTTTTTTTTTTGCTTTTCTAATCTCTTTGGTTGCATATCCAGTTTATTAGTCTGTTCTTTCTCTATTTTGTAAATGAATATGTTTAGAGAGAAAATTTTCCCCTAAGAAATGCTTTGATTCCAAAAGGTTTAATGTTTAATATTTTGCAAAGTATTGTCATTTTCTATCATGAAACTAATTTGTCCTTAGACATGCCAGTACTGAAGGTTTAGTCCCCAGTTAAGTTTGAATCATTTCTTTTGAGACTCTTTATTAATTATAATTATTAATAATTATGAGGTTTTATGCCCTGGCACAATTTGGTTTTTGTAAAGGAGCTGAGAAATATGTCTATTTTTCTCTTTCCATTCAGTAATTGTCAAATATCTATTTGTCTATTCCCAAATTGTAATCTGGTACTTCTTTCTCATTTATCTTCTTTTCTAGACCTGAAGGGGAAAGTTTGTTTCTTGGCTATTATAAAAGCATTGCCATTGCCTTCTCCCTGTGTTGCAGTTAGCTAACTTTGCCATCAAGTGTTTAGATCCTTTGCTGCTCAAAGGAAAAATGCTAAGGGAACTAAGGATGTTTCAGTGGGCCAGGCCTCTGCTAAGTGCTCATTTGGTCCTTTGATATTATTTCATTTTCTTTGGTGTCTTTGAATTGCTTCTCTCTTATCTCCTTATATTTTTTTCATTGTTTCTTATTTGAGGCTTGTTGTTAAAGATTCCCAGAAGTCATGTTTCCTTTCATACTGTCCCTGGTTAAGTCCTTGGCAGGGACTCATTGGCAGCTTTGCCAGGGACTGCTCAGCTCAACCAAATGTGTATAAACTAGAAGGAGAGACCTTGTGGTCTGACCACCCTGGACCCCAATGCCTTTTGTGCTTGTAGTTCTGCTTTGGGGATCATTGAACCATCTCTCGAAGCCTTTTCTGATTCTCCCAGTTGTGACTGTACTCTCATCCTTCCAGCTTCTGGGGGTTCATTTCTCTTTTTCACTCCTCCCCTGAGTTCATAGATTGCCCTAACAGGGCAAAGGCCTCAAATTAGGGAGTAGGGGTAAATGAAAATACATACTAATGGACATTTAATTGCCTTGGATTGGATACCGAAATTCATAATGTTCCAACAACTCCCATTACAAGGGAGTCAACTGAGACTCAGAGGGGTCAGAAATTGGCAGAGGCAAGGCAAACCACCAAGCCCTGATTAAATCAACCTTTATTAAGCACCTTCTCTGTGCTAAGTCCTGGAGATACAGAAAAGAGGCATAAGACAATCCCTGACCTCAAGGAGCTTATAGTCTAATGGGGGTGGGGAGGGAATAACATGCAAACAGAGACAAAGAAAACATATAGACAGGATCACTAGGAGATAATGAAGAGAGGTAAGATTCCTGAAGAAGGGGGGGATTTTAGTCAGGACTTGAAGGAAGCTGGGGAGCTCAGTGGACAGAACAGAAGAAGAAGAACATATAGAGTCATGTTCATGGGAAAGTCAGGAGGCCAGGGATGAGGTGTAAGAAGACTGGAAAGGGAGAAGGGGACTGGATTATAAAGGATCTTTAATAGACCATTTTGTACTTGATACCCCAGGCCAAAGGGAGTCACTGGAGCATATTGTGTAGGGGATGACACAGTCAGACCTGGACTTTAGGACAATCACAATACTGGCTAAATGGAGATTGGATTGGAGAGGGCAGAGATCTGAGGCAGGCAGACCACCCACCATTATTGCAGTAGTCAAGGTGTGAGGTGATGAAGACCTGGACCAGGTTGGGGGGGGGGGGTCTGGCCTTGGCGCCATATTGGATTGGGGTGGATGAGAGATGGTGACTTTTAGGTGGGGAGCCTGAGGGATGGGGAAGGTAGGAAGAAGGTCAGCCTTGGGGGCCAATATCATCAGTTCTGTTTTGGACACATGGAGTTAGAGGCAAGACTAAGATGGGCCTTCTCATCTCCCCAAGTTCTTGCTCCCATACTTGCTGTCTCGGGAGAGCATGTTGGTCATTAAGTCAAATACTCCCTGTGGCTTTATTTCTCTCCAGTTTAACAGTGACCAGAAACTGAAACGCTTACAAATCGATAGGTCACATCAACCCCTTTTAAGGATGCTTTATGATGGCCGTAAAATTGGCTACAGCCCTAGGCTGTGGGTAGCCCGGCCTCAACTCCCTCCTTGTCAGCTCTGAGTAGAAAGAACAATTCAAGAGGGCATGTATATCCACAAAGGCCTGGAGGCAGAGACGAGGGTCTGGCCCCTAAGCCGAGGTGCAGGAGCCATTCACCGTTTTCTTCCTCTCCAAGGGATGGTTTTAATCTGTGCCATCTGCCAGATGGGTCCAGAAATCTAGACCTTGCTTTGTTGGTTTGGGGTCCTGTCCCATCACTGCTAGGGAGTCAGACAGGCCCAGAAGTTCCAATTGAAGATGCAGCTCCTCTGATCTTGGAGTCCCATGCAGAATGCCTGCCTGCTTCATTTTTTTGTGGCCCTGGACAGACTGGCCTTGGGGTGCTTTCCTTGCCTGATGGTGGGAGAGCCCTGGAGAGTCCTCCCTTTAATTTCTGCCCTTCCCCCAGTGGCCTTTGATTAAAGGTGTTTCAATCCCTGCAGACACCTAGGTCATGGGAGCCTGGGGTCTTCCTCCTTTGGAGGAGGGTCCCAAAATTTGCTTTTCCCTAGGATTTGTCTATATGACTCTTGGACCTCAGAATTCTAGTAATGACAGCAGTTTGATCTCAGTAGCAGAAATTAAACATTCCCAGAGGCTGCCAGTCTACACACTCTACCCATGGCACCTAAGTCCATAGGGACCCACCTGCCTGCTTGATCCAAGGCTCTTGGTGAATCTTCCCCTGGCAGAGTGAGAACGATCCAGGTATGGCCTCCAGTGGCCCACCCTGCCCTGCCCAGGCCCCTTGGCACCCAGCTGCTGGTGCTCCTTCGTTTTTGAGGCAGTCTATTGATCACTATCTCCAACAGCACAGAAATAATGTGTCTAATTTAACTGGCCACATAGAGGAGTATGGAAAAAGCATTACTTATCCCTTGAAAGGCCCAGGACGTCAATAGAGGACATAACATTAACGACTTTCCTATACACCGCCTTCGAAAATGGCTAAATGAGGAAGAAATTACAAATTTATTTTCGTATAATTTCCACAGTTGTCTTGTTTTACTGCGGCAGTAAAACACAAGCTGGAAATGCCAGTCAGAGCCCTTTCCCAAGCATTTGTCTGTCCTGGGCAGCCAGAAAGGAGGACCAGAAGCTGTGTGTGTGTGTGTGTGTGTGTGTGTGTGTGTGTGTGTGTGTGTGTGTGTTTGTGTATGTGTGTGTGTGTGTAGTGTGTGTACTTGGGTATGGTGTGGGTGGATTTGGTATGTATGTACATGTGCATGTGTTGTTTGTTGTGTGTAATGTGTGCACAGGTGGTGTGTGTAGTATATATGCACATGTGAAGGTAGATGGTGTATGTGTGGTGTATGTGTGTGATGTGTATAAGTGATGTGTGTGGGGTGTGCACACATGTGGGTGGCATGCGTGTGTGGGTGTGCACTCCTTTGCTGTCCTCTCCCCAACTGATGCCAGGCCTGCAGGTTTCATTGGAATCCTGGAGCCCCACTCCTGAGACCTTGTCCAAGTTCAGGCATCTCTTAGTTCTGAGTGGGAGGGCCCAGCCCAGACCTTGGGAGGCAGACGGGCCAGGACCTCTGGAGCCTGGAATGCAGAGAAGCCCTTCCCCTCATCTGTCTTTCCTCCCTCTGCTCACCCTATAGTCCTTCTGGGCCAGGACCCAGATTCTCAGCTAGTTGTCAGGGGAGTGTTTGGGGGGTAACTGGGATGAAGAGAGAGAACATCCAGCTTTGAAGGTCCCATGGTTCCGTGGGGGTTGCCCTGCCAAACTCCTATCTCTGTCTCCTCCTCTGTCTTATGGCTGGGCAGTAGTGACTCTGACAAGTGCTCTGGCAGTACCAAGTCATGGCCTCACCTAGGCCTGTTCCTGCTGCATGTTAGAAGACAAGCTTCAGTGGCTGTCTGGCATGGTGAGATGTGACCAGGAGCAGACCTGGTTCAGAAAGGGCATGTTTTTGGTAGGGCACGCAGAGAGGGGTGGTGTTCACCTGCTTTGTTAGGGAGTCAAAGGGTACGATGTTTGTTTTTTATTTTCAAAGAATTCCATGACATCAAGGAGGTGATGCCATAGCAAGTATATGAATTGGTTTTGGCGGGGAGGGCTGTGCCTCATTTGACCAGATATGAATCAGGAAGACTGGAGAGGGCCCTGGATGTGGAGCAGTCTTAGGTGACTTGCCCAAGGTCACACCTACACACCCCATACTCACAATCATGCTTACACCCCCATTTACACACCTACACCCACCAGTTAGGAGGTGTCAAGTGTCTGAGGCTGGATTTGAACTTAGGTCTTAGCCACCCAAATTTAGGGTGGGTTTAATCACGGACATTTCTCAGTCAGGACCCTGGACAGCGCACCAAGAATCAGTGAGGGAGACATCGTGAATCTCCAAAAATAAAAAAACCAAAACAAAACAACCCCCCCCCCCCCCAGCTTGGTCTCTGAGTATGGATTTGCACCTTCCAAGTGGTGCCTGTGAGTTGGTTGATTTTCTTTGAGATCTGTAGGGAAGGGATGGCCCTACAGTCATGACCTGGAAAGCTCAACCCTTAGGGCTTGGCTTCTTCCCCAGAGCTTCTGGCTCTGCCCCACACCTTGGGCTGTGACTTCTTTTCTGACCCTTCCCACTTTCCCCTGCAACAATCCTGGGAGCTATGGAATGGCAGTAGAAAACCCATTTTACAAGGGAGAAACCCAAAACCAGAGAATTAAATCAACTTGCTTCCAAATCAAAGGTTTGTGTCAAAGTCACAATTTGAACCTTGGTTTTCTTACTCCTGTTGTTGCCACTCTGAATAAATGTGTGGTTTTTTGTTTTGATGTTTTTATGCCCCCACTGAATTTCCAAAGGTTGAATCTGGACTTCCTGAAAGGTCAAAAGATGAGATGAGAAAGCCTGTGGTTTAAGGAGGAAACAATGAAGGCAAATGGAATATAAAGCTGTTTATTGAAGGGAGAAATAAATGGTGGGCTGAGTCAGGACAGACTCCAGCAATGGTAGTAGGGAGAGCAAGCCTTTTTATAGGGTTTTGGTCATAGGAGGCAGAATGGTATGGTTTTTATAAGGACTGAAAGCCATTTGGAGACTCCATGGAGGATGTGTTTTGTTTGGGGGTCACCAAGGTGAGATTGGGAGTTGGTTGTAGTTTCTTTAGAAGTTAGCATTAATTTTCTCAGGAAAGGATGCTCAACAGGTCTCACCTGGATAACAGTGAAACCCAGGCCTGAATCTACCTTTCCAACCTTTTTGTTTTAATTTTACTAAGGGTATTGAAGCCATAGGTTGTTTCTTCTGGAGCTTCTTCTAGTTGAATGGGAGCAATGATATTATCAGGTACAGCAAGGGTAAATGAAATCCTTGGACCTGAAATAGCATTATAGATTTGGCCATTTGAGAAAGTGCAATGCTCACTGTTTTTTGGATGAAAGATGTAAGCATCTGGAACAAATAGAGGACCTAAGAAGAGTGCCAAAAAGATCATGATTGGTGGGGTTATTATGGGAAGTCAAGATATATGTGGGAAGACTAAAACCAACTGGACCAGGTTTCAGCTGATTTTTCCCTAAGACCTGAGACTGTACTGATTCACATAGAAATAGCATTCTTCATCCAGGAACAAGCAGAGGCCTCCCTTCTCAGCAGTCAGTAGGTCCAGGCCCCGTCTGTTTTGTAAGGTTACAATGGCTAGAGAATCCAGCTGATCTTGAATCTGTAGAAGACTTTTGGCTATTTCATCAAGACTTTCCTGAAGGTCTTGGGCTAACTACTGGAAGTAATACTAGAAGAGAAGTTATGATGCCTCCTACTCTCCTGCCCACTCCAGAAAGGATGCCTATAGCCACTAAGAAAGGAATGAGGGGGGCAGCTAGGTGGCGCAGTGGATAGAGCACCGGCCCTGGAGTCAGGAGTACCTGAGTTCAAATCCGACACTTAATAATTACCTAGCAGTGTGGTCTTGGGCAAGCCACTTAACCCCATTGGCCTTGCAAAAACCTAAAAAAAATTTTAAAAAATTAAAAAAAGGAATGAGCAAGGACCCTTTGGAATCTTGTGTATGTCTTGAGGATAACCATAAGGGACTGGTTATTAGGGGCTGCCTTGGTGTGGGGTGAGAGGTAGACCAGGGGTAAATACCTGTCTGGCTGGGGAAGACATAGGCATTCAACATTCTCACAGAAGACCAATCCCATCTCCTTTCAAGCATACACTATGCCCATGGTTCTGATGAACATCTCCTATGTGGAACTTTGACAGGACCAAAGCAAATCCAAATGAGATTTAGGGAACTTGATTGGTTTGCTCCAGAAGAGATATGAATGTCTAATGGCCTTGCACCAAGTCATGCCAACAGTCTTGTGTTAAGTGACCTCTGTGGGTCAGGTACCAGGGAGACAAGCACATAGGCTAGACTTAGCTCTTTGAGTGTCAGTGAGATGTAGTGAGATGAAGCTGGGAGCAGAATGGGGGTGCTTCATTCCAGAGTGCCAGGATAGGGTTAAGAGGCACCAATGTGTCTTCTGGCTTGTGTGAGGAAGATCTGGGGCAGATGACGCCCAGCATGGTGACTAGAATGTTGGAGGGTGATCATCAGAGAGTCCTAAAAACTTCCTCAGTGGAAAGAAGTAAAGGTGAGGACTGTAGGAAGCATCACAAACTTGTCACACACTCACACACACACATACACACACATTCATCAAAACCTCCATACTTACACACATAGGCCAAACAGTTCACTGCTAACTACCTCACAATGGTTTCATCCTGTAAGAAGCAGCACAAGTTCTAATCAGCATGGGACATGATAGATTGGGTACTCTTGTGGAAGTGACAGTGGCTCTTTGGGGTAAGCGGTCACTCCCTCATGGAGTTTGTGTTAGAGGAGCGAGAACAGGCCTAGTTTGAAATGATGTGAGAACATCCTAAGAAGGTTCCAAGAGAGGCTCCCTCAGACCCTGTGGCTTCAGTGCAGGAGTCCCCCCCAAGAGAATCCCATGAATGAATTTTGGGAAAAGACAGATGGCGGCAGTGAGACGTACCAGTATCTTCAGAAACAGCCTCGATTTCACAAAATGGAAGCAAGGGGCCCTTAAGAGGCTCCAGATGACAGTGGAGACAAGGGCCCTTCTCCATGATTGCTGATTCCCCCACTCCCATGGTGTCAGGGATGCCAAAGATCAGAATGAGCCCTGAGGCTTGAGGAAAGGCCTGGACAACACAAGCCATGTTTAAACTACCTTGGGGAAAGAAAGGATCAAAGAAGGGAGTGAATCCCTATACGGAGTTAATGCAACAATATTTTTTTTTTTTAGTTTTTGCAAGGCAATGGGATTAAGTGGTTTGCCCAAGGTCACTTGGCTAGATAATTATAAGTGTCTGAGGCCGGATTTGAACTCAGGTACTCCTGACTCCAGGGCTGGTGCTCTCTCCAATGTGCCACCTAGCTGCCCCCAATGCAACAATATTGATGAGCATCTTAGTGAAGACAGGGCTCTTCAGTTCTTAAAATATTGTGCTTCTGCCAAGAAGAACATCCTTTGAACTGGAAAGGCAGAGTCCAGATGACTGTGTCTGCAGAGACAGGCACAGGGAGATAGAGCATGAGACAGCAAGAGAGAGAGAGAGAGAGAGAGAGAGAGAGAGAGAGAGAGAGAGAGAGAGAGACAGAGACAGAGGAATTGATTCCCAAGTTTAGTGATGAGATGGTAGGAAAGCTCTGAGCTGTCCTTGGGGAACACATATCCTCTGATCCAGGCATTCGCTGTCCTCAATGGAAGAAGCCACCCAGCTGTTGAGCCCTCACTGGTGCTTTTTGAACCATCATGGACAATGGAGACATGCCCTTGGATAACATGTTTTAATCAAAGGAAGAGGAGAATGGAGGCTGCAAGCTGTAAGCCAATGAACTAACTCTCCTCCCTGAAGAACATTCCAGAAAGGGAATGGTGGGTGAACTTGTGAACAAGGGAGTGAGGATCCCAAGGACCAGCTCCAGCGGGACAGCCCTGTCTTGCTCCTCTTGCAAGGTTGCATTAGGGCTGTGTCCTTTGGGGAAGTGTTTGATGAGGAAAGACATTTGACAGGAACTAGTTGGTGAGATGACGAGACTCAAAAAGAAGCAGTTGATGGTTTGAGGTCAGCTTGAAAGGTCTCTAGGGAAGTGCCACAGAGGGATCTGTCTGCCCTAGGATCTCAACTGTTGGACACTTTGATCATTCACTATCATAAAGGCCCAGATGCATGTTCTTCAGAGTCACAGAACATGAAGCTGAATTTGAAATCTTGTCAGTCATTCCATTGGGTTGAATCAGATCAGGGGACATTCCCTAGACACCTGGATAGAAAATAACCAGCTCCCCAAGCAGAAGATGGGGAAGCATGGTCAGAGAGCAGAGGGCCAGGAGGTTCCCACTGGAGGGCCCCCACACTTTCTCTGTCCTGTGTCCTGATCATCCAGCAGTTCTAGGCTTTGCAGTGAGGGAAGGGGCTGAGAAGCCAGAAGGCATCTCCAATGGGGAAGTACAGAGGCTGTGGCCAAGCAAAACTAACCCTAACCCTGTCCAAACTTGCAGAGTGCACCAGGTTTTCTGGTGAAGGATTTTTGTATTCTATTGTGCATTGGGTAAAAGAAATCTTAACAGGTATTCAATTTTTTCATGATTTCAAAAAGGAATTCAGTCATTCATCAATAAACATTAAGTAGCTACTGTGCACCAGGCCCTGCCCTCACAGAGCTTACAATCTAACTGAGGAGACAACAAGCAAACTCGAGGTGACAATTCATGAGAGAAGGCACTAGGAGTAAGGAGGGTGGAGAGGGCTTCTTGTGGGAGGCCAGGGAGTTGAGGAGGGAGAGCTATCCAGGCTTGGACAGGCAGCTAGAGGCCTGCCAAGGAGTTGAGTCAGGATTAGCTTTCTTGTTTACTCTAACAGATAGATATTGTGTGGTGTGTGTGTGTGTGTGTGTGTGTGTGTGTGTGCATGTGTCTACATGGGGAGCTGGGGTGACACTTGTCAAAAAGCAGCAGGTACTGCTTGGGCTCTTTCCTTCTCCTGGCCCCTGCCTCCCACCCCCAGGGACAAAACGAGAAAGTATAGGGAGGAGTGAGTGTCCCCACATCTGAGACTCCCCACTCATTCTCTTGGCATTGAGCCAGGTCGCCCCATCTTGGCCAATCTGACGGCTTCATAACTCAATTCTGTCGGCCTCCACTACCCCAGCCAAGATCAATAGAGCTTCTAGGACTCCAGAGTGATGCATTCTCTTCCCAGCGACCCTTCTCTTCTTTTTCCTGGCTTCCTTTTCTTCCCCTCCCCTTCCCATGTCTCTACTCTGAGTAAGATTTGGAGGGGGGGAGTTATGGAAAATTAATGGAATTGACTGGTGTTCTTTGATTCAAGGCATGGGAAGGAAAAATAGATGCTTTTATGATGAGAGGACTAATCTGCCTTTGGAACCAACTCCCCTCCCTTGGCCAGCTCTGTTCCTTTTCTCCCCCCCCACCCCCATTCTTCCTCTACTTGTGGGTAAGAGACAGGCCTGATAAAGTGAGAGAAGCAAGATTGGTTTTCTAAGGGCATGGGGCCCTTCCTGACCAGCTAAATCATGGGCTGTCTGACTCCCTGGCTGGGTAATGACCTGCCCCCCCCCCTGGCCGGGCCCTGCGCCCCCCGTGGGACGCCCTGATGTGCGGCCAGGCAGCTGCAGGGGCTGCGGCGAAGGTGAAACTGTCATATCGATCTTTTTAGCACTAAAATATGGGCCACTTTAGTCTGCTCCCCGATGCTGTGATGTGAAAAATAATAACTCGGAGCCAAATTAAAAATATTGATCTCTGGAAGGTGTTGAAAGTAAATAAACACCTTCCGAAGTTTTCGGGTCAGCCGAGAAATGGTATTCAGCGATAAATGTGTCGGCGTGTCAGAATCCCCAGTTCTTGATCTGTTTTTCCTTTGAATTGATTTTTCATTATTTACTTCCTAAAAGTGTTGGAATTTGGTCCTCCACTGTTAAATCCCAGTGTTTGGGCAAATTATTTCTGGGGGCTCATGAGGTGCTCCTAATCCACTCGCTCATTGATCGATCGATTTTGGACTCAATAAGCTTGCATTTGCCTCGCTTTATTTCGGGCTTCCATCATCATTTTTTGTGCATTTCGGCCCGACTGTTTTATTTCTCTCTAACAGATGAGCTGACACAGGTCCATCAAGCATGTGGGGAAACAATCACACCAGGTTAATTTGGTCACTGCCCCATGCATCTTAAGTAGACACCAGGTATTCTCCCCTCCCTGCTGATCAATTGCTGCTGAACTGCTAAAGCATAAGAATGAATGGAGTGGGGCCCCAGCCGGATCTCAGAGCAATGAGAGGAACAAAACAAAGCATCTTTCCCTCCCTCTGATTCCTCCCCCTTCTCCCCTTCCCCCCCACCCCCCAGCCTGCAGGCTCTAGGACCACGACAGATCCCATCCGCTTTTAACAATTCCCTCCAGTGCCTCCCGCAGTGATGAAGCACCCCAAAGATGCAGGGGAGCAGTAGGGATGGGGTGAGGAATTCACCATCCAGGATGCTTGGCTAGAGTGGATGACCAATGGGCCATGAAGCTTGGCTTTGAATAAAAGCTTTTCTCTTGTAAGCAGGCAGCAGGGATGATGAAGAAACCATTTTCAAAAACGTTATTGGGAATGGGAACTGGGGTGATCTCGACAACTTGTGGACCATGGTATCTCGAATCTGGACTCTCGCTGGCTGCCTCCCAAGGGAAGAAGGGGAAGACTGGGATGCCTATTTGGGGGGGGGGGAAAGGGGTCAGGGAAGCCTAACCTCTCTTTCCCCCTTAATGACAGCTATCATTTAGATAGAACTTATCATTTGGAAAACATTCTATCCCCATGATCTCTTTTGAGCCTAACAAAAACAATTCCATGCAACCGAACGGCTTTCAGTAACTGCTGAGCACTGGGATAGAGAATAACCTGTCCTTGGTATGTCTGAATATCCCAACTGCCATAGACCTGTAGTAATCCTGTGAGGTAGAGATTTATAGGTAGATTTATCCTCATTTTGTAATTGAGGGAAGAGAGGCTCAGAAAATTTACAAAGAGCTCACGGAACTCCTAAGTGACTGACCCACTGCAGCACTGGATTTAAGATCTCTCCTAATTTCTTAGATACTACATAGAGCAATCCAGCGTTCTGCCGCCCACTCTGCCGACTGTATCGTGAAGCATTGGGCATGGAAACCATGCACGGTATGTGCTGGCATAACCTTGGATGGAGGTCATCTTGCTTGATTTCTCAGAAGAGCTGGGAGGCTCAGAGGGGGAGTTCCCCTAAGCCCCTACGATTCTGCCCCACCACACCCTTGTCGCTGGGTGGTTATAGATTTCTCTCTGCAGATACTTAGGAGATGAAATTTCATTTTTCACCAAAGCCAAGTGTGGGTAAAATCCCACTGTAAAAATTTTCTTCTCCCTGTCTCTGTTGAACAGCCCAATCCAACTGGCCTCCCACTTGTGCCAAGGAGTCCATTAAAATGGACGTGGTCGGAATAGACCCTTTGATTTGTAAACAGGCTGACCTACAAATAGCCTCAAAAAAATACAAGTAGTGCCACCTCAGTTTGGAGGGTGACTTCCCAGGGTGCAAGTAGCTATCTGGCTGGCAGGTGCTGATCTCTCCCCTAGTTAACCCTCTCAGGTTGGTGGGTGACTGCCAAGACTATAAGTGCTTATCCGAGGGACAGGTGCTGTTCTCTTCCAACTCTGGCATCTTCCTCTCCTCTCTTCCTTTTTCTCACCCTCCCTCATCTTTTCAGAGAGCTAGAGAGCTATTCCTTGAAAAAATAGGGAGGTGGCAGCCCTTGTCAATACTACACTGATACCTAGCAGTCACTTGTGAAAGATGGGAGCATTTATAAAGCAGCTTCCTGCTGTAGTGCTGAAGATTTCCCTTGGATTTGGGGAATCTGGCAGGAGATAATGGATCCCAGGCTGACCTAGCCCATCAGGACTATGGTTCTCCCACCTCAGTCAGGGCAGAGGGAAAGGGCAATCTCCTCTCTTAGGACTATGTTGGATTACACTTCAGCCATTTTGGCATTTCAGTGGGTGTTTAATAATTTTCTACCTTTCCTTTCCTCCTGTCTGCATTTGGATTCCTCAGTGGCAGCCTTAACCCTCGTATGGCATTTTAAGCTCTCGCAGAACCATTTATGGCCACAAAATATGTCATTGGAACACAGGAACCCAAAGACATGACTAGCCATCTGAAGGTGAATTGCAGTCTTTAATAGGACAAAGCATCTGATGAATGCTGCAGTTTTCATTTAAGCCCAGAGCAACCTCTGTGTCTTCCTGAGATGTGATGCCTGAGTGCAGGTCATTCTGATTTCAGGAGGCCAGTTCTCATCCTTTTGTAGAGCTGCGCACAGCCCCCTCTTGATTAGCTGTGATTTTATTTCCTGAATCTGCATTTAGCCATTCTCCATCTGATTTGCAAGTGCTTAGTAAAATTATTGAACAGAATTGAGAAGGTTGAAGTTGATTTTGTTAGTCCATTTTTTTTCTGGGTGATCTGCAGTCTAGTGATGCACCCTGACCCCTAGAAGATGTCTCCCAATGTGAGAAAGGACTCAGCACCAGTTCAGCAGGTTAAAAGCAGGTAGGACCCCAGGGACAAGTTCTAAGAAGGGTCCTGAATGGGGATCCTGAACATGCTCTAGTGGCATCTGGGGGTGGGGGGGCAATAGATAGTTGCTGGACTTGGCGTTAGGAAGTCCTGAATTCAAATTTAGCGTCAGAGACTTATTGGCTATGGACTCTGGATAAGTCACTGCTTGTATTTGCCTCATTTTCTCATTAGCAAAATGGGAATAATAATAATGTTAGTACCTCTCTTCCAAGGTTGTTCTGTGATTCAAGTGAGATGATATCTATAGGTTGCTTTGCAAACGTCAAAGTTCTAAATATATCCTTGTGATCCTCATTATGTTCCTACAGCACTGAACCATCTTACTAAAATGGAGAAGAAAATATGGACTCAAACTTTTAATGTAGACGTCACACCTCCTCCATCCCCCTACCACAGTTGCAGTCTTTGTTTTTTTTTTTAATCCTTTTCAAGCCCTATCTTTCCTAGACTGCACAAGGAATGTGGGAGGGGGGAGATGAGCTAATGAGCTAATTCCTTGAGTCCCTCCCAGCCCACATATTCTGTGCCAGTCATGAGATACAAACAGCATTGTTCTTCGAGGAAATCCGTGCACAATGTCCTGAAGCAAGAGAATCTGAATGAGGTCCAATTAAAAAACAAACCAAAACACACAAATTATTTTCCTCAAAGATGAAAAGATTTTAAGATACTACCAAATACTTTTATGTAGACTCCCAAATACTTTTATATATTCTTTATTTTTAAATTTTAAAAAATTTGTTATTTATATATAGCATTGCCTTTTTAAAGATTTTATTTGAGTTTTACAATTTTCCCCCCCCAAATCTTACTTCCCTCCCCCCACCCCCCACAGAAGGCAATTTGCCAGTCTTTCCATTGTTTCCATGGTATACATTGATCCAAATTGAAAGTGATGAGAGAGAAATCATATCCTTAAGGAAGAAACATAAAGTAAGTATAAGAGATAGCAAGATCAGACAATAGGAGAGCATTTCTTTTTCTAAATTAAAGGTAATAGTCCTCGGTCTTAGTCCAAACTCCACAATTCTTTCTCTGGATACAGATGATATTCTCCGTTGCAGATAGCCCAAAACTGTCCCTGATTGTTGCACTGATGGAATGAGCAAGTCCATCAAGGTTGGTCATCACCCCCATGTTGCTGTTAGGTTGTACAATGTCTTTCTGGTTCTGCTCATCTCACTCAGCATCAGTTCATGCAAATCCCTCCAGGCTTCCCTGAAATCCTGTCCCTCTTTGTTTCTAATAGAACAATAGTATCCCATGACATACATATACCACAGTTTGCTAAGCCATTCCCCAGTTGAAGGACATTTACTTGATTTCCAATTCTTTGCCACCACAAACAGGGCTGCTATGCATCTTTTTGTACAAGTGATGTTTTTACCCTTTTTCATCATTCTCTTCAGGGTATAGACCCAGTAGTGGTATTGCTGGATCAAAGGGTATGCATGTTTTTGTTGCCCTTTGGGCATAGTTACAAATTTCTCTTCAGAAAGGTTGGACAAGTTCACAGCCCCACCAATAGCATTGTCTTTTTTAAAAAAAATTGGAATTCGGGGCAGCTAGATGGCGCAGTGGATAGAGCACCAGCCCTGGGGTCAGGAGTTCCTGAATTCAAATCTGGTCTCAGACACTTAATAATTACCCAGCTGTGTGGCCTTGGGAAATCCACTTAACCCCATTGCCTTGCAAAAAAAAAAAGTGGAATTCTACATTCTCTTCCTTCTCATAGCTCTTCCACCTGATGAGAAGACAAGCAATATATCAGTTATATATATGGAATCATGTAACATATATTTCCATATTACCTATCTTACCAAAAAAATCCAAGAAAAATGAAGTCAAAACAAAGCATGCTTCAGTCTCCACTCAAAATTCAGTTTTCTCTCCGGAGATGGCTAGTATTGTTCATCAGTATTGCTGAGACAAGCCAAGTCATTTCCATGTGATCACTGTTACAATGTGCTGTTCCTGGGTCCTCTGCATTTCACTCTGCCTCAGTTCATGGATGTCTTTCTGGGTTTGTTCTGAAATCTGCTTGCTTATAATTTCTTATATCAGTTATAGACCACAACTTGTTCAGCTATTCCCCAATTGAGGGGCACTCTCATTTTCCAATTCTTTGCCACCACAAAGAGAGCTGCTATAAATGTATTTGTATATGTAGGTACTTTTCACCTTAAAAGGGAATACAGAGGGGCAGCTAGGTGGCACAGTGAATAGAGCACCAGCCTTGGAGTCAGGAGGACCTGAGTTCAAATATGACCTCAGACACTTAATATTTACCTAGCTATGTGATCTTGGGCAAGTCACTTAGCCCCATTGCCTTGCAAAAAGCCTTCCTAAAAAAAGGGTTACACACCTGGCAGTGTTACTCTTTGGGTGTAGCTCCAAATTGCTCTCAGGATGGTTAGCTCAGTTCACATCTCTGCCACCAATGTGTTAGTATCCCAGTTCCCCCTCCCTCCCCCATTCTCTCCCTCCCTTTTGTAATGTCAGCAAACCTGATTGATGTGAGGTAGTACCTTGGAGTTTTAATTTGCATTTCTCTAATCAATTGTGATTTAGAGCATTTTTTTCAAATGACTTGATGGCTTAAAATGCTCAATTTGAGTTTTTTTTTAATGACTTTCTCCCCATACTTTTTTTCAAATTTTAATTAATTAATTTGTTTGTTTTACAAGGCAATGGGGTTAAGTGTCTTGCCCAAGGCCACACAGCTAGGTAATTATTAAGTGTCTGAGGCTGGATTTGAACTCAGGTACTCCTGAATCCAGGGCTGGTGCTCTACTCACTGTGCCACCTAGCTGCCCCTTCCCATACTTTTTATAGTAAATTTGGCAGATCCTGGTTTCTCTTTGCAGGCAGCCCAGTGAATGTACTTTCTCTTCTGACTCTGGCATCCTTCTCACTCACTGCCCATAGGTCCCCACCTTTCATTCCTGGTGCTTTCTCAATATGGCAGGAAGCGGGAAAGGGCCCAAGCATTTTTTGCCTTCACACCATTGATACCCCAAGTACTGGCCAGGCATGAGGCAGCCTTTGACTTAGCTGAAGTTCCCTCCATGTCCTCAGAGTGTCCCTGCAGGAGAAAGATTGGCATAGCCCATGAACATTTGTTCTGTGGGCCCAGACTGAGTGCAGGGATGCAGAGAAGGGACAAGCCCACACAAACAGAAAACCAAGATCAGCCAAAGGAGAACACACAAGACCCCTGCCCTCCAGGAGCCCCTGCCCAATGGAGACAGCATACTGACAGGATTTTAAGCCCAGATGAAAGAGGGGAAGTGGGTGCATGCCAAGAGGACTGAGGAAAGAAGGCTTCTGGCAAAGGGTTGGTGGGACCAGAAGGGAGCCAGAAGCTAGAGGGAAGCTGAGAAGGCCGATAGGCCCCTGCTCGACTCTGCTGTATGGTGGTAACTGGGGGTGGGGATGGACCAGAACCTTGCTGAGCCCAGTCAGTCTAACGAGCACAACACACAGTGGTCTCTGCTCCATAGTGTTATTGTCTTACATTGAGGTGGGCCCTGGAAAGAGCCCTCTGTGATATTCTTAGTCCCTCATCATTGCTGAGGGCAAGGAGAACTGGAATAGGCATTCTTTCTATATTCAGTGCCTGCCCTGACCTGTTGCGGACTCTCCTTGCCTCCTGCCTGGACCAAGGCAGTAGCTGCTGGTGGGGGAGGGGCGTCTGCCTTGCTCCCCCTCCACCCCTCCAGTCCATCCTCTGCTCATTCACCAGGCTCATTAGACTGCAGTGACCTCCACCTCTCCGAAAGGACCTGTATTCAGTGTTGTCCCCCCACACCGGGTCCCCTTCAGTCCTGACCTTTCGTTGGCTGTGAGTCCAATGTTGTGGCTTCCCTGGCTTCATCTCTGCTTCCTGGGGCTCTGATGCCTGGCCCTCTGTGAACTTGGGGCTCCCTGGTGCTCAGTGAACCTCAGTGTCTCATTTGTAAAATCAAGACGTGGGACTGACATCATCTGTTGAGCATGTTGGTAGTCAGATCAAAGAGGAAGCCATCAGGGACCCACTTGAGAGTGGACTGGGCCCAGGACCATGGTCTTCACTGGCCAAGGGGGCAGTATTGGAGATGGAACCTTCCAGAATGACAGCAGTCATTAAGAGCTCAGGGTGTGGATGGGGAGCAAGGGGAGCTGAGGCCTTGTCCGGGTCCCTGGATGAAGCTGCCTGGTGCCGGGCAGGGCCGCAGAGCCTCGGGGATCCTAGGGGAGGTTTGCCGAGAGCCTCGGGCGGGGCTTTATTTTCAGTCACTTGTCATGGATGATCTTCAACAGTGAGGAATCTGTAACAGACTCATTGGCAAAGGTCTGGCCCCGCGGCGCTTGGGCGGCCCATCCATCAGCCGTGGAGACAAGCGTGATTGAGCGCGTGTCATAACGAAGTGCGAGGGAAACAAATATTCTGCGAGAAATGTGGTGGGGAACTAACTGAAAAATTGTAAAGCCTTTAAAAGTCGCTGGCTTGTTAGCGGCCTCTGACAGGAAATCGCTGGAGCGGCAAAGGCAAGAGGGCTCAGGGCAGCTTCCCAGCTTCACCTCCTTGTTCCACACTTGGGCCTTTGCCCGAAGACCTCCTGGTCACCTGCCCCATCAAGGCCACCCTTCCCACTCTTTGGGGTCTCTACCGGCGGCCCCACCGGCAGCCACAACCAGTGTGCCCCACATTCAGCAGCTTCTCTCCTTCCTAGGGGGAAAGGACACGCTGCTAAAGACCCAGATTACCAAGCGGACCTCTCAAGCAGGCCTCCACATAGACCAGGGAACAGAGGTCCCCCAATGGAGAGGAGGGCTCGAACCCCAGCCTCAACATGGCCCCCTGTGGCCTGAACAGAATCGACCATGCAATGTCTCAGTTTTCATCAGCCAAGCTTGAATGGGTCTCCTCAATGCAGGGCAGCTTTGGCTATGGCCACATCCACTCCAGGGCCAATCTCTGGACTAATTAATAAGCTTAGTTAAGCCGATACCTGTGGTCAACATTGGGAAGGAGAAACAATTAGCTTTCTCTTCAAGCTGGCTGCAGACCTGGAGCAGAGCAGCCAGGAATGCCATTCAGATCTCCAAGCTTTGGGTACATGCCCCAGGAGTCCCATCATCCCTGGGGACACTCCTTGGGCCTGAGAAGCCAGAGGGGATTCTAGGGAGATTGAGAGTCTGGTGGCACTGTTGTCCTGGGGTGTCTTTCTGCTCGGTTCTTCATGTACCATCTTTCTGCCCTTGGTTTTTGGGGTGCACTGAGGACCCCACTCCTGGGACCTATAATTGGATGTTTCATGAGTCACCTGCTCATCCTCGTGTGGACACAGGATTTAATTTTGTTACTGGTTGGTAAATCGCAGGGCCACACTTGGACATAAAGAAGACAAGGTCACCATTTACAAAGGTGCCATTCTCTCCCATACAGTTCAAAGTTATTGACAGAGAATAAATGACTTTTGGATGCTATCTGGGAGGAGCAGGCATTTGGGGACCAAAGCTCCACTTTTGTGAGGCCGGTGACCTTCCTTGGGCTGGGATGGGCTGGGTGTCTGAGGACAAGCCCACCAGAGCTTGGAGTATCCTGTTCAAGTGACATTCCCAAAGGTGATCCCCAAATCCCCGAGTCCTAGCAGGTATGCATTCTGTTTGGTGAAGCGAGTACCCCCTTGAAAGATGCCTCAGAGCTGAAGCTGGACCTGTGATTTCCTCAGGGTCTGGAAGCTGTCGGGGAGAAGATGCCCTCTTGCGACCCAGGAGTCCCCTCTCCTTTGGAGGCTGCAGAGCCAATTCTCTGCCCGGCACTGCCTTGGTACCAGGGCCCCATCTCAAATCCCTCTCTTTAGGCAGGATCAGCTTGGTGACACCATGATGTCTTCTTTGCATTCATTCCCAGACCATTCTCTGTTTGCTCCTTCTGGAACATGCATTGAAGTGACTAGCAGAGTCGGGAAGATCTGAGTTTGAAATCTGCCACAAATACTTGCTATCTGGGTAACCATGAGTGAGTTAAGGAGCCCATCTCAGTTTCCTCAAGTAAAATGGGAATACAAAGAGCATCTGCTCCTAGGGGCTGCTAGATGCACAGTTGATGAAGCACCAGCCCTGGTGTCAGGAGGACCCGAGTTCAGTCTCAGACACTTTGACACTTAGCGGTGTGATCTTGGATAGGTTTACCCTGACTGTCTGGCATCCAGGACCTCTTGTCATCCTTATTCATATCATTGGACCCAGATGCTCTGGAGGAGAAAGTGAGGCTGGGGACTAGCACAGCCCCTACCCCCCCACCTCAAATCCAATTCTTGTGCTTGTCATGGCATGCCCTCCCTGATGGCATGGTTTTCTTCCAGGACAAAGGCACAAACATCATTATCATCACCTCTCCTAGGGTTATTCTGATGAAAATCTCACAAGCTTGGACTGTGGGTATGCCAGCAAGGAAGTGACTGGCAGTTCTCAAGAGTCTCTTACTGGCCTAGCCTGAACATCGGGTACAGAGAACAGCAGAAGCCCAGTCCCTGCCCTCTACTCCAAACTGGTGCCACTGAGAACTAAGCAACGCTGCTGTGCTGACCATGCCAAGAGCCAAGCAGAGGACGCTGAAGCTGCCAAGAGCTGAGTCCTGGGTGCCGACTCGGCTGTGACGAATGCTAAAGTTAATTCATGAAAAATGATTCACAAGGCTCAGCAATGTCCTCTACTTCTTTGTCTGCCCCTCATTGACCCTCCGAGGAGCCACAAATGGACACTGCACTGGGCTCTATCTAAGATTCCTTCTTAGGAGCACGGTCCTTCTGCCCATGGGAGGGAGTCTTGGTGATATCCCGTTACTGAATGTCTTCCCTCCTGGGGAGGCACTGCCCCCTACTGCCCATACAGGACTGGCCAGACTGGCCCAACCTATGCCTCACTGTCAGAGCCTTTCTTACTGGGTAGGAACCTCCCAAGTATGTCCTCCCTTGGCCTTGCCTGACCTGCCCTTCCGAGGTGCCGGGGTAGCCTCTGGCTGCCTCTGGGCTCATTCTCCTCCCCAACTTGTCCCTGTCCTCTCTCTCAAAGACCAAAGTCCACACTGAGGGCCAGTTCTTTGTCCTCCAAGCAAGCCTTCCCAGTGGGGCAGCCTTTGTTGTGTTCTTCATGGACAGCTCAGAGTTTCCAGGCTCAGGGAAGCGGACGGGTGTTTCCCTAAGCTTCCCCTCACCGACACTACTGAGCAGTTCCTTTGGGTGCTGACTTGGACTGCACTGGGTCTGGGATGGAGCCCCTCCACTGACCTGGCCTCTCCCTGTGGTCCTTCCCAGGTGCTGCACTATCCCTTTCTAGAAGTCCCCCACCCCCATACTTTCATTAGACATGTCACATGGGAAAGTTGTACTGGGGATATAGTAATGTCTCTACATCTGTTTAAGTATGGGTGCTAGATAGCCCTGACTTGGGAAGGTGGGCCTCTGGGGGTCCCCTCCCTCCCCATTGGGCAGAGTTGGGCACTGTCAACAGATGGCCTCTGGGCTGCCCCTTGGGCCCTGGAGGGAGCACTGGAGCACTTTGACCCTGGGTGAATAGATCTCTTTCCCTGTTTCCTGCCACTCCTCCACCTTTTGATAACGATGATCTGGTTATGCCCGCTCCTGGTGCCCAACTTAGCCTTTGGCAGCAGGATCTTTGGTCCTAGGTCTTTTTGCCCCCTTTTTGATTAGGAGAGCTGGGTAAAAAGGAGCTCCGCCCTTAGTTCTGGGAAGATGCCCGAGAGCCATACTGGCTCTGAAGAGGGTGGGCATGAGCCATCCCTGCTTTGCAGTCAGCCATGGTGGGAATGCAGAGGAGCCCAGCTGCCCGACCAGAGGGGGGCAGCTGCGTAGGAGATGCAATAATGGACCGCTGCCTCTTGGCCTCTTGGAGAGCTAGGCCGGCTGTGGCCACGGTTTTCTGGTGACCCAGAGCTGGGAGTTGCAGCCGGCCAGGGCCATTTAATCAATGCTGGCTGCTCCTCCAACAATCACAATTATTGAAAGGGTTTTCAAAAGAGAGCGAGCGGGCGGGCCAGCCGGCAAATCCAATCATGCCATTACTGGGGGCTCTCCACCCAAGTTAAGTGTATTTTTTTATGCGGGCCTGTTTGGAGTCTCCTCCCCGTTTTCATCCATTATCACAATAATTGAGTTTGGAGCTGGAATTAAATTTCTCAAATTGTGTTATCCTCTTTGGAAATTGGATCGGGAGGCTGGCGAGGGGAGCCAGGAGTTAATCTGCTTTGGCCGGCCTCCGGCGGCTGGCGGCCTCAGGATGGAGAAGCTGGGCCGCCTCCCCGTCACCCCGGACACCGTGTAATTTCTCCTCAATCCCTTGTACAAATAATGACATTTGAATCGAGCATTAACAGGCTTAATTACTTTAAAATTGTCGTTTTAATTTACACTGATATAGTATTGATCACACAGTCAGAGATTAAGCTGTTCAGCAGAGCGGATGATGGGGAATTAAACATCGGTGGGGCCTCGTGGGGCCTCAGGGGCCATTCGGCCTGCGCCAGAAGAGAGATGAGACCTCCTGGTAATGAACTGGCTCCATGCAGGGACATGAATCTCGGGGCTCCGGGAGGAAGGGAAATAATGGGGTTGGGGAAGCATTCGCAGGTTATTCATTCGCTGACATGCCCCAATTCTCCCGTGATTCCTCCACCTCCCCAACATTTATTTATCGAGCAAATCGGCGAGCTGTGACCTTTGCGCTAAGTACATTTACCATAAGTCTGTCTGAGGGAAACATTTCCAGGTGTAACTTTTCCTAAGTATCAGTGATTGTTTCTGGTGGGAGGGGAGACTCACCCAAGGTTATTTAATTTTCCAAATAGAAGGATGCTCCCCCGCCTCGCTTCTACTTTTTGTTGAGGCTGTCCACGCGGATCTGGGCAGAGGGATGTGGAGGGAGGCCCTGCCTGGAGTCAGGGAGCTGACTGTCTGTACCCCAATGGAGCCTCAGCTGCTGAAGAGGAGGGGGAGACAACTTGGTCATCATCTGTAAAATGGGGAAGAGGCTGCTCTCTGGGACCAGTGGGCTCCAGAAGTCTGTGTGTCTTCTTCCCCTCCATTTGGGGAGATCTTCACTCAGCCTCCCCAGGGCCTCATCCTCTGGCTCGATCGTCTGCTCCATGGGGACCCTCTCTTTCTAGCACCCCTTGCTTCCTGCTTCAGCCTTGGACACAAATGGCCACCCGCCACACCATTGTCCATTGCCTTGAAGCTGACTTGGGGCACATCCTAGGGCCGTGTGGGAGGTCTCAGTGGCAGGTCTGGGCTCCTCACTTTGTTCCCTTAGGCCAGGGCTGAGATCTCTGTCCAGTGACATGTCTGATAGGACTGGCTATGTGGGCTCCTGTCCAGTGGGGTGGCATCATCTGAGCCAAAGGCTATCACTAACAAGCAGCTTCTCAGATAGAAACAAGGGCCACCAGCTGGGGCCGTGGGTAAGGTTCCAGGCCTAAGTTCAGATATCACCTCAGACCCTTCCTTGCTGTGTGACCCTGGGCAAGTCACTTTACCCTGCTTTTCTCAGTTTCCTTCCCTGTAAAATAAACCCTAGAGCCTTCCTGTGCCTTTACCTGTATCTCTCCATGGTCATCAGTGGGTGGCAAGTGACCTGGCACACATCCTGTGTGTGTGTGTGTGTGTGTGTGTGTGTGTGTGTGTGTATGACCATTAGTTGAGCGACCCTCTAGATGGGTGGATGGCAGATTGGCCATGGGGAGGGTATCCAGAAGGTGAAGGGTTGCACTACTAGGTGTCTCTGCCCTAGGCCTGACTCCTCCCCATTGTTTTTGGTCTTGTGGTACCCGGAGGGTACTCACCTTTTAGCTCCTTACCATTGGCTGAGCTTTCTTAGGGAGGTCAACCAGGAATGGGAGCTCCCCAAAGTCCACCCGATGTTTTTAGGAGAGTCAGTATTGAGGGGCTCCTCTCATAGACTCCAGCTGGGTTTTCCCCAAAAGAAGAGGGAGAATTCTCAGTGGCTTCTCTCTTTGGCTCATAGGTTCTGCTCAAATCCAGAGTGAAAATTGGGTCCAGCAAGCAGACTGGGGCTGCCCAGGGATGGGGGGCAGGCCAGGCGGGGCAGGACATTGACTCTTGAGACCCCAGCTGAGGAAGTGGCCTTACATCGATCTGGAGATGTGACGTCCGTCCACCTCAATCCCTCTTTGGGGAGATCTGTCCTCTCCCCAGGTCTTTCAGAGTTGACGGAGCACCCGCTTTTCCCAATGTGGCAGTGTGTATTGCTGCACTTGGGCAGTCTCAACCAATTTGGGGAAGTCTGTTAAATTTAATTACCTTTTGCTGATGTACCATCTGGGTCCATGAGGAGTCGCCTTGTGCATCTATAGAAGGCCTAGGATGAAGGCCAGCCATCTGGGCAGCCTTGGGGGGCAGGGCCTGCCCCTCCTCTCCCTGGGCTGGCAGGGGGGGTCACTAGGTGGGGCGGTGTGGGCACATTTGGGGACAGTTGGGCTGCTGCTGTTGTGGACATGCCGTCTGTCTTTATGCGGGGTCCTCCCCTGAGGGTAATGCCATCTTTCAGGGCAGCACTGATGGGCAGGCTGGCCTTAGACACAGGCCTGCAGGCTTGTGGGGAGCTCTGGTTGCAGGGGGGCCCTGCTGGACAAGCCCCAGCATCCCTTCGGGCAGCAATGGGTCTACAGAGACAGCAAAGCCTGCGAGCCAAAGGAAAGGAAGGGCTGTGGCTCGGAGTCTCCAGCTGCCCAGTCAAAGAATACAAAGCCCCCACAGCCAGGTTCAAACACAGGTTGACAGTGGTAGCCCAGGGTGCCTGTCTCAGGGCCCAGGCTCACCAGGCAGGAAGATCTGGGGAGATAATATTGTGGGGGAGACCAGAACTACCATAGCACCTGCAGGAGTGGAGAGGGGGAATTGAGCAAGGTCCTTGACCCTTGAACTTAAGGGTTCTGTTCTGGTACCTGGGGACCTCCAAATTGTTGCAAGAGTTAAGTCCTGCTGAACGTTTAGTGCAATAAACACTTATGTGGCACCTACTCTGTGGGAGGGAGGGAATAAGCATATATCGAGTGCCTACTGTATTCCAAGTTCTGGAGATATGAAGAAGGAAAAGGAAACTGGGTCCCAACATCAGAGAGCCCACAATCAAATGGGAGACCTTGGGCAGGAGAGGGGAGGCGGGGCCCCAGCTCAGGGACTCTGGGGAGGTCAGGCTAAGGATGGAGCCGGTGGGAAAGCAAGTGTTGGCAATTCGGTGCCCTGATTCAGTGGCAGCTATGGGGGGAGTCCTACCGGCAAGGGTTTGAGGCCCCAGGGTCCTCATTCACCATGGGCACTCTCACTGACCCCTTGCTGGATGGAGTGGAAGCCAGCCAGGATAGAAGAAGTGAAAGTGGTTTGATTCCCTTCTAATCTCAAAGGGGGAGAGCCCTTGGGGGGGGGGTCTCAGGAGGTCTCGGGGAGGCCATGGGTGCTTTCTGCCTGGCAGACTAGCCTCCCCTACTCCTCCCCCCTGGGGATCCTCCTGGCCATCCATCCTCATCTTCTCCAGCCAGAACATTTCATGGGCCCAGCATCCAACAAGTGTCTACTTGTTGCCTTTTGGATGGGATCACTCCCATTCCTTCCGCTGATTCTCTCATGGCCCTTTTGAGTCTGGGCCACCCTCCTCCACCTCCTCGGCATCCCTCCTCTGTTGCTGAATGCCGGACTCCAGGGTGATTGGCTCCTGTGTGTGACCACTCTGTGATCTGTGTCAGGCCCGCCTTTTGCCCTGGTTACCCCTATTTGGCCCTGCTCCCATTAAGTGTCCTTGTGAATGAGAGATCACCACTCGCTGCTGCCTCTCTTAATAGAGGTTCCCTTGATTTTGGTCACTGTCTCTCACTTGTCTGTGACTTAGAGAGCTTAGGGTCCACTTGCACCCTCAGATCTTTTTGGCCAAAGTTGCTTTCCATCTCCTCCATATAGCACATGTGGGTTCACGGGGGTGGTGTCCTGCTGTCTCGGTGGCCGCATGCCAGGCCGGGTCCCCGGGGAGCTGGGATCCTTAGTCTGGTTCCTTAGTCTTGAAGGGCTGCTGTGTGGATGAGGGACTGGAACCTGCAGCTGTTGAGTGGAAAGCTAAGGTTGAGATCAGGCCTCCCTGCCCCCATTGAGTTCCCCCTTCCTCTCCCCATGCTCCAAAGGTGCGGTGGTACCTGATAAACAGGTAGTGACCTCCCTGTCACTGGAGGTCCCTCTCAGCCCTTGGCCTGTGTGAATGGCTCTTAAATCTCCAGACGGAGATTGCATTCAGTCATGTGCTGTGGGGGCCTTTTCCCACGTCTGAGCTCTGGACAGCCGGCCAACTGATGCACGGACCCCTTGCAGCCGTCAGCGCCCATTAGCTAGTTTGAAAGGAAAGTCAAGAAAATGGCAGGTCAGAGCAGCCCGTCCATTCAGCTGAAGCTGACAGGACGGATTAAAGTCTGAAACTGCCCAGGGAAGGCCCTTCTGAGTGAGATGATGGCGCCAGCACTGGGATCCATCCACACCCATGCAACCCTGGCTTACCCCCTGGCCTCCTTTGCCCTTTCCATCTGTAGCAGGCTCCCCCACCTTCCCTCCGCCTCTAAGATGAGTCTCTATTCCCCAGTCCCCTGCCCCCAGTCACTAGTCATTGGCCCACAAGCATCATGTGTCCTCGCTCCCCTTGAATGCAAACTGCCCGTGGACAAGCGCGATGTCTGACACACGGTAGACGATCAATAAATGCTGGTTCATTGAATGCATTTATTCTCACACTCACATGTCTCCATCCTAATTAGAGCTCCCTCTTCTGTGGCCTTCAATTGGGAATGAATTAGGGGGTGGAGGAGGCACTGTGGGCCACAAGGGAACTGCTGGGAGTGCCATGCTCCCAGGACACGGCACCTGGAGTCAGGAAGACCTGAGTTCAAATTTGACCTCCCTCAGACAACAAGTAGCTGGGTGACCCTGGACAAGTCACAGCCTCTGTTTGCCCCAGTTTCCTTGTTTGTGGCACAGATAGTGAAGGTTGTGAGGCTCAGATGAGACAATATTTGTAAAGTGCTTTAAATACTCTTATATCATCATCATCATCATCATAACTGCTAGAGCTTCCAGGAGAGAAGACATGGTCACACCTGGGCTTGAGTGCCCTCATTACGCCCCAGGCCCTTCTTTCTAGTGGGACCCAGAGCTCCCTCCTAGCTTCCCATGATCCAACTGCCACACATCCCCAACATGGACAATCTGATCCTGGGCCCTTTGTGTCTCCCTTTGTCCGTTAAGCCTTCCATAACTCATTTGTCACCGCCAGTGTCCTAGAGCTAGTCTTAGGGTGCTCAGGTCCTGTGTTGACCCTAACTTCTCTTTGGCCAAGACATCAGCCAGGAGCTTGGTATCTGTACAACCTCCTTCCATTTAAACCCAACAATTGTCACATCCCTGTAGGCCAGTCTCTGACTTTCTCGAGGCCCCTGTTTGTGCTAGCCCTGAAAAGATGTGTCCCCTACTCCCCTTTCCTTGTCCAGAATGCATATGCTTCCCCACAAGGATGGAGCTAGCTGGCACCCAAGGTAATTGCTATTTGAAAATCAATTAGCGGACTTGGGACCTCCCTACCACCACCACGGCAGCCGGGCAGCCAGGAGCTGGAGAGCTCTGGTGTTCGATGCATCTTTCCTTAATGATCTCCTATCCATAATGCACAGTGTTCTCTTCTCCAAACATTTAGGGTAATGAAATGGTGATTGAAAGCTAATGATTTCCAAAAGACAAAAGAGAAAAGTCTGAGGGAGTGGAATCATGTTGCAGATTCTCCACATGATTTAATTGGCCTAAAAGTATTGATTTTCTGTTAGAGCCATTTAGATTTCTTTTTTATAAACAGCCAGCCTAAACGAAATCAAGGAAAATTTGTAATTAAAAAGGAGATGGAGATTAAGATAAATATTTTCTCTCCCAATTTTCTGGGCTATATCAATTATTAAAACTTCATTTAAAATGTCCGTATGATGAAATCTTTTGCAGGATGTGAAGGCATTTAATTTTTTAAAAGCATATGTCCACAAGGGAAAACCCAAATGTTTTTTAAGAGAAATTCCAAGGCTTTTGTCCTGATTGGTTCTTTTGTTCTCCAAAGGCCTGCTCTTTTGCCTTTTGCCCACTTTGACCAGTGTAGATTAAATTATTGTTATAATGGGGCAACCCATTCATTAATGGGTTGCATTAGGTGACCACTGAGAACAGTCACCCAGCTCTCAAAACCTGGCATTTGGGAAAATTCCAGGAAAAACAGTCCAGAGACAGCCTCCTAGCCCAGCCCCTACTTCAGGGAAGTGAAGCCAGCCTTGGAGCCTGGCCCTTCAGACTTCCCAGAGACCCCCTGTTCCAGTTGGCTGCATAGGGAAGATGCTGGCTTTTGTTTCAGCTCGCCTTCTGAGGGGGATGCAGCCCCTGAGCATCCAGTGCCTGAAGAGCCCCTTGAGCAGCCTTGCCACTGGCCTGGCCCACCCTAGAATACCCCCTCACCCAAGTAAAGCAGCAGTTCCTTGAGAGCAAGCCTTTCTGGATCCCCCGCACTTGGCTAGAAAATGCTTCATAAACAGCCCAGTCAACCCCCCCCCCCCCAAGTGTCTGAATGGCCAGGATAGCCATTCTCGTGCACCCCTGGATGCCAGAGCTCTGTCCCTTCCCTCCAGTGCTTCTCCTCTGAAACTACCTTGTTTGCATTCATCCGTTCATTCATCCATTCATTCTTGGTCTTTACTGGAAGACATTGCTGGTCAATGGGGGAACTCTGACCTTTTCTGCTGGGCCCCGCTGCCTGGCATCCCACATCACAGCCCCATACCCAGCCCTCCCATCTCTTTCCTGATGGAGTGTAAGCCCCTTGAGAACAGGCCATTGAGCTCCATTCTCTTTTTAGGCCCTGGGACCCACTGAGCATCCCAGGGCTCCTTGGTGGGGACCCACTGTCTGCTGTGCATCACCATATCTGGGTGCCAGGACTCTGGCGCTCTGGTGACCAGTTATCTCCCACTTCCACCTTCTCTCTCTCTGCTTTAGAGTGATTTTAGTGGGACGAATAATCCCCCAGAATTTGCGATAGTCGAGCAGGAGATCTTAAGTTGGGATGGGAGAAAGCGTTTAGCCACCTTTTTGGGAGGAAGGACGTGGCCCACTCTCTGGCAGCCACAGTCACATTCATTTTGTTCCCTAATTAGGGCAGCCGCCACCATGAGCTTTGACAGAGTTCAGCCCCTCCGTGTACAGCTTGCCAGGCGTCATGGGCCGGGCTTTATAAAATTCTCTTTAATTCAGGAACAGAATGTCATTAACTTTGTAAGTGGATGAGTACAATGGACAAGCAATTTAATTAACTTGTAACATCGGATGTTGGAGAGCAGACTAAAGGAGGGGTCTCCCCAGGACCGCCAGCCTTGAAAGGGACTTGATGGGGATGGGTCAGACAAGGGGATGACCAGGCCACTCATGTCATGGTTAGCCCTTGGATCTGAAAGAGGGAATTTGGTAATGGGTCACCTTTCAATGGGAGACAGCGACAATGATTCAGAGATGCAGATGTGGCCCCCCTGGCCGCCACGATGTGCTTGTTACAACCTTTGACGTGGTCTCTGCCCCAGAGGATGCTAAATGAGACCACCTGGGGGGCCTCCTGTCCTCCTTCAGATGATTACATCGGGAACCCAGGTGGACCGGAGAGAAGGAGCCAGAGCCCCCAGTGGCCCCCTGAAACACGCCTCTTGGGATATGGCCCACATATCCACTTGCTCTGGTCGACTCTGCTGATCAGGTATAAGGTTTGGGGATTTGTTTTTCGTTTTTTTCAATGGGGAACTGGGGAAGTAGGAAAACCTTAAATGCTTCTTAGCTGAAAAATAAAACCTATAGATTCTCATATTGCTGGTGCTTGCAAAGTCAAAAAATACCTTATGGTGGCAAGAAAGAAACCCCTGCTCTTTGCCCAGCTCAGACCAATCCCAAAGTGTTCCCCAGGGTTCCAACAGGCAGTATTCTCGGTGGAGGCACCATCACCCCTCTCCTAGCAGCTCTGCTGGCCCCTCACATTCACACCAAACCTGACCCCTCTCTCCTTGCCTGGAAGACACACAAATGAGAACCAGTCTTGTTATAAGTGCTTACCCTTCAACACTGATGGGCATTTTTGTTCCAGTACATATGGATGGTGGAATATGGCCTTGAGCTAAGTCCTCCCTCCTTGGCAGTCTGCGGACCAAGGGTTGGGGACCTTGATCAAGGACCCTAGTCCCTCTATCCCCCTCATAGGTTCCCATCTCTTCTGGGAAAAAGTCTTGTCTGTTAACCCACTCCCCAGCCTACATGGCCCCCGCCCCACAACTTTTTCTCACTTTACTTCCTTAGGGAAGAGAAACTAACCATCATGTATTATTTCTCATGCAAATGTGCTGAACACCAAAAAAATTCCTTTGTCATTCTTTTGTCAATTCTTCCTGAATTGAAGACCCAAATGAGAGCAGTCTCATTCAATCCCAGATTCAGGGCAGGGAGCAATCTTCAAAGTCTTCTTGGGAGATTTGCAAGGCATCCAGCAGCAACTCCAGGTACTGCCTCAGTCAGGATCCAACCTTGCCAGTCATCCATCCATCCATCCAAGTGCCCTCAGAGGTCAGGGAAAGCCCAGGCTCGCTTGTGCCCTGGGGCCACACCAGGCCGCCGTTGGTGGGGCCTTTCTGCTGCCCTGGCCTCTACAGTCCCTTGTTTGGGGGGGGGGGCTCTGCATCCCTCCTAGCTTATCTTCTGTGGTGACCCTTAGCCAGTAGAGTTTGTAAGGATGTGTGCAAGGTGGGCAAGATTCAGATGCCTGAGTGGCACAGGGGCATTCCTGACCCTCTAGGCCTCGGTTTCCTTTGTGGTAAATTGTCAGGATAGTGGCAGAATGGAGACTGCCCCTGAACCCAGGGGCCAATGATCAGAGGAGGGGGGCTTGGAAAGGCCCAATACCAGCTATGTGTCTGTGGGTGAGACCAGAGCACAGGGGTGCGGGCATTTGGAAGGGCCGATTCTGCTCCTCTGATTCCCCCCCGGGAGGGTCCCTCGGTGAGTTGGCGCCTGAGGCCATAGCCCCAGATACTCAGGCCTTTACCCTGGGGTGTCCCTGCTACACTCTTGGTGTCCTTCGCCGGCAGGGCTCCAGTGCAAGGTCAGGCACCTTGTCCACCCCTGGCCCATCAGTCTGGGTGTGTCCAAAAGGGCTCAGGCCACAGCTGAGGGGCTGGGTTATTAAGAGTTAACCATGACTCCTTGCTTCCTTCCCTTGCTTCTGTATCTCAGAAAGACAAGGCAATGCGGATGCTAATGGTATGTACTTTGTGTGATAAGTCTAATTCAGGAAATGATAAATTACCAACGCCCTCATTGTTTGCAAACACAACCTGATGGAGGATTTTTTAATGAGTTAATCTGTGTTTCCCACCTCCGATTCCATGAGTGATCTCCTTGGCCTGGCTGGGGCTAAGATGGGTCCAAGGTGGGTCCCTCAGCCTGTCCCTCTGGCCCTCTGGGCTCTGCCTGGCCCTGGCCACTCAAGTCACCCTGAGCCCCCCGAACTGCTCCGGAGGTCCATCTAGGTGTGACTGTGACTCCCAAGGCCTTGCCCAGGGTCAGTTTGTGCCAGAGGCTTAACACCGGGTGCTCCCTGTAGTCAGGGTTTCATCACCCGAGAATATCCTGGCTTTGGGGATGAATTCAGAACTGCAAGGGTCCCCATGACTTCTTTCTTTTTCTGCTTGAAATATGGCAGCTAATAGACTGTGTTTTACTCATGGAAAATTAATAAGCGCCCATGACAGTCAGGTTTATAAATATGTAAAAATGGTTTTAATTGTTTTTAGCTCAGCAGGCAGGTAATCAATAATGGCAGCCGTGGCAAACACACTGTTGACATAGGCAGAGATAGGGGCTTCCTGTCAGCGGCGGGTGCGGCTAATTCATATTCAGCCGTTGTCATGTGCCATGATAAATGGATGCCTTGAACTGTATTGATAGAGTTGGTTAAACATTGAAAAAGTTGGGTTGAACTTTGACTGAAAATATTCATTAGTGCTAATTATGGATTTTATGACTACATGAATTACCGTTTCTGTGCCCTCATTGACCATTTATTTTCAATTTATTTATTGCAATCTCCATACTATTATATTAGCCTTATTGGGCTCAGTGAGGTCATGCCAGCAAACCCACACTGCCCCATGTGATGCGAGAGCTTCCTCCAGGAGGAATCTCTCCAGTGTGCGTGGCGCACGAACCATCCCTCTCTGTCTTAGAGGGTTGGGCTCCTGTTTGTCTCATTTTGAGGATGGTTTTTGTGGCATGGCCCTGACATCTTCACGGACTGGATCCCAGGCAGGAATCCTGCCCCCAGCACAGTTAGAGTTGTGGCATTTTTCAGTGTCTTTCTTTGTGAGCTTGGGCTGCTTCATCTCCATTTCTCATTTTGCTAATTTGTTGTTGTTTTGTTTGTGATTTTGCTCCATCCTGGCCAGTCCCCAGGGCTTCCCCTCAGCTCTTGGTTTGGTGGCCGATGATTGTGAGCCGGGACTTGTGATGATTCTCTTTATTCTTCCTCTGATGTGAGTTGACCCCATTTTCTTTTCCTCCCGATCATTTGATTTCTCTCTCTCCTTGTCAGATGCCTCTGTCTGAGTTTGACCGCTCCTGTCTATTTTCAAGGTCTTCCATTCCTCCTCCATCTTTTTTCTTCAATACTTCCCTTGATGCGAGCTTTCTGTCTTTTTCATCGCATATTCCATTTATTTCTCTTCTTTTTCCCTCCACTTTGCTGACAGACACTTTGGGAGATTGATGTTTTTCTCTGGGGTCTCTGGGTGCGCTGCCTCAGCATGAGCCTTTCTCTCTAATCTAAGTCCTTGCTCTTCCTATGCGGGGACCACTCACTCTTTATAATATTGTTCCTGATTTTCATTGGGTTCTTCACCTTTTATGTATTTTGGCTTTATGAGTTATTATTTTAGTGCCTATTGAGAATAGTGAGCCAGCTGCCAAGTTGGCGGGCTGGGTGATGCTGTGCCTCTGCCACAGGCTGGCCTCATGGCTGGTTGAATCCTCCACCTCCCAGGGCCTGCAAACAACTCAGAGACCCCAAGTCAGATGGTGCTAAGACCTCTCCTCAAGAGTTGCCTACAGAAGTGGCATCTTAGGCCAAGTTCACACAGCCCCAGGACCATCCAGCATGGCATGTCCATGCCAGAGAAGGAGCTGTGCTCTGTGAGTGAGATACACACATTCAGAGCCATCAGGATTCACATGGACTACTTGTATGTGACCAGCAACAGAGCCGTCTGAGCTTGTCCTGGTCTGATGAGCTGCGGTCAGATGCTCTGAACCTTGACCCTGACGTAGTGTTGTCCTCGTTTAACGCAAACACCAAAGAGAACCAAAGGGGTAAGGATCCCTACCCCAAAGGGTATTGGATATAAATCATATCATCTCACAAAGCAGAGCACTCAACCCAAGACCCGAGACAACGAAGAAGACGAAACTGGGGAAAGTGACCAGATTGAGTCAAATGGCTGTAGGGGAGATCTAGAGGCCATGTGATTATGGGAGGGGGAAAATCCTGGACTTCCCAAAGGCAGCAGGGAGAACTGCTGACCTCTATACCTTTTCTCCCCTATTTACATCTTTAGGAAGTCATCTATGGTCAACCTACATACTCAATCAGGATTTGATGAGCACTACTAATCAATGACCACATGTTTTGCCATCTCACACTTATTTGAAAGCTGAGGAGAGTTTTAGTCTTCATTATTTGTAGATTTGGAATCAAATGCTGCCTTTCTAGACTTTTAGGACTCAGTCTCCTACAAGTCCAGTAGACTTTTAGGGTAAAGCCTCACTTACTCAGGTATCATTCAGGATTCCATGAAAAATGTCACTCTGTTCACTGGCCCTCTGGCCATCAGTCATGCACAGCTAAAGCAGGAGGGGCAGTCTGGGTTAAAGAGAGTCCTTGGGGGTGGTAAGGGTCACTCACACCTACAGAAAGCCCCACAACAATGCAGACCATATTGGAAGAAAACTGGTTTGATTGTCCATCAACACAGGAAAGACCAAGTGAATGAATCCTCTCTATGGTCCAGGTTTAAGGTGCCTCTGAACAGATGTCGTTGAATGTCTGTTCTGTTTATCAGGAACACCAAGCTGAGCTCAGAATTGAGGTGACTTCTTGGAAATGGCACAGTTCTTTTTGTAACCCTTAATTTTCCTTGAAAGTCAAGGCCCATCTTTGCAATATTAATAGTTTGCTCACACAGCCGAACATGGCCCACTGGGGTGGGAGTAATGGGGGGAGGACATCTCTGCAGTTCCTATGGTGGAAAGAGAAGATGGGCTCTGTGAGCCTGTTTGAGGGCCCAAGGGGCTCTGCATCTCTGTCCCTAGGTCCTCCCCTTGCCTAGAATTGTAAAGGAACCCCCAGAGCCGGGGGATGAGCGTGGTTGGTTGGGTCAGCCCTGTCCTTCTGTAGGCGTCCCCCCCAGGCCAGGGACTGATGCTGTGCTCTAGAGATGAAAGGGCCCCATGGCTTCAATCAGTCCACAGGGACTACTAGGGAAGAAGTGAAATGCCCATTGCACTGGACCTGACAGAGCCTTGAGGCCCACTATACTGAAACCAAAGGGAGGGCTGGAGCCCCAGAGGGCCTCAGTCTGGCTCCCTGGGGCCAGGCAGTATGGACCTGCAGGACCCTGAATTCTTAGCAGCTGTGGTGGAGAGGTCTGGCCAGGGGATGGCAGGGGACAGGTAGGGGCTCTACCATCACCCTGCCAAACCTGGTTCACAGGAAGCCTGCCCCCGCCCCTGGATCACCAAGGCACCTGGGACTGATAGTGCAGGAACTGTTCTGGGGAAGGCCAGGGTGTGCAGCTTCATTTCTCTCTATCTGTCCATCAGTGGCCATAGAGCATCCCACAGGGGACTGATGGGTGTGAGCATCCACACCTAGCATATGGCTGACCAAAAACTCTAGAGAATATCAGGAGCAAAGTAGGCCACCAAGTAGTCATGGGAAGATGGATGGATGCCCAGTGTCCTCCACTAAAAGAACTGGCATGGTGGATTGCCCCCCAGCCTGAAATCTGGGCAAGAGATACTGGAGAGGTGAGCAGGCGGGGTTTACAATCTGCACTGTTGGAGGGAACTCCCAAATTGTTTAGAGGACAGATCCACTGGAGTGTTTAAGGAAAAGGATGCTTATTATTTCTACCTTTTTTTGTTTAGGATTCTTTGGTGCCCTTACCTGCGATCATTGTTTCTAAAGATACTCTTGGATCCTAATATGGGAAGTTTTTAAAAAAGAAAATAAACGTGAAGTGTATTCTGCCTTTCAGAAGGCATCAGAGGTTTGAAAAATATAATTTTTCCAAGTTCTTTTGGCTCTAAATTTTTCTTCTCGTTTACCTTTCTGGGATATTTATCCAGCTTTGAGTGAGAATATTAGCCTCCTACTGTTATTATTTTTAAAAGTCTGTTTTTAGTCCACCTAAGGTTTTCCATTCATGCTGTTGTTTTTTTAATTTATGAAAAGACTCTCCATAGAATGCTTTAAACACTAGGAGCTCTTTGGACATTTTCAATGTGGTTTGATTGAGAGACCCTGTTTTTGCCTAGAGTTTTAGGAACACAGCTGTTTTAGAAAATCAGCATTACCTTGTCTGTAAACTAGGAGAGCCAAACTACCGCTCTGAAGGATGAACTCTCACTAAGAAAATGCTGAAAACTCATCCACCCAATTAGAAAGAAAAATAGAATAGTTTTAAAATTTCCAAGCTCTGATGGAAGACAGCCTCCTCCTCCCTTCTGCTCTAGACATTTCTGGGGCTTGAGCCCATCCATGCTAGACCACTCCGAGCCTAAGCCTTTTTTCAGTCTTCCTGGAGAAGGTGCCGTAGAGCCCTACCTTGGCTTTGCTCTGGCTTCACTTTCCTGTTCCAGCAGGGCAGGTGGACTTTGTTGAGAAGGGATGGACAAAGCAGGATGTTCGTGGGGGTCGGTCTGGGGGCCCTGTGTTAGCCATTCACTGGATCCATCACAGATGGGACATTAGCCTGACTGCCCCAAGAGGGATGGGATCTCCTCTGGCTCCTAGTTCAGGTGGAGACTGACCAGGTGTTTGTCTTCTGGGGGGGGCCGAGCATGAGGCTGGGTCAGCCTCAGGGGGTTGCAGGGTAGGACTGCCCCCTCCACTTTGAATCACCATCAGACCAGCATTCTACCATCTTAGATTGCTTGTCATCTCTGCTACCCACCCAAAAGAGATTGTTGTAGTGCAGCTCTGGGCACCATCAGTGTAGATACCCACTTTTCCACCCTTGGGAGCAGGGCACTTGGGTCACAAGGAACAGTCCTCATCAATTAACTCCCTGGCAGCATTTTCTGCTGGGTGAACTAATATACCAAGGAGATAGGCAGGAGCTCATGTTTTTGTTTTTGACAAATCAGCAACTGTTCACTCTCTCCCTGGTATTTCATAAATAATGCAGGAGCCATTGAGGCAGAACATGGCCCACTGGGGTGGGAGTAAGGCGGGGAGGACATCTCTGCAGTTCCTATGATAGAAAGAGAAGATGGGCTCCGTGAGCCTGTTTGGGGGCCCCAGGGGCTCTACATCACTGTTCCTAGGTCCCCACCTTGCCTAGAATTGTAAAGGAACCCCCAGAGCCGGGGGATGAGCGTGGTTGGTTGGGTCAGCCCTGTCCTTCTGTAGGTGTCCCCCCCAGGCCAGGGACTGATGCTGTGCTCTAGAGATGAAAGGGCCCCATGGCTTCAATCAGTCCACAGGGACTACTAGGGAAGAAGTGAAATGCCCATTGCACTAGACCTGACAGAGCCTTGAGGCCCACTATGCTGGACCAGAGGGAGGGCTGGAGCCCCAGAGGGCCTCAGTCTGGCTCCCTGGGGCCAGGCAGTATGGACCTGCAGGACCCTGAATTCTTAGCAGCTGTGGTGGAGAGGTCTGGCCAGGGGATGGTGGGGGACAGGTAGGGGCTCTACCATCACCCTGCCAAGCCTGGTTCACAGGAAGCCTGCCCCCACCCCTGGATCGCCAAGGCACCTGGGACTGATAGTGCAGGAACTGTTCTGGGGAGGCCAGGGTGTGCAGCTTCATTTCTCCCTATCTGTCTATCAGTGGCCATAGAGGTCAGAGGAATGTGCCTGCCATCCCTTCTTATGGCCCTGTGTGGGACCATGGCCCCTGCCAATGAGGCGCTTCCCCCCATTCAGGCCTCTTCATGCCTCCCTTCCCTGCCAGGACAGCCTTCTTCAGACCTTCGTGTCCATCCCTCCCACAACAGTCAACCTCTACTTTAGGGATAGTTTGATGCCCTGTCCCTGGAGGGGTCTTGCCATAGTAGCTAGGGAAGGGACCCTGGCATCCAGCTGACAGAATCGAAAGAGTGTGGCTGGGCCATGGCTACCTCCTCTAAGAGATCACTGTGGCCATGGCCGGGTCCCCTTGTTCAAAGCTTGGAGGGAGGACAGATGCCTGGCCCACCCCTAGAGGCCCTCACCTCCCTGCTGCTTGTGACCTACCATACCTCAGGAGAGGCCTTTGCTGTGTTGGGGCCCAGCGAATGTTGGTTCTGGGTGGTGGTCTCACTGCCAGTCTCCTGGTGCATTTTTTAAATTATTAATTTGTTTACTTTGAGTTTTACAGTTTTTCCCCTAATCTTGCTTCCCCTCCCCCCCCCACAGAAGAGTCTGCCAGTTTATTTTTTTTTAGATTTTTGCAAGGCAAATGGGGTTAAGTGACTTGCCCAAGGCCACACAGCTAGGTAATTATTAAGTGTCTGAGGCCGGATTTGAACCCAGGTACTCCTGACTCCAAGGCTGGTGCTCTATTCACTGCGCCACCTAGCTGCCCCTAGTCTGCCAGTCTTTCCATTGTTTCCATGCTATTTATACATTGATCTCAGTTGAATGTGAGCAGAGAGAAATCAGATCCTTAAGGAAGAAACAGAAAGTCTAAGGAATAGCAAAATGACAGAATAAGATAGTGTTGTTGCTTTGTTTTTTTAATTAAAGGTATTATTCCTTGGTCTTTGTTTAACCTCCACGGTTCTTTCTCTGTATACAGATGTTATTCTCCATCGAAGACAGCCCCAAACTGTCCCTGATTGTTGTATTGATGGAATCCTCATGCATTTCTGTTGGTTTCCCTCCCCAGGCGCTGGGAAGCTTCTATTTCCTGCATGAATCCTTGAAGAACATCTACCAGTTTGACTTTAAAGGTAAGCCTGACATCTGTCCTCCTAGGACTGGTTGGTGTGCAGTGGATGCCCCACAAGGGAGCAGAAGCCCTGATGGCAACACCCCAGTCCACCCGGCCCACCAGAGGAAGGCTCTGGGAACATTGGGAGGAGGGGAACGGCAGAGTCAGACAGTTGACCAGCAATGAGTAGGTGCCTACTGTGTGCAGGTCATCATACTTACATATCTAGGATATAGAGAAAGGGTGTAGGGCTGGGGGCAAGGGGAAGGGACAGAAATAACCACCCAGGAAAATAAGTCATAAGATGCATGATTGTAATGATAAGATAGCTGAAATTCAGATAAACTGAGGACACCAGTCACACTTGCACACATAGAGTCACAGTGAATCACACTCACACAAGACAGCCCCCAGACAGAATTACAAAAATGAAGACAGTGTTCACATCTATGTGTGCCCAAATGTGTGTATCTATGTGGGTGATGTGTGTGATGTGTATACAACACGGAGTCTCCAGGCCAAAGTGGAAGCTGGAGGGAGAGACAGACCAAAGGAGAGAATCTGGGTGCACCTGAGTGGACAACTGTGGCTCTGAGTGTGAGTGTGACTATGTGTGTGAGTGTGAATGTGACTGTGGCTATGTCTCGCTTCCTCCAAGTTGCAGACTGAGTCCTTGGCACTGGGACTCTCTCCCCAGAGGGGCATCTGGGTATGTCTGGGGGGGGTGGACTACCTCTGACTCTGCCTCCTCCCCTCTGTGCCCCCTGCCCCAGCTGGCAGGCCCATAAGCAGACAAAATATCCTGCAGAATATTGGGGTAAATAAGGGAGAACTCAACCTCAATCAATCAGCATGCATCTATTAAGCCTCTGCTGCATGCCAGACACCCTGGTGGACTCATATCTTGGGGTGTGTGTGTGTGTGTGTGTATCTGTGTGTGCGTATGTGGGTGTATATTTGTGGATGTGTGTAGAGGGTCAACACAACCCACATGTTGGATGAGACGGATGTTCTAGACCCCAGTCCAGGCAGGAATTGATGTTGCTCAACCATGTGGATTGGTTGCAAACAGTTTTTTCTCCCCCCCCCGCCAATTTTTCTCAGTGTGAGACAGAAGAGCTTGTTAATTGAAAATAAGAAAAATACATGGGTGGTTTAATTTTTTCAAAATAAAACAAATGAAGAAAATGAGGAAATTGAAGAGATAGGGATGAAGAAAGAAGCCCTTGAGGGCAGCAAGGTCAGTCAGTCTTCCAAAGACAGACTAGGGTGGAGAGCAGCGTGAAGCCCCTGGACCCATTTCCTCATCTCTTAGCCCCCACCACCCTCTAGCATCTGACTGGCTCCTTGCCACCAGTTTGGACATTTGCAGGACATGTGGAAGATGTCTGCTGGGTCAGCAGGGCAGGGCTTTGAGTTGTCTCATGCAAGTGCTAGACTCTGGAAAGGAAGAAGCATTCAAGACAATAAAACTTGAGATCCCAGGGTTTGATACACCCCTCCCCCCCATAGAAAGCCTCTAGAGCAGGACCCCCCATTTGGCTAGAGCTCTTGGCAAAGCCAGCAGGCAGCTTCTTCTGGTGAGACTCAGACCAGTGCCATCCAGTGCTGTGATGACCCACTGCTGTTAGTCCTTCATCCTGGGAGAGGACCAGTGACCTCAGGAAGGAGATGCAGAGTCTCTGAGTCCAGTGGTCAGATGGGATGGAAGATTGGCGATGACCCTGATGCAGTGGGAAAGTCCCAGTCGCATTGGACTGAGACAATGTCCATTCAATGATTAAGGCTAGGTGAGAAATGAGGCAAAGAGGGACCTCTTTTACCTAGTCAAAAGAAAAATCCATCTGGCAAGGGAAGATGCCTCCAGGGTTTCTGGCCAAAACAAACAAACAAATATACTCACTCTGTACTCAAACAATAACCAAGTGCGCTTGGACTGGGACCTACTGTTGGCCGATCCAGAGCAGGGTCCTTGTAAAAGCTATCTAATCAGTGAGTCCCCAGGTGTCTGGTGAGCTTGGTCAGAGCCCCTTCAAGTAAGGGCATGAGACCCTGTGGGAAAGGAGGGAGGGAGAAAGAAGGAAGAAAGGAAGGTCATCTGTCTTCATTCTGGAAGAGGATCAATGACATCATGATCAAGGTGATGTCGTGGCTTGCAGGGCTGTGCAGTCCCTGCAGTCCCCAGCCTCTCTCCTTCCTTAAAGGTTAAGCCATTTAAAAGGAGGAAGGGGAGGAGGAAGAGGAAAAGGGGAAGCATGATCAGTTGACTCTGGGAGGAAGAGTTTTCTCAGTCATAGGAGTGAAAACAAAGCATTTCATTGACTTCAAATTGGAAAGCTTTTGTAAGAAGATGGAGGCTCCTGGCATCGAATATTCCTAATGAGGACAGGAGACCCTGCAGTCCTGCACAAGAGCCATGCCCCAAGAAGAATTGAAAACCATTTATACCAAAGGAAGACATGCAGATTAAAGAACTCAGAAGCTGTGCCTCTCACCCTCAAACTGACCAGGAAGGGTCTTATAAATGACTTAGTCCAGAGTCACTAAGGTGGTTTTTATTAAATCTTAATGGTGCACCACTGTCAAGGTGGGAGAGAGGGGTGAGGAAATCCCAAACTGCAAGGCCTTGCATTTCACAAGGCCTTGCTCCTGCCCCCTCATGCCATTCATGGGCTGGGGTCACCATCTAATGATCCATTGGTTCCCACACATTTCCCCTGCTCTGCTCATTATACTAAAGAACAGCTGTCCCCTTGAGCATGTGCAAAGTAGAAGGTGTGCCCTTAGAAAGGGCAATCTAAGTTTTTAATCAGATGGAGTCTTTAGACTTTAACTCCTGCCCATAGGCAGAGCCCAGTCTTTGAAATATAAACTAACAATTCCCCCTTCACGTTCTTGTGGACCCAAACACTCCCATGTTCCTCACAAGGAGACAAAATGGTGGAGCTTCCAGAGAGAGAGACAGGAATACAAGCTCCAAAGCCATCCTGAAGGTTGATCAGGAGAGTGATTTGGAATTATGCAAGATGGTGACTGCATGTCCAGCCCTTAGCCATCCCGAGACATGTGCTCCAAACATGCCGACAATGCCTACAAATAACCCCTGTCAATGGAACCTTCAGGACCTCACCTTGTGCTCACCCAGAGCTTGGAGGATCCAGGAGATGGAGGTTCCAGCTGGATCTGGGAAAACTTGGGAGTGAACCAATGCACAGTGGATTTAGCAGACTCAATGATGACGACCTTGGAAATGCAAAGCACAATAAAATAACCAAAGAAAGGGGTGCTGGGTGCAGAATGTGGTGCCCACAGAAGGACTGCTCATAGTCTCTGTTGGCATACCACTAGTCCCTCAGTATTGAAGAGGACTACACCATCCTGCCAAATGATTGGAGGCATGAATGGCACAGGTATATTTGTTATCCAACCCAGGGCCCAATCAATAGGAAACAGGACTGGTTTCAATTTCCTTCCATGGCAGGGAGGCACTGTGGCACTTCATTAGTGCCAGACAAGCACCAGCATGGGCTAAGGGTGACAAAAGGTGACAGTCATGTATATCCTAACCAGCCTCTCAATGGACTAATCGACTCTAAAGTCTTTCCTCTCAGACTAGAATGTGAAAGTGTCTGGGGCTCCCCTGCCGCTTGTTGGGGGCTTGGGGGTTGGTTTTGGTCTAATAAATGCATGTATCCCCGGGTTCTCCACCCGCAGGGGAAGAGACCTGGTCAGCATTCATCACAGTGGATTAGCTTTAGAATTACCACAGTTATCCAAGAGAAATCAGATCTGATTTCATGAGCTATTTTCATTTCCCTAGACTGTGGGTACTGAGGCAGGCTGGGCTTAATCTGTGAGACAGGTGCAAGCTCCTGGCTGGATCTACCTGGTCAAGAAAACTGAAGAAGTGTTGGGGACAAGCAAGGAAGAAGAAGCCACACCAGCGCCCCCAAAACCATCTTCCAGTGCTGGTTATGTGCACTTGCTCCATCTCCTTTCTCTTTCTCTCTCTCTCTCTCTCTCTCTCTCTCTCTCTCTCTCTCTCTCTCTCTCTCTCTCTCTGTCTCTCTGTCTCTCTGTCTCTGTCTCTGTCTCTTTTAACAGTAAGGTATGAAGGAGATGGCATAAAATTAAAAGATATCAAAGAATACGATTTGTTCCCCCAAAGTCCCTGCCTACACTCATGAAGGATCCCATCTGCGCACAGTTTTTGTGGGTCTGTTTGCCCACCACAGGCCCCTTTGGCTTATAGGAGATAGGATGTTAAAGCCTTGCTGTCCTGGGTCCTAAGGACCGGGGGACCATCAGTGCAGGGGGATGCCGAGAAGAGGAGGGAGGAGGAAAAGCTCTTTCCCTCTCCTGGGACACGGTCCAGTGGAAGCCGAATTGGAGCATGGATCAAATCTGGACTTGGACTTAGACTCACCCCCTTTTTACTTTGCTCTTGTGATGATGAATTTTTGAACCCAAGGGCAAAACTTGACCCTTCTTCCTCCTAAATCTTCCCTTAGTTCATTCAGGCCTGTGCTCTTGAGAGTCCCACAAGATCCTTCTCTTTGGTTTTTAAAAAAATGAATTCAAGTTTTTCACCTCATTTTCTCTACTTGATTGGAATGATTCCTGAAGGGAACAGCAGCTGTGAGGAAGCAAAGCAGGTGGGGGACAAGTATTTGTAAGTGAAGGGTTGTAGGTGTGCCCGTGTGTATGTGTGTGTGTGTGTGTGTGTGTGTGTGTGTGTTTATGTGTGCATGTGTACGTGTGCATGCATGTTGTGTTTTATTGGCTATAAATAGTTGATTCTTTGGGGCTATAGTTCTGAGCTCTTGGAACCTGGAGTTCAGGCCTAGTGGTTGTAGACCTTGAACAAGCCATTTAACCCTGTTTGTCTCCATTTTTTTCATCCCACAAGTGGGGACAATGACAGCCCTTACCTCTGTGGGTTTTTGTGAGTCTCAGTGAGCTAAGATTGTGGCGGTGCCTGCCCTAGTGTGGGTGCTCTATACATGTTAGTCATCATCATCAGCCTCTCACTCACTAGCTTTCTTTCTCCTTTTCTTAGCAAAGAAATATAAAAAAGTGACTGGCAAAGAGATCTACTCAGATACATTGGAGAGCACGCCGATGCTGGAGAAGGAAAAGTTTCCCCAGGACTATTTCCCAGAGGTGGGTAAAGGCCAGTGAAGTCAGTGGTCAGACCCCTCCCCAGCACATGGGACTCTTCCTGAGAGCTGCTCTGCCTAGTAACCAGGAGTGACCACCTCCCCACCTTCAGGCCTGGCTAAACTGCCCTTGGATTTAGGACACCCTAAAATAAACTCTGATGTATCCAAGGGAAAACCCTCCCAATTGTATTTGGTTTTTTTTTTTTATGTTTTTGCTAGGCACTGGGGTTAAGTGACTTGCCCAAGGTCACACAGCTAAGTATCTGAGATAGAACTTGAACTCAGGTCACCCTGATGCCCAGGCCTGTGCTCTGTCCACTGCTTCACCCAGCTGCCCCTCCCATTCTGGTCACGTTTGCCAGGCCCAAGTTAAGAACAACTTCTGTGCTCAAGGAGCTCACAATCAAGTCCTCCAGCACCAAGGAGCTGTAGGTGGCGTCAGGGGCAGGGGGGAAGGCTGCCTCCCACAGAAGATGGACTTGAGCTGAGCCTTGATCTCAAGAAGCCAGGAGGCAGAAGGAGCAAAGAGAGAATTCTAGACCCAGAGTACAGACAGCAAAAAGGTGTGGAGAGCAGAGAGGGTGGGCTGGATCCCAAAGGACGGGGCTAGGAGGAAATGAATGAAGATGGCAAAGGTAAAGAAGGACTCCGTACACTGGAGACAGGACCTTAGGTTGTATCCTGAAGGAGATTATTGAGGAGGGGAATATTTTAGGAAAATTATTTTAGTGGCTGAGAAGAGAATGGATTGGAGGGGGAATTTATGACAGGGAGACACCCCCCCCCCACCATTGCTCCTGCAGTAGTCCAGGCTTGAGGTGATAAGGGCCTGCTTGAGGGATAGCTTTTGTGACACTGAGAATTTCTTAGAGGAGAAAGGAGATGGGAGAGATGCTATGAATGTCATAGGACTGGCAAGGGATTGGATATGAGGGGTGAGAGAGAGCACTCCGGATAATGTTGGCATTGGAAGCCTGGATGCCCAAGAGTAGGGTGGTACTCCAGACAGTCTGCATTTGGTTCTGGACCAGGGTGGGGTTGGAGAGGGCTGAGGTGCCTTTGTGACACCCAGTTCACCAAGTCCAAGAAGCCATTGGTGATGGTAAAGGAGTTGAGCCTGGATGGAGAGATCTGGATGAGATAGCCAAGCACATCCTCTCTGGACAGAAGAGGAGAGGTTCTTCTTGGAGCCAGAGGCTAATGTCAGGAGGGACACTGACTTGACCTGCCTGGGTGCCCTTCCAGCAGAGACTACAGTGTCTCCTGGATGCTTCCCAGTGATGGACAGATGACAAGAAGACAGGTAGATGTGACCTTGAGGGTCTTGAATAAAGCCCCAGGTGGCAGGCTGGATACAGAATCCAGGGGGAGAAAATGGAATCCCTGGATCTTCACCTGGCTTCCCAGATGGCCTTCACCTTTCCAGTGTATACCAAGGGCAGAAGCATAGACTCTTGTGTCTGAGATTTTGTTTGCTGTTCAGTTGTATCCAGAGGCCTGGTGCTTCCTGTCTGTGTAACCTTAGACAAGCTCATTGCCTCAGTTTATCTTATAAGTGAAAGGGTTGATTAGGGCTTTGGAGGTTCTTCCAGACTAAATCTATGACCCTAGAAAATGGCCCCACAGTGCATCTGTTGATCATGTTCATCACATAGGCATCCTCAAATTGATTGATTGAATGAGATAATGTAGGCAAACCTTAGAGTCCTCGCAAAACATCAGCTAGTGTCATTAGGATTGGTGGTTTAGTTGGTGGTCAGTTAGGATGGTGCTCTCCACCCCCCCACCCCCAATCTCCAGAGGAATTGTCCTCACAGCTCCCTTTCAATGGCATAACATGCAGTGGAAATTGGAGTTTATCAGAACTGTGAGTCAGGAGCTGGCTCTTAAGACCAGGGACAATCCATTCCCCTTCCTTGGGTCCCTTCTCTAAGCTCATTTTTTATCCATCTGATCTCATTCCCTCACAACATGGATCTGAAAATGAAAGCCCAGAGATGAAGAGTGACTGACCCCAGGGAGCCAGCTTGGTGCTGAGTGACTCCAAGTTCCTCACCCCCTACCTTTCTTCAAGTAGAGATTCTGGCAAAGGCCAAACCCCCAAAGAACCCCAAGAACCCAGAAACAGCTAACTAGCCAGATGGTGGTCACTTCAGAGTTAGGACAAAGTTCTGAGTCAACTTGAGATGAAAAGAGTCTTAAGATGGGAGAACTGAGCATCAATTTAAAATGCAGGATCATGGGGATGGAAAGACTGACTGGTATAGATTGTCACTCTTTGCCAGGCAAGTGGAGCTGATGAAAACCTGATGGAGAAGCCTGAGGAGCTGAGAAACCACCAGCAACCCAGCCCAAGCACCTGGTCACCAAGGACAGCTATGTGAGAAAATAGTATTTGGGAAAAGCCAAGGAGTCACGCCTGGTCAAGGAACAAAGTTGACCCAAGGATAAAGAGAGAAAGTCAAAGGATTTGGATGGCACTCCTCAAACAATGCGTTTACCCCTAGGGACAGCTGAGCCACCATCTTTGGGTCTACCATAACCATCTGGGGGAAGCTTCTGGAGAGCAAACACACAGGCGGTCTGAATACAAGGCCACATCATTTGGATGCACTGCCTCCCTGGAGATCTCTGAGAGTGGAGGGGATCTTGAGTGATTGGAGACCCCTCTGGGTGGAAGGATTCCTGTGACCCAATGAGGATGGGACTCTTCTCTCACTGAGGCTTCCAGCTGCTGCCTTCCCAGGACAAGTTGGATTTTGCCATAATGCTCTCCCCGCCATCTCCAGAACCACCAGGGTGCTTTCCCTGGTCCTTTCTCCACTACTGCCTGAACCACAAGTTATCAGCAAGAAGGATGTGGCTCCTTACTTGTCTTGTCCTACCTCCTGCCCTCAGGCAATGGCAGAGGCCCTTGCATCCCTTGAGCTTCTGCCCACTGCAGGAAACCTCTGGTGAGATGATGAAGCTCCTGACTTTCTCTCTCTGAGCTGGGGCCAGTCCATCTGAGCTGCTCTCCTCTCTGGAGGACCATTCAGCCTTCCAGAAATCCTCTTCTGCCACCTTGACCATTGCTCAGGCTGCAGTCAATAGTCATTACTTTTCATTTCTCTTTGTAAAAAAGGGGCAGGTGATGGAGCTTGAAGAGCCTCTGATTGGGGCCTCTTTCCACAGACACTGCTGTGTCCTGCTCCTGGATGGTGCAGACCAGAAGCCCAGGGCAAGCCCTCCTTCCTTCAGATGCTATCGCTATGGTAGCTAGATTGTGAGTCTGGGAGGCCTTGCAGAGCCTGTTGTTCAGCTCCTTTGGGGAGTTTTCCTGTCAAATCAACATTAAAGTTTTGTGCAAATGGGTCCAGAGTCTTGGGCCTGGCTCATACTCTAAGATTCTTGGTGCTCAAGTCTTGCCCCCTCGGGGAAACAGCCTCCCTGACACTCATCAGGTTGATAAGAACATTTCATTAAGCCTGGGCAGATTCCTCAGTGGCAGCAGTGCAGGTTCCCTTGCTCCGGGAGCAACCTGTGATCTAAGCTAGCAGACACACCTTCCTTCCATATTCACCCAGAAAAGAAAGAGGTTCTTTAGGAACATCTACCCTAACTTTCCCTCCTCCCCCTCTCCCAAGACATGCTTCAAGCACCTTCTGGGGTGACCCCCTCCCTCCCAAGGCCTCCTTCTCTCTGGAACCTTCAGGATCTCCCTCCTCAGCATCCACCCATTCTTTGCCTCCCAAATCTCACCCAGCGCTGGTCCCGTGGCAGAGCTTTGGACATCCTGAGCCTCGGTCACCCTTGGGGTCAGAGAACACACCCAAGGCCTCAGCCGTTGGCCCTCCACGGCCACATCCTGCCAGCATGGCTCCTATGCCTGCCCCTGATGCCTGTGGTCTGGGCCAGGCGAATGGTGTGAAATCAAGGTCTGTGCTGCCGTGACTCCAAAGGTCTGCTTCTCATGGTCTCCTGCCAAGCCTTCTGCACAGTCGTCCCGTTTTTGGGGGGCGAGAATTGGGCTCCGACAGATTTCTTGTTCTTTTATTACCGTCGCTTAAGGATGATCTAAAAGTAATTACCGTGATGGAAGCTCAGCGCCACTCCTCATAATTACCGCCACTGCGTCTAAAACGAACCAGAGTCCTGCGGCTGATTTACGGCCACTCCTGGCGGCCCGGAGCCCAACGACGCCTTTGGGAGCGGCACTCCAGATAATGGGAGGCCGGCTTGAAAAAGCAGATCCACGTCGTCGATCAGGGCAGAGTCATTTTTTTCCTCGTGCCCGTAGTGAGAAATTGGTTGTTATCATAGATCACGGCTCCCGCTCCCGGCTCTTATGAAAGATGAATTAATTCCACTAATGCTTTAATGCAACCCTTTCACAGGGGAGGCCGCTGGCGATAACCTCCGCACAGCCTCTCCTTCCGCAAGGGTGATTTATGGGCTCTTTTAGTAGATGAAGCTGCAGTCTCAGGAATCCTATTAAGCAGGCCCCCAAGCAGAGCCTTGGGCAGTGCCCTCACCTGGAGCAATCTGCACCCAGCTTGTTCACCTGGGGGCACCCCGGGCAGATGGACAGGCCTGCTGGCCCTCTCATTTCTGGGGCTGACCAGTGCTCTCAGGAGGTGGTCAAGGCCCAGGGCTGTGGACAGTGCCCCTCTATCCACCCTCCGGAAGTGGCACAGTCAATGATCCCTACTGGGATGTCCACTGCAACCTCCTTTGTGCTTGGATGATCACTCCAGGTAGGCTCTCTTCCTTGATGCTGAGCATTTTGGAGGCCCAGAAGCTGGAGGGGAGCCCACTCTGTGATGGCCACTCGACTTCTCTGGTCCATCCTAAAGCCTGAGGAGGATGGAGGGCTGGGCCAAAACTACTCCGAGAGACCAGCTGCTTTGTGGTTGTTTGGAAGAAAGTTGCTCCTTTGTGGGAGAACCTTCACCCCTTTGTCTTCCCCCTCCTTGGGTATGTGCAGGCAGAGGGGGTCCGTAGGTGGGGGTTATCTCTGTGAGGGTCCTTCCAAGCAGCCTGAGTCTGGTTATCAGCTCTGCCAACCTGCCCCTGGCCTTCACCAGGGTCGAGCAGGGGCCGACCACCCCAGGGGTTGCCCCGACTCTTTAGAAGTGGACCTCAAAACCAGGAAGCCCCTTTTGTCCACTTGTGTTCCCTGGGCCCACTCTGGCCACAGGGTCCAGGCCAACCAGGAGAGAGGTATCCTCCCTGGGGGGAGCCCACTCTGCGATTGACTGCTCGATGACTTCTCTGGGCCATCCCAAAGCCTGAGGAGGATGGAGGGCCAGGCCAAGAGTCTGGCCACTTTGTGGTTGTCCACAGGTAGGAGTGAGCAGGGTCCGACCCTCGCAGGCCCATCCCTCAGAGCCGGCCTTTGATGCTGACCAACCTTGGTGTTCTGGGAGTCATCATAGCCTGGCTTGTTGGGACGCTGAAGGAGAATAGAAGGAGCCCCCAGCAGGGGGGCTGGACTCTCGCATGCCATGCTAATGTGTGGGGGTCTTCTTGGGAGAGGGGCCTGGTGGGAGTAGGCTCTACAGACTCAAACCCCCTGACTGCTGCCCCCAAGCTCATAGCTCGTTTGTCCCTGTGCTGCCCTCAGAGTGAGCCAGAACCCCTCTCAGACAAAGGCCCCATTGGGGGAGTAACCAGATCTGGAAACATGTCAACGGGTGAGATTTTTTTTTGGTGCATTTTTCCCATGTCCTGCCAAGAATCAACATCTGACTGGGTGTTGTGGTGAGGGGTAGTGCACCAGAGAAGCTCAGGGCTGGACTTGGAGGCAGAAATCTGGGGTTCTCTTCTCTTCTTGGACACACTCTACCTGGGGGACCATCCGAAGTCCCTTGCAGGGCCAAAGCCGCCTCCTCTGAAGGTCGAGTTTCCATGGCGGGCTCTCTGGACACAGATGGCAGACTCCCTGAATTCACTGGTCCATCTGCAGGGATCTTTCAGGGAGGGGGCTCATGACCAAGGGTTTCTCATCTGGGTCACCTTACTGTGTTTCCGGTAGAGCCATCCCAGGGAGGAACTGGGGACAATCGCCCTTATCCTGACCCCCCCCCCCCCGCCTCAGATTTGGATGGGGAAGGAGCGAGGTTGGGTCTGGGAAAGGGAGGAGGAGGGGGTGTCTCTGGGGAGAGTTCATTCTGTCCCAGACAGGCCTTGACTTTGTTTACAAAGGTCCCTAGCCTCACCTCTTCCTGTCCAAATTGGAGTCCTGTTCTGGGCCCCACAGGACACCCAGCAGGCTAGATCTGGTAGTATCCATCCAGGATGAGCCCTCCTTTGGCCCCGGCCAGCTCGCCATTTAATTCACTATGATAAAGCGGGGCTCTGGGCTGGCCGTGATCAATCAGAGCCTTACGTAGTTGACCCCCTGGCCCGCCCTCTGCAGAGTAACGCATCAGAATATTTATTGAGCTGCGCACTCTCCAGGGATGCCGTGCACATCCCAGGTCAGGAACAGCTGCTTTCCCCAGGGACAAAAAGGTCTTAGATCTGTGCGTCATTTCCAGATTAGGCCTGAACCATTGATGATGTGTGAGGCTGGTCGGGGGCTCCTGGAACCCAGGAAAGATGAGGAGCAGCTTCCCCAGTGGCTCGCAAAGTTCAGGGCAAGGTGGAGAACGTTGACCCGACCTCCTGCCAAGGGTCCCCATCACTGGCAGACTGAGGTCCAGGGCAGGGGACGATGTCATCAGTGAGGCTTGTGGTGATCTCAGCCTCCCACTGCCCCAGGCTAGCCAGGCCACACCGGCGGTGGCATCCTTTTGCGTTGGTCTCTCTGAGTCTCTGCTCCAAAGGGCTCGGCCCCGTGGCCTGCCGTTGCCCCATGGCCCACCGATGCCCCACAGCCCACCAAACACCCCACGATCCGGCTTCCTCACTAGAAGCACCGGGAGGTTCTGGACCCTGTGGCCAGGGTGGGCCCAGGGAAGAAGAGACACAAGAGGCTTCCTGGCTTTGGTGCTGGCTTCTAAAGAGTTGGTGCAACCCCACCTCTCCTCTGCTTTTGAGCATCCAGTGACAGTCTTCCTAAGGAGCAAGCATTTATGAAACACCTACTATGTACAAGGCAGTCCAGAGGGGCTAGGGACAGTGGCCTCCATGGTCTTCCTTTCCCTGGGGCACAGCGCCTGTCCCTGGGGGTGGCAGAACTCCTGGAGGCAGGGGTGGGGAGCAGGGGTGGGTGTGAGCCATTGTGGCTGCTGCCCTTCCCCTAACCGCCGGACAAGATGATGCCTAACTGTCCAGAGGGGACCTTGCAGATTATCCAGCCCCTCTGGTCACTGTTGCCCTAGGCTGTCTGGAAGTCAGGAAGCCAGAATTTGAATCCAGACCCAACTTCCAAATCTTCATGCCTTCCTAACAGGTGTCCCCCCTCCCTCCCTCCCTCCCTGGGTTTGGGTCCTTGTCGTCTCCCGAGCATCTGACTTTTCTGCCTTTCTATGAACTGACAGACCTCTCATCCCCTGTGTTTGTTTTTCAGTGCAAATGGTCCAGGAAAGGCTTCCTTCGGACGAGGTGGTGCATCTCGGACTGGTACGTGGCGGTGGGGGGGCCCATTTTCAGGACCAGTGGAGCACTGGGGGCCAGTGCGCTGCCACCAGGGCCTCTCTGCCAGGACAGAAGGGGGTGAGGGAAATGTTGCCTGAAGTCATTCCTTAGAGAGGGGCTGCCCATCCTGGAAGCCCCAGGACTGGGGGGGGGTTGGAACAGCCCTGACCAAGCCACCCCCAACCCACGGACCCACGTCTTAAGCCCATGGAGCTAACCCGAACCCGCTGAGCCTTGAGCTCCTGCTCTTGGAATGCAGGCCACGGCAGAGCAGCCACGTGGTCTAGCGTCCTCCCAGGGTCTCGCACCTCCGCGGGGTGTGCGCCTGGCAGACAGGAGGGCTGGCCTCCTGCTCCACCCTGTGGCCACCAGAGCCCACTCTGGGGCGCCCCACCCTTGGTCCTGGTTTTTCATCTGTAAAATGGTGATGAGCCGCCCACCTCAAGCAGCTCTCCTCTCGTTGGTGCAAAGGCCGGCCGTGGGGTACCCTGGGGCTTGACTGGAGGGTCTCTGAGCCCCCTCCCCCGTCTCAGGGCAGCAGACTTGGGTGGCCCCAGGGATCTGATGTGGGGGACTCTGAGGGGACTTGGGGGTGGCTGTTCCCCAGGGCGTGGGGTGCACTCACTTGCCCCTTCTCTCCCTTGGGTTGCAGTGCCTTCGACCTGGTGAACATCCACCTTTTCCATGATGCTTCCAATCTAATTGCCTGGGAAACAAGCCCCTCGGTTTACTCCGGAATTCGGCACAAGGCCCTGGGTTACGTGCTTGACCGGTGAGTGTTGCCAGCGGGGGACCCTCCCGGCCCCGCATGGGACTTCCCCAACTAACTTCCTGCGCTCACTCAGGTCACTTCCCGGGCCGCAGGCTGGCCACCAGGCCCTGCTCCAGGCTGGCTGGCGTGGGTGCCTCTGGTTGACATACCTAGCGGGGACTGTGCAACCCTGAAAAGGCACAGAAATCCCCCAGGCCCCAGAGGCTCTCTGGGGTGTTCCTACCGGTCCCTTGGTCTCCCCTGACCTGTGGGGGTGATGACTGGGAGGAGGGAGGGAGCACTGTGGGCAGAGACAAAGGGTCTCTTTAGACCTCAGGCTCCTCCTTTGAACAGTGGTGATGATGGATACCCCTCCCTGGTGCCCTGTGGCCTGGGAAGCCTTCCACCCCCTACCCCCACACTGAGGAGACCCTACTGCCCCTTCCCTGGATCTCGGAGCCCCACCACTGTAACCCCCTTCCCTTGGCCAGGAGACCTGCAGCCCCCTCCTTCAGTTTCTTGGGCTAGAACTTGCCCTGGGGCTGAGTTCTCCCTTCCCCCCTGCACTGTCCTTCCTGACCCCCAGGGAGCAGCCAAGAGCCTAGGAGGGGATGGTTTCAATAGCCAGTCACCAGGAAACCCCTTCCCCTTTAGTGTCCCTGCCTCTCTTACAGTGAGGGGAGGGAGATGGTGTGTGACCCCTACCCCCACCCAGAGTGACTGGAGAGTTTGGGAATCCCCCCCTGGGCAGGGGGGCTACCCCTCTCCAGATCCAGTGCCCTGGGCAGACCGCTGGCCCACCCTGTCCAAGTCAGCCAGCCTCCTGCATCTTCCCTGAGCCGGCTCCCAGCTCCGGGGTCCCACCCCCTGGGAGCCACCCTGTAACCTCCCAGCCCCCGTCTCACTGACCCTCCTGCCTTACCCAGCTGGGTTCCGTGCTAAGGCCAGAAAGGAAAGATGAAAAGGCAGCCCCCTTAAGCAACTTAGATTCAGAGAAGGGGCCGGGGGGGGCAGGGGGCATTCCTTGTTGGGGAGTTGGGGGGATGCCTCCCTTGTATGGTGGTGATGATGGGGTACCTCTCTGCCACCCCCTCCCTGGTGCCCTGTGGCCTAGGAAGCCCCGCCACCCTCTTCCCTGTACCTAGTAAGCCCTGCCTTTCTCCCTTTCTCCCCCACCCCATGCCCAGGAGGTTGTAGCAGGTGGGGAGGGGGCTCTGGAAAACTTCTCCCAGAGAGTCTGGAGTGGGGTGTGCAGGCAGATTAGGGATATGATTGTACCTATCCCCCTCCAATCCTCCTCTTCCTCTCCTGGCACAGACCCCCATCTCTCAGGCCCTCTGCTCAGCAACCTCCTGGGGTTCCGGCGCAGGGCCTGCTGACTGTCCTTGTGACCTTGCTTCGACTGCCCCCTCCCCCCAAAGTCTCTGCTCCTCCCATGCCCCACCCCGCTGCCAGGAATAGTCGCCTCAATAATGGTTGTATTAGTTTGGTAGGTGGCGATTTATGCACCAACTGAGGTCCCTGGAGAATGAAGCTTCTTGAGGGCAGGGGCCAGGGGGCTTTCAGTCCCAGTGTCTGTTGTGGTGGCTGGCACATGGAACTGTAGGTTTAAATTGTCTATTCTCTGTGCCTCCACCTGGACACTGCCCATCTGCCCTTCTTCGGGATCCGATTCCTGCCCATGTTGCCCCTGCCCACTGATGCCCTCCCTCCTTTGGAGGCTCTTAGGGACTATTTCCATCTCTTGGGGGCCATTTTTACTTGACCTCAGTCCAGAGACATCCTCTGGTCAAAAAAGTCTGGGTGGCGCTCCTCCCAGTCATTCTGGCCCAGGCCACACCCAAAAGGATCCCTGGTGTCATCCAGCCAAACCCAGGCTCACAAGCAGCCCCTTCCCCTGCCAAAGCCCTCAGCTGGGGATGGTGCAAGGCCCCAGTAGCCGCACCGCACCCCGCCCCCAGCCCCTGAGCTTCTTCCTTTGACCTGAGGAGGGAGGTTCCTGAACGGGCCGGGCCAGAGACCCCCCACGATGTCCCAGGGAGTGCGGTGCAGGGGCCGGGCCTGCCCACTGTGGGGCCACGCATCATTGCGATGTAACCCCCACCACTAGGCTTTCGGGGGCGCGAGCAGTGCCCGGGCTTTGCATTCCCGTGAATTGACCCTTTGAGAGCTCAGCCAGCCGGAGCTGGGGACCTCCAGAGCGCAGCGCGGGCTGGTGAGCACAAAGGGGGAGTCGGAGGCGCAGTGAATAATGGGCAGCCCCTCGCAGCTGCCACCAGCAGGATCCTTTCTGCTCTGCTGATGGGGGAGGACAATGCGGAGGAGCTGCCTTTGACGGAGCGCCGCCACCAACAGTGTCTCCATTCAGTGGCTTTGGGAATCCGCGGGCCATTGTGCCCCGCGCTTCTGCGGGAGGCAGAGGCAGGGATGGGAGGCCAGCTCGAGGAGCCGATACCGGCGGCGGCTCCAATTCTTGGGGGCCTCCCCCTGACCCGAGGCCTGGGCTCCCCTCCAGAGCAGGGAGCTTCCCCACCTCATGGATCCACCTGCGCCTTTCTGCCCACACTGGCCCTCTGCGGTGGGGTCTACCTTCTAGAGCCCTCCTTGGAAGGAAAGAGCGGGAGGAGGGGCAGGAGCTCCTGCGCCATCCTCAGGTGGACACGGCCGGGCTGACCCAGCTGCCTGCTGAGCGCAGGGAGCGTTTTCAGATACATGAGGGAGACCCCTCCCGACATACACTCACGCTCATGGTCCCCCATCTCTCCCCACACACACTAGCCCTCACACACTTATCTTCACACTCCACCCCCACCCCCATACATGCTCACCCTCACCCACATTTATAAACTCACACTCACCTGTACTCCCACATACACTCGCACACACACATAGGCTCTGATGATTGAGGAGAGCCGCCCTGGGCGGGACGGCGTGCTGCCTTCCCAGAGAGGACCCCCAGAAGTCCGAACCTCCAGCGTTTCCCTGCGGCTGCCTTGGCTCCAGGGAGGTGGGGGCCCCTCTACATCTGACCTCCTCCCCCCACACCCTTGGGGCTGTACAATTGGGCTCTTTCCCCACTGATGATGGCGTTCTTCTGGCCCCCTTTGGCCGTGGGGCCAGGCCTCGTTCTGCAGAAACCCTTTTCCAGCCCAACTGTGCTATCCCAGCATGAAGCACCCTTTGTGCCCATCATCATTTTCTCACAAATATAGTCCATTGTCAGATCGCCGGAGTTAATTTGATCAACATTGGAGCATTTCACTTTTGTGGCCGCTCAAAGGAGCTGTTTCATGCCCATTTGGGGCATTCAAAAGAGATGATTAGCAGAAAAATAATGTGCCCGTGCACAATTGGGAGCAATTAGTTTCCCAGGGAGCGGCGAGTGATGCACGGCCTCCACACAGCTCCCCTTTGTCGCTCTGGGGACGGTCATCAGTCAACTGTCACCTCGCCTCAAAGACCCCTCCAATCTCAATGTTTCTCTTGAGCCTTTTCCCAGAACGGGCGGATGAATGAGCCAAAGAAAAGCCCCTTGGTCTCTAGGCAAAGGAAAACTCCCCTCGAAGGATGTGGGTCATTTCAGAAGCCCCCTGAGTCACTGCCGCACCCTGGCCACTTCCCTCGGAATGCAAGGGGTGGGGGTGGTGAGGTTGTGTGTGTGTGTGTGTGTGAGTGTGCGCATTGTGTATGAGTGGGTATGTGTGTGCAGGTGAGTGTGTGCGTGTGTGAGTGCATGTGGGGCTGAGTGTATGTAGGTGTGTTGTGAGTGTGTGTGCATGTGTATGAGTATGTTTGTGTGAGTGTGTGGGGGGGGGTGGGAGCCTTCTCTGGTTCCCTCCTACAATCCAGCACTCTCCCGCCCTAGAGCCCTTCCTTCTGGCCACTCCTCATTTAGACTCCTCTTCCTCACATCTGATACAGATAGATCATCCATGTTTTATCTATGTCCCTGGCTTATCTATCCACATATGTACACGGCGTTTGTCCTCCATTCTCAAAACGGACCGAAATAACATCACTGTATTTGTGACAAATGACCAAGTGTCCAACTGACTGATTGGACCAGCATGAACCCGGGATGCTCTGCCCTGGTTGGGCACCCATAGTCCACAGAACCCCTGGGGTGCTTCCTCCATTCTGCCTTCCTCCTGGAGGACAGCCCCCTCTCTGGGTGGTCCTGGGCCAGGGTCTCCCATGTTAGACAATTGTTCTAAAGTTCTTCAATGAGGCCTTCAGGATGTCCCGGTGTGGCCCCCCCTTGTGAACGCTTGGTCTGGGGGGAGTTCTCCATAGGATAGTCTTTTGGACCTTCTAACAATGTGTCTGGCCTATGGCAGTCATGCTCTCTTGAAATCATGTTGGAATGCCAGGCAGTTTCGCCAAGAAAGGTCCCCGGGGTCTGGCATCTTCTCCTGTCGGATCATCTGCAGATCTTCCTAAGACAATTGAAATGGAAGCAATTCCGTTGGCTGACATGATGTTGATAGAGCATCCTGGGTTCCCAGGTCTACAGCAGTGAGGTCAGCATGGCGCCTCTGGACACCTGAAGTTTGGTGGTCAGTCAGTCTACTCTTCTCTCTCGCCCTTTCTTTCAGACTCTCCCAAGTACTGAGCTAGCCCTGGTCGTGCATGCCAACCTCACTCTCCATGGGTCCCTCCCTGGAAAGAGCACTGTCTCCATGTGCCATCCCTGATGGTTCCACATCCGGATGTGGTGGCGCTGGTTGATGGAACCCCTGGGTTCAAACAGCAGAGAATGGATCTCTCCTCTGTTGCATCTCATCCTCATCTGCAAACAAAGGACCCCACACCAACCTCCTTCCACTGGAGTCTTGGCTTTACAAGTGGAAAGACTGACCATCGGTGTGGTAGCTGCCCTGGAGGCCACGCACAACTCAGTGAAGCTTGGGAGCAGGAACATAGCCTGATTTCCCTCCCACACTCGCGAGACTGGCGTATGATTCCAATGAGCTTCTCAGATCTCTGCAGACCCCGGGGGTGACCCCCTCTGGGTGTTCCCAGAGACCTCTCTCTTTGGAGTCATTCTGTTGTCCCCGGGAATAAGAAATGAAATGGAGCATTCCCCAAAGCAGCCCCATTTTCCTTGGGCCTGTCTCTCCATGTGTAAGGAAAGGAGAGCAAGAGACTTTATGAAAAGAGAAAAATGAATTAGGGGAAAATTAGAAAGGACACCAGGGGGGAGGTTCCTCCCAACCTACCCCCTCACAAACCAAGGAAGGAGACAGGCAGTCATCGAATTGGCATCCCGCCCAGCGTGGGACCTCGACCTGGACTCAGAGATGCTTCTGAACCAGGGCTCCCCTGGATCTTGAGTTGTCTTTCCCAACAGGCCTAGGATTAGCACAGTGATGAGTCCCACATCCAAAAGCGTGCCTTGTTTAGTTTGTTCCATTGGGCATGAAAACAGTGCCAGGGCAATGCCCAGGGAGCCAGAAAGGGGTGGGAACCACATTAGATGTTGCCACTCTCTATCCTTGGGGTCGTTGCATCTCTGCATCACTCGCCTCTTCCCAGGTGCACCCAATCTATGGTTGGGAAGCCCTCAGGACACCCTGACTTTGCCTCTTGACTGTTGGATCAGCTCCCATTGATGCACTAATGGTGACCAACTGTTGAGAGTCGTTCTGTAGCTCCAAGTGAGGAGCCCTTTGGTGGTTGGTTTGGGGGGGGCAGGTTCCTCACTTGATCCCGAGGAAAGAAAGTCTAATTTTATATACAAGGGAACCTCTTACCAAACTAGGGAACCTGTCTTCCATTCCATTCCAAAGAACCCCTGTAGTGGCACCACATAGAATGACCTTACACAGCTCCTTTGAACATTGTCTATTTGAACCAGCATCACCTTACTCTAGGGATGAGGGGGCCCAGAAGTACCCCATGGTCACGTGTGAACTGTGCACAGGTCCTGCCCTTGCTTCTTGAAGAAGACCCTGCCATCAGGGAGGTGATACTTTGATGGCAGATGAACTGGATTGGAATGAGGGGAGCTGGCCTAAGGTGCCAGTCTTGCTGCCTCCTCTGGAGCAATCTGGGTCCAGTGGATGGATCAAGACAACTGGAGATAGTCTTGGATGTGAGGCAGTCGGGTGAAGTGATTTGTCCAAGGTCACACAACTAGGAAGAGTTAAGACTCTAAGGCTGGATTTGAACTCAGGTCCTCTGTCTCCAGGGCCAGTGCTCTCTCCACAGTGCCACATAGCCCATAGATGTTTCATAATCCAGACTGGACTGAGGCAGGGGAAGGGCCTGCTGGTCAGCCACCACCTGGTTCCAATGTGTGGGTGCTTCCAGCCTTGCTGTGGTGTATCTCCCAGGAAGACAAGCTGCTTCCTTAGGATGGGTTGAAGGTTATTTGGACACACCTTCCCTTCTGAAGGTTCAATTGGGGGGGGATGAGGGGGAGACCTCCCCTCCTGAGAGCTCAGTCTTAGAGAGAGATGAGGGGGAGACCTCTCCTGAAGGCTCAGTTGAGGGGTGGGGGCTGCAGCACCTGCCACTGTTACAAGTCCTTAACCTGTAGCCTCCTCTGATGCCAGCAGTGACAGGTCCTTCCATCACTAGCCCCACTCCCATTACATTAGGCGGCCGTCAGTGTCGCAGACCCGTCAAGCCAGAGCAAGGCAAGATTTCCAAGGCCTAAAAAATTGATTTTTATAGCTCTTCTTGTATATTAGGTATATAATATTGATGTGGTCCTTCTTTTAGCCTTAATAGCTCTTGACAAGGGAATTAATTTTCAAAAACACAGCATTTTTCCCCCAAATGGCCCCATATTGGAATTAAAAATGGCCCTCCCAGCTGAGGGTGGCAGTTCTGGCGAGGCATCAGAGCCCTGATGATTGCCGGGGCTTTCTGACAACTGTTTTCATCTTGTTGTGCGACCTTTGAAGATTGTGGGGGTTATTAATTGCCTCTGGCTATTCTCTCAGAGAGAGCCGGGACAGAAAGATGATGAAGTTGAACCTTTTAATGACAGGATTACAGCGCCAGAGACACGCCAAGGAAAACACTTCCATGAGGTCATTGCGGCACACTTAGCCTGTCACTGTGCAAGTTTGCCTTGGGACTGATTGGTCTTTGTGGACTCGGATGGCCAGGACCCCAACCAGAGGCCTGGCTGCAGAGCAAGACCAACATGGGGGGGGCAGAATCCCAAAGCCACTTGGCTCCACCTTGGTTCTTCCAGACCCGGTGGGGCCCCTGTGGTCAGGGAGCCCCAGCCAAATCTCCCCAGGATTGCCCCTCCCCAGCAGGGGCCGTCCTCCCTCCCATCCCTTCTCTGCCCCTTGCGGCTTGTGTGGCAATATGGGTGCACGTCGATGGGGCCCACAGCGTGACCCCCGATTTCTCCCCCTCAGCCACTTGGCAGAGCCCACCATCCCCGTGGTAACCTCTCAGTAACCTTCCTGTCGCTGGCACTGTCCCCTGTTTGGAGATGGCAGGGGTTTCTCAGTGGCCTGGCCCGGGGGGTGGGGGGTGCATGTCTCATTGTCTCCACTCTCTGAACATTTGAGTGACCACAGCACACACTAGAACTTTCTCCTTCCCTCAGGACCAGTTCTGTCAGGGGCCCACCAAAGCCCACCTACCAGACAGCATAACTGCAGGACCACCAGGCTCTGCCCTCTCCCTTCCCGCATGGGGAGTCTGGCCACCGACCATCCTCTGAGCCCCCACCACATGGGCCCAGTCGGGCTGGGGAACGCAGGCTGCAGAGGCCCAGGCCAGGCCGCCTCCCGCCTCTCCTCTGCTCCGCCTTAGGCCTCCCGACAGGGCTGGGGTCGGGTCGGGTTTTGTTTTGTTTTTAAAGGAGAGAAAAGGTCTTTTGAGGAGCGTCAAGCAGGGATGAATTGGCCGGGGAAGCATGTTTATAGACTGAGCTCGGAACTTTGTCTTTGTGTGGGAATGTTGGGGCCTGGCCGGCCCTGCCTGAGTGACCTGGGCTGCGCGGCCGAAGCGGCGTCCCGCTGGGGCTGGGGCAGCACCGCCCGGACCTCCCACCGCTCCCCATTCAACGCCAGCTTCCTGGAGATAATTGCTCCCGTCCCCTCGATGATGTCGGCTCCCCTGACAAACAGCAAAGTCAACTCTCACACCCAAAGCCCGAGAAGCGCTCGAGGAAATTGCCATGTAAACAGAAGGTTGCCTTCTGACCCTCCGCCTGGGCCTCGGCTTGGGACAAAACCCGCTGGGCGATTGCATTAGGCATGGCTATTAGTGGCATGATGTGCCGATCCTCTGCTACAAAGTGCCCATGGGAGTGGGTTGAGCCAGGCCAGGGCCACTGGCTGCCTGACGTCCCCCCCTTCTTCCGTGGTTGGCCACACTCTCCCAGGCAGGTTCCTGAGCCTATGTGGGCCCCAGGGCATGTGAGAGGCATCTGCACAGTGGGGCTGTGTTGGGGGTCCGTCTGACCCCTGGTTCTCCTCTACACAGTGTCTTGTCTGGGTCCTTGCCTTTCCCATTCCCAGGCCATGTATGTCTTCAGCCTGTTTAGTTCAGACAGAGCCCCAGGAGAACCACAGAAATAACAAAGGGGCTCCAGGAAAGCTAGTGACCTGAGGGATGTGGTGATGGTCCAGTGAAGCAGAGGAAGCCCCCCCCCCCCCCCAAGCTGACCTGTTCGGTCCTGGTGATCACTGACGCAGGCAGAGGGAGTTTGGCCCTGTGAGGCCAGCAGCACACCTGGGCGGGGGCTGTGGGTGGGGAGCATCATCCACACGGTCAGACTTGGTGGGCATAACTGTGAATTTTGCAGAACCACTTTCCCCCTTTGTTTATTGTAGGAGATAGTATAGGGACAAGTTGGGGGTGAAAGGGATGGATGGGAGAAAGGCTTTAGCCCCCAGGCAAACACACACCAGAAGGTGCTAAGTCATCTCTAAGCAGGCTTCTCATGCTGCCCATTAGGATGTGCCTGGGTGGGGGCTGTGCCCCTCAGGGGCTCCCCATCATATGGGGCCTGGCCCCCAGGGGTTCCCCCATCATGTGGGGGCTGACCCCTCCAATGGCCAGCCCCTCCAAGCCTATGCCTCAGAAGAGAAAGGGAAGGCAGGGCCTTGCTCCTCATGGTCTTTGGGAAGGGTCTTTGGAGCCTCCCGGGCCACATCATGGTGGTCCCTGACCAGGGGCAGACCAGGGGACATGCTGCCTTTTGTGTGGATTTCTGAAGGCAGGCACAGGCTGTGGGCCCCAGGATGTGGAATGTGGGTGTGGAGGGTCCCTGGGACCCCAACCCAAGCAGGTGTGTGGCCTGGATGCTGCAGAGCCTTGTGAAGGGACATGCACCCACTCCAGGGCCACAGAGAGTAAAGGCAGTGGCCCAGATGGATCCTGCAACCTGCCTCCTAAGAGAGGACTGGGAGGGAGGGGAGCTTTTGTGGGGGGTCAGGCCTCAGCAGCAGCCCTGAGGAACCTCTGCTATCCTGTTTTCATCTATTAATGTGGACTCTGGGGTTCAGGGACTGACAGGGGATCCATCAAGGTTCTGAGGGGCTAGCCCTCTAGGGAGGGTTGGCGAGTGCTCCCCATATATCCCAGAGGATGCCTCCCTGCTCCTTCTGCCAATTGCAGCCTTTGAGGCCCTCCTCCTTTCTGGTCTCCCCACCACCACCCCAGAGAGGGCAGGGCCATTGAGGGCATCGAATTCTCCATCTGTCTACCCTTTCTGTCTGGCTGATCCCTCTGGGTGGAGCGGCCACATCACGACATCTCTGCTTCTTCCCTCCTGAGACCCTGGGGTGGTCCGGGCTCCAAGACCTCCCTCTTCGGCACTGGTGCATTCTGCATTGAGCATTGCCAGCTGCTGGCCTGGCCATGGACCCCCAACCTCAACTGTGGCAGCTCCCAGGATGACCTGGGGCTGGGGGGGGGGTCTGCCTGCCTTTGAGGCTGAGGGAGGCTCTGCTCCATCACCACAGTCTTGGCAGGTCTGGGGTGAACAGTAAAGAGTGGCCCCAGGGGTCCTGAAGGTGGGGGAGAGGGAGACCATCCCTCCCCCTCCAGTGAGTTCCCTGTCCCATTTCCCACACCCTCCTGCGGCAGAGGTTGACCCCGGGCCCATGTCTTCAGGGGAGTGAGGGCTCCTGGTGCCTGGGGTCTAGTTGGCTCTTCTCACTGGCCCCATTGAGCCACCTCCTCTGGGAGGGCAGACCTCTGGACCAGCCTGGCTTAACCAGGCGTGGGCCACTCTAGGCAGGGGTGAGACCGGCCAGTACTAGGGGTCTGATGAGTCGTTTTTCATTCTTTCAGAATCATCGACCAGCGGTTCGAGAAGGTCTCCTACTTTGTCTTTGGAGATTTCAACTTCCGACTGGACTCCCGAGCTGTGGTGGAGGTAGGCTTGTTCTGGGCGTCTGGGGGATTGGCTGGGCTGCGTGGGGAGCTGCTACCTCACCAGACTTGGTTGAGGCAGCTTTCCTGAGGGTCCCTCCAGGTGCACATTCCACTGCAACATCCCTGATAACCCTTCATGGGTTGTCCAATTAATTATTGGTGCCAACCCTAGCTTCCTCAGATGTATATGGGTATATGTGGAAGGGGGAGACAGACAGACAAACTTCCAAGGCTCCATGACCCCCTGGCAGGAAGAGGAGGCTTCCACCCTCTGGCTCTGCCAACTTCCCTGCTAAGCTTGGGGTCTCCATCCTTCCTGGGTCCAGTGCCGAGGCCTCCGAAAGGGAGTCCTGTAAAGCGAGGTTGGGGCAGAGATCAAGCCACGCTGCTGTATAAAATTGGTCGGTGGGAGACGGCCAGATGGACCAGTTGGCAAGCCTGCCCCAGAGACAGCCCCGGCCCTTCCTGACTGGATTGGGGTGTGGGTAGGGGGGTCTCCCCAGCCTGAGTTTCAGGTGCTCCCCACATCTATGAAGTCAGAGGTCCAAGGAAAGAACAATGGTCAGGCCCCATGGGGAGTTCCAAGTGTAAACCCCCCTTCTCTTCTCCCCCCTCAGCCTTGTTCCCTTCATCTCTGGTCGCCCCCCTCCCCCATTGGCCTCCACCTCTGTGGCTAGAGTGGTCGTCAATCCATGTGCAGGATGAGAACCTGAGTCATTCCCCCCAGGGCTCAGGGCCAGGGCTGACCACTCTGGGTACTGGCTGCCAGCCAGGATGTCCTCCCTGAGACTGGCCAGCCTATTCACAGATCAGAGCCACCACCGAGGTCACCAAGATGGAGGTGTCCTCTTCTAGTTATGACCCAGAAGTCCCACCCTTGACCGCCCTAGTCTGTCGGTTCTGCTAAGATGCAGTGCTCATTCTTGGAGGAGCTTGGGTTGGGTGTATGTCTTCCCAAACATGTCCACTCTAGGAAGACCCCACAATGCAGTGCCATTTTATGTTTGCGTGGTGAAAGTGGCATATGCTGCGATTGGTGAGCTTGACCCCCATGAAAGATAATATAAAGAATAATGGGGAACCAACAAGAATGATGAGCCTGTAAATCCTCCCAGGCTTCCTGGTGACATCATAAACTCTCCACGCAGGGCTGGGACAAATGGAGAATTACGGCCGTGGCTATCTGGGTGTCCCTTTATTGATTAACTCAGAGGAAGAGTTATGGCGGGCTTCCCTATTAAATACGGCATCTTGGAAACATGTAATTGGAGCGCAGAAGCTAGATTAGTTTTAGGAGACCCACTGGATGGGCTCCTGAGAGTCGTCCTTGGGGTCTGGACCATGACCCAAGAATGGAGGCTAGCCCAGCCCTCAGGGAGCTTCCATTCTGGACATTGCCCCCAGGCCCCTTGACCCTGGGGCTCTTCCACTGATCGTGTCTCTTCCAGAGCCGATGCTCAAAAACCTCAGGAGGGGAGGAAGATGGAGAACAGGGGCAAAAGTGCCAGCCCCCCTCCTCCCCCACTCTGGCTGAAACCTGCCTCTCAGAGAAAATTAAGGAATGGAGAATCCTAGGTTTAGGGGAAGAATTTCCTTGGGGGCTTCTCCAAGTGGAACAGGAAGGATGGACAGATCACAGCTTGTGGAAGAGTCCCAGACCAGGCCCAGTGGGGGGGGGGCTCCTCCCCCCTGGGGGCATCCTGTCCCCCATGTAAACATAGGGTCACTAATTAGGCTTTTATTGATCCTCCTCGAGGGTGCTTTACTGGAAGATTCCCAAAGTCCTCCAAGGCCTATGTGGTTGTGGCCTGTCTTCCTGGCCCAGGATCATGGGCCCAGGACTCGAAGACCATGGGCTCTGCCCCATCCAGGGAGTGACAGAGGCTCATCCAGCCCCAGCCCCACCCTGGGCTGGCCTTTGCACCAGCTCTGCCTTTCACCCTGAGTCTTCCCTCATGAACTTTCAGTCCAGCCAGCCCCTAAGGTGGAGGAAACTGGGACGAAGTTCCATTCAATTTGTCTGATTTTCCCCCCTTTTCATTCTCCACTTGCCCAGAGAAGGGAGCAAGTGGCATCTGGCCCCCTGGAGGTAAGAGAATCAGGTGTGTTTCCCAAAAGGAAGCAAGTGGCTGGCCCACTTCCCAGAGTGGTGCTGCATCTGCACCCGGTGACATTGGGGAGTCAGGTGGCAGAGCTCCAGCCTTAATTGACAATAAAAGCCATCATCAGCATCACACATTTATAGAGTCCCTTCCTGCATGCAGGTCAATTAATAGAAGAGAAATCATTAGCATTCCATATAGAAAACATTTTTATAGGAGCCTTAATTTAAACTTGTATTGATTGTTTCATGAGGAAATTCTCTTGTGATGTGGGAAAATCCAGGCAGTATCAATCAAAGGAGCACTGGGCTCCGGAGAGGCAGACCCCCTGAGGGGCCCAAGGTACCCGGGATGGGACAAGATGGTGGGGGGAGCAGGGCCTTTCTGGAAGCCACGGCAGGCTCCTCCAGCTGCCATTGACACACCTGCCTTAACCTTTAGAGGATTCGATGACGCCTAGCAGCAGAAGTTTCCCCTTTGAAAGAGCCGGCGCTTCTGGACAGATCACCTCCCAGAATCTTCCTTGGGGTATGAATGGAAGGGTACAGATGGAGGTCCAAACCCTTAGGAGGGCGCAGGCTGGGTAGCCTGAGGAGGGTTGGCTCAGATGACTCCAGGGGACTTCGGCCTCTGGCTCCTCTTCCTGGCCTGCCTCCCCAAAGGCTCTGCCTTTTGCCAGGACTCCAGCTGGAGAGTCAAGGTTCCCCGCACAGATGAGCCCCTCAGAAGGGTGAACTGCTCGCCATCTTGGACCCCTCCAAGTTACAGCTCCTAGGATGATTTCACTTGGGAGAACTCGCTGTGGCATGGCATCCTCTGAAGACACAGACTGGAAGCCGGTCAAGGCTGCTGCCCCGTTTGATGTCTGCACGCCACTACCCACTGAGAGTGGAGCTGGCGCTTTCCCAAGACAGGGAGAAAAATCAATCGTCCATAATTGTATTGTTTGCTCAAGAAACATATAAATGTGTCGGCGATGTGCGCCTTGATTGGGGGTCGTTTGTTATCTGGGGCTGTCTGCCCTGCACTGTGTCAGCTGCCGGGCAGAGCTGGCCATTTAATCAGATATTATTTGCGCACAATTTGTCCTTGAAGGAAGCCAGTATGCTGCCTTTTGGACCAGCTCCGTGGCCGTATGGCCCTGTGGGCCAGGCCTGCTCTACAGTTAAAGAAACCAAGGTGGGCAGAGTCAAGGGTATTGTCCAGGGTCACCCAGCATGCAGCTTGCTTCCCCTCCTCCTCTCCAGTGGCATAGCTTGGCATGATCATGGAGATGGAGAAGAATGGACCCACAGGGCTCTGGAGCTCTGAGACCTTCCCCTACCTCTCATAGTGAATCAAGGTTGAGCTGGGGGAGGGGGCGGCCTCTCATTGGCAGCTCCTCGTTGGTGGCTCCGTGGGGTGCCAGGGCTTGGATGCTCCCCTTCTCTCAGGCTGCCATGATTTCCATGGGGCTCCTGGCCCTTGGAAGCTGACGGGAGCCTGTGTGGGTCCCCAGGACTGTGCCGGCCCCTTCTCTTGGCTGCCCTTGTTCAGCCCTCTTCTGACTATGGTGGAGGAAGCTTCTGGGCACTGCGGGAGGGACTCCAGCAAGACCAGGCTTCCATTTCCTGACACTTTGATAGACTGATGTTCAAACAACAAAATTCTGTGTTTATAAGATGGGTCTCAACTTGGGGGAAGGCCAGGAGCAACCCCATGGGTCCCATGTCCTCGGTTCTGCTGACCTGGCCCAGGTATACTGCGACAACCTATACCTCTGGGGCTCAATGAGGTCTATGGCTTTCACTGCTTTTACTAATCCTGAAAGTGAGGCAGAAAGTCATGCCGCCAGTCGGCATCTAAGACTGAATTTGAACTGGGGTCTTTCTGACTCCAGGCCAAAGCTCCGTGCCATGCCAGGAAGAACCCGGTGGGGGTGGCTCTCTTCAGCAGGAAGCCGGCCTCCCTGCCTCCCCTCCTCCCTCCCTCAGACAATTACCCAGCCGCTCCCCAGGCCCTCCTTCCACATGTGGGATGAAGATCAACCAGAAGCACAAATGAAGGTATGCCGCAGCTCCTCCAGGGCCCCCAAGTAACCAGGTGGAGGTAAAGGCCTTGCCAGACCCTTGATCTCACTCCTTCATGGACTACCTAGAGCTGGGAGGCCTCCCTAGGGCCCCTTGTCTGCCCCTTCATTTACCCAGGAGGAAGTAGGCCCCAGACCACCCAGGTAGCCAGGGCCCCCTCTGATTGAGCTGCCCCACATCCTTCTCTTCTCCCATGGAAACTGGGGGTTTGTGGAGGCCCAGGAGGCCCCAGGAGAGAGGGGCCTGGCCAAGCCCCACCTCCCTCTGCAGCCAAGGATGGGCCAGGGCTAGGCACCCCGTTTGCTCCCAAAGGAGAGTGTGGGAGAACTCTCGGCTTCTCTGGGGGAATTCTGGACAAGTTGGTCAAGGACACTTCACAGAGGCATGCCAAGAGGCTGACCTTTGGAGTCCAAGGGCCTGGGTTCGAGTACCCCTTGGTGTGACCTTTGCAAATCCCCTTTGCTTGGGTATGTTCTCCATTTGCAGCACCCAGGGGCATGGACTGGAACAGGACCTCATTCGGCTCAGTCCTGGGAGAACTAACAAGGGCCTTCTCCAACAAATTCTGTCCAGGGGTCTTCTCTCTGCCCATGCCACGTGTAGGGGCTGCCGGCACCCCATCCCTCAGCTGAGAGATGATCTCAAACTCTGGACCTTGGAGAACATCACTGTGGTCATTACACTGTTTGAAGGGGGTCTCCTGACCCAAAAGAAGGGGTGGAGTTGGCAGGGATGGGGAGAGGGACTTCTCAGTCTCCTCTGGGCCAGGGTCCCGAGCTCTCGGGTTCCCCTTTTCTCAGGCCACACCGGTTAGCCATTGGTGACAGAGCATGCCCCCAACTTCCTGGATCATAGAACCCACTCAGGGAGAGCAGTTGCCAAGTCATTCTGGGTTCAAGAGCCTTGGTGGGGGCAGCTCTACTGGGGCAAGTATTCAGAGCCCCCAAGCCTCCCTTGCCTCCCAGGCCAGGGCAAGAGATCTGATCTGGGGTCATCTACATGGAGATGATGAACAAAGCCAAGGGAGCTGATGAGGTCACCAATGGGGGCCCAGGAGAAGGCACAGAGCCCACCCTGAGGGGGACTGTGCCCCACTGAGGGAGCCTTCTCTATATTGTCAGGGCATTGGGTGCTCCCCAAGTTCACAGATGGCTTCCCAAGGGATGCTGGTGAGAGGAAATGGGAGCTGAGAGATGATTATGCCTTTGAAAATCCAACTGTTTTTTCATTTCCAAGCCCCCCAAGCTGGGCCAGGTCCCTGGAGGAACAGTCAGTGTATCAGCAGCCCCAACGGGCTCTGCCCATCCCCTTACCCAGCCCCTTGGCTGCTCCGCTGATATCCCCGCGTCAGGGCTGGGGCTGCCAGGCTTTCTGGCAAGATTCATTGGAGGTTAATTAAATCCATCTTCAAAACAACGAGGGGCCAATGAGCCGTGTCTTCGTCGCACTAGTAAATTAAAGGAGGCGATTGTTTGGTCTGGGAGCTGCTGCCTGATGACTGGCTCATCCTCTGGCTGCCGGCTTCCGGCCACCCCAGAGGGTCTCGGAGACCTCAGTGGTGCCCCAGCCCCCAATCTGTGCCCCCGGCCAAGATGGCCCTGGGCCCTGGGCCATGCAATGAATCTCAGGGCTTGGCAGCTTCCCTGATTTCAGATGCAAATTGAACCAAAAAGATGATCCTTGGAGGGCTGGAATTAAAACATACCCCACTGAAATGTAATCATCTGGGGCTCCCTAATAGACCAGCCATCATTCCACCAATTCATGCTGCAGCCCATGGGCTCAGAGCCGCGTGCGGCTACGATTGTTCCCTGGGCAGCTGGGAGGCTCAGCTGGACCACAGGGACAAAGAGGGACAGCCGTACCAGCGGCTCCCGTCCCCGTGTGGCCCGCGCCCGGACGGGCCGTGGCCACACCTGCCATTCATCACCTAGCTGACAGTGAGATGGACGCCCATGGACCCAAGAGCCCTTTGCTGGTTTTCTCCACATTTCTACACTAGCTGGAGCCTAGATGGGTGGCTGGGGTCTCTGCTCTGAGATGCCCCTGCGTGGGCTTACTGGGCAGGCCTGGGAGGGGCTATGGTCAGACAGTTAGAACCCTGGTCTCCTGTGGGGAAAGGGCAACATCTCCCCCTCCCCTCCCCTCTCTCTCTCCTCATCTTCCCTCCGCCAAGTGTACATAGGTCTCTCTCCCCGCCCTGCCTCCCTCCCTCCCATCTACACCGCTCAATGAGACCTGGGGGTAAGTGGAGTTCACCCATCAGGGCAAGATTCTACCTGAGAGTTGTGAGGGCATGGTCAGGCTTGACCAGTCATAAATGGGCAGGAGGATTATATCAGACCTTGGGAGAACCAGGGTGGGGGCAAGTGGGCATGAAGCAAGTGAGCTGGTTGAGTTGGGTTTTGGAACACAGCCAAGGATGGGGTTATGCCCATTTGTGGAGGCCTTGAATGCCAGCTGAGAAGTTTGCTGTAAGGAAGCAGTGGGGAGCAACAGAAGTGAATTGGGGTATGTTCAGCTCCATTCATGGGGCAGAAAACCATGCCCGGCCTGAAGGTTGGATGCCTTGATGGAGACAGTGCTCATGAAATTACCCAGGAGCAGCTGGGTCCAGACCCCAGACAAGCTTCTCCACCCCACCCCCACCCCCAGGAGGCTGTCTTCTATCTGGCACCATGGGCCCAGACCAACAGTCCTGGTCAAAGTGGGGGCCAGCGGGGGTCCACCATCGCAGGTGAGGGCCCCCGTGTGGCCCCCTGTCCTCTCCACCAGTCCCCGCCCTGAGATCAGGCCCAGTATGGACCCCATCCTAGAGGCCTTTCCTCTGCAGGCTCTTCCTTGCAAAGAAAGGATTCAGGTGGGGTCTGACTCAGAGCCTGAGCCCCCCCAGGATGCTGGGAGGGAGGACCTCCACAGGCTCCTGCTAGCCCAGAGGATTGTGCAGTCACTCAGAGGGTCTCTCGGACTGTCCTGATGAGCAGACATGGAATTGTGGTTGAGTCTGATTTTCTCAGGAGTTGGCCTTCAAGGCCCAGAATTTCTGATGAATATCCACTTGACTGGGACACACACACGAGGCCACATGATTCCAAGGGAAGAGAACTGATCCTTCAGCCAGGACGGGTTGAATCACTCTGAGACTGTTTACCTGACTTGCGACTGGAGTGCTTGACAAATGGAGGGGGTTGCCTCGAACAGAAGTCTAGAGGATGTTGCACCCTTGCCCTCATCTATCGGACTCTGTGAGGTGGCCTAGGAGCAGCCCTAGGACAGCGAGGACATCGATCCAGGCAAACCCCGGAGGGCATGGCATCAGATCACTCTCCATGATTTCCCCTCCCTGAGGACAGAGGTGGAGGCCTAGGGGGCCTCCAGGTGTCCCTCCAAGGCCCCCAGGAAGGACAGAGGACATGGACAAGGTTGATGGGAAGTGCTAAGATCTGCTAAGGTTTGCACCTGAGGCTAAAAGCCAGGTGATGCTACCAGCTGGTTGGCACAGGTGAGGCAGGCTGCCCCCCACCCCCCTCCTGGGCCCCCAGCAGCATCCCCTTGCTAAGCCGTGCTCTGGGGCTGAGGGGAGCAGGAGCTGGATGAGCCCCGGGGTGGATGGGCAGAATGGGACTGAACGAGACCCCTCTGTCCTCCCCAAAGCCTCCTCACGCTGCCCAGCGTCCGCGGGAGGAGATGGGGCTCTTGGTCACATGTTGTTTTCTGGAGCCACAGTTAACAATTTGTTAGGGACCCTGACATCAACATCTCATAATAGGGTCTTTTCATTAACTGCATCTCTGCGTCCGTCCCAGCAACTTGGGGACACAAGAGGCCCTTTGTGGGTTGGGAGAAAGGCTGCAGTGATGTCAGCCCCAAGGAGCCCCTGCGGTCTGGGCTTGCTCTCCCCTGTCAGGGGGCCATCCGACGCTCCTGCAGGGGCTTTCAGGGGAAAGTGGGGTCTGTGATCAGTGATGCCTTTGGGCCTGTCCTCGCTAGGACTGCAGGAAGGGCTCAGGAGCCTGGGGGGGGGATCATCGCTGGTGACCCTCCTAGCTTCCTGGGGAGCCTGGGGAGGGACAAGAGCCACAGTGAAGGCTCTGCCTCAATGGCATGGATGGAATGGATGAACCTTTTATGGAAATGTCTCTTTGTTCATCCAGCAATCCCCAGATTGCTTTTATTGATAGCCATCCCATGCAGTGATGCTCATGATGATCCATGATTCCTCAGTGGGGGCAGGCGCCCTTGTGCCATTGTGGTGAGGACATCCATCACGGGGCAGGCAGCCGGGGACAGGCTTGGCCCTTGAAGGACGCGGTCGGTGGTCCACCACCTTTGGTCAATTTAGCAGCATTTTCTGAGGAGTCATCTCATTTGCACCCTCAACATCCTCCTCCTCCCCCCATGCACCCATATCCCGCCGGTTCCCAAATCCAACCTGCCACCTTCCCAAGGTGCCATACACCACCTTCAAACCCCTCAGCTCCACTCTCCAGGCCAGAGCCCCGCCCCCCGCATTGAACTCCTTATTGGTCTTGCCATCTCACATCCACTTTAGTCGGCTGCTGCCAAGGTGGGGATATTGAAACCCCTGCTCAGGAATTTTCCGGGGCTCCCAATGACTTCTGACATTTAACGCATCTCATCCCACTCAGTGTAAGAATTTGTCTGGGAGCCATCGCCCCTGCCTGGAATGCCCCCCCGCAGTCCCCCTCCCCTCCTCCTCAGGACTCCGCTCTGGGCCCCCACTCCTTAGAACCCTCATGTCTGCCTTGTCTCCCCTCTTCTGTATCTGCATACTGACTCTGGGCGCTCCCTTTCCCCCACCTGGCAAGGGGCATTGATGGTCAAGCCTGGAGAGGAGGAAGAGAGGCCCGGCCAGCCCTCTGTTCTCACCAAGCAGCTGAACCAGTGCCCAGGGGCACAAAGACCCTAGCTGGCATGGCCTTGGTCCCCTCTGCTAGTGCAAAGACCCCCTAATCAGGAGGCACCGCCCTGCCAGGCTGCTGGCCAAACTGCCAGGTTCCGTGGCTCTCCCTCGTTCCCCATCTCTGCCCCTTCAGTTGGTCACTATGTAGGGGAGGCCCCGGGCCAGGGATGGTGGGGAAGGAAGAGATTGTAGGGGTGCAGAGGAGGAGAGCCAGGCTCCAGACCCAGGGGCCAACTGGCCAAAAATGAGCCCTCTACAGAGACTCTCCAGGCAAGAGTTAGCCGGACTCAGGCCTGAGAGAGTGGAAATCTCTTCAGAGTGAAGGGAGAAGGGAGTAACCATTAGTGCAGAATCAGGAAGCCCTGAGTTCAAATCCATCCTCAGATGCCTGCGAGCTGAGTGACCCTGCGCAAGACACTTCCCCCTCTGCCTCAGTTTCTTCCTCCATAACACGAGCTGGAGAAGGAAGCAGCTAAAACCACTCGAGGATTTCTGCCAAGAACGTCCACCTGGGTTCAGGCAGAGTCTATGCTGTGTGTTTAATCTCACTACACCCCTGGGAGGGGTCCCGGCTAACACACAGAGTTCTTCTTAGGTTGCTCCCCAAACCTCTGGTCTTCATGGAGGTGGAAGCTGGTGGTGGTGTCATGAAACGGTCATTTTGAATCCCAAGTCTCCACTTGGGCCATGTCCCCTGGGACACTGAAAAGGCGGGGAGCTTCCTTGCCCCCAAGGAGCAGGTGTCCATCCCAGTGGGCAGACTGTTAGCTCCCTGAGGATGGGACTCAGTGGTTGAGGTGGGACTGGGGAGGCTGGCCCAGGTTCGTCAGAACTGTTGGGCCTTATGGGTTTTCTGGATGACATAAACTTTCTGGGGGCAGGGGACTTGGGGTCCCTGAAACCTACCAGCAAGAGGAAGAGAGGAGGAAAGGATGAGTCTGGTGACTGGCCGGATGCAGGTCCAGCCCCGAACCCTGAGTGACCCCAAAGCCCATGTGGAATATGGTGAAGCTTCAAAATGAGGGGCCCCATTCCCACCCCCAGCCTCAAGGGTTAGATGGGGAGATCAGGAACAAGCTGCTCATAGAGCTGTTTGCCTTATTTCACTGTGGTTTTGGGGGGTTTCTTTGTTGCTTCCCTCACCCCTTTGGCTTAAAATGAAAGCCCTTCGAAGTTGCCTCTTGCTGTTGTCTCTCCCAAGAAAGCATCTCCACGCCCCATCCCAAAGGTGGTTGTCCTTGGTAATCAATGGTGAGGGAGTTGACCCCAGCGAGGTGGGGGGTGGCATTTCATGGCTTGTTTCTATTGGGGATATGACTCATGAACAGGCAGAATTTGAGCAAAGGCTTTCTTGGGGTAGGGGGGACTCTGGGTGCCCTCCCCCATATACACCTCCCGCATGCATGGACCTTGGATTCTGGAGCACAGTGCAGCCTTGGGGGAGGGGCTCCTCCCAAAAGCTCCAAGTCCAGCGAGGCCTCCTTGGGACTCCTTTGGTTCTGAAATAATGCTGGTGAGAAGGCTGAGAGCAGAAACACCCCCCTTCTCAGCCAGGTCACCTTTTCATCACTCTTAGGGTTTAGGGGTTCTTGGGAGGGGCTTCTGGGAGGGGCTTCCAGGAGGGGTTTGGGCCAAGGAAGCAAACAAGTAAGTGGTCACCGGAAATGAGCGCCAAAGACCTTCCAGAAGTGGCTGGCTTGTGGGGCTGGGCGGAATGCGCAGCATCTCATTGGCATTCATGATCGCGCGGTTCCTTTGCAGAGATTTATCGTTGACAGCCTGGCGCGCACTGCCGCCCTTTCTTTAGAGTCCTCAGAGCTGGCTTTCAGGCCCTTCCTTTGACCACTCTGTCCTTTGAGCTTGTTCGGGAGTCGGGCCCGAGCAGCGAACATCTGTTTGAGGTTGGAAGCAGGCTGGGCCCCGGCAGCGTCCAGCCCCTTGTGGCCCTTTGTTTCCTGGGGCCTTTGTTCCTGATTTCACGCTATCAGAGGGGCTGCATGTTTTCCTGCGTGAAGTTGTCAGAGGCATAAAAGCCTCAGAGCAGGGTCACATTTAGAGGGATGGGCATGAAAAATTGGTGGAGTGTATTTGGAAGCCCACCCACCCACCCACCAGCCCCAGAGCTCCCCCAGGGACCACAAGGATGCTTGGAAAGCTGGGAGGCGCATTGCAGTGGTCACCGTGAGCATCCTCCTCTGGTGTGATGGCCCGCGCTGGCCAAGAAGACCCTCAAGAGATGCCCCCCACCGTGGGCCCACTCCTGGCTGGCCAGGCAGAGGCCAACCTGCTTGCTTTTGCCACTTGGCCTGGCAACAAGTGGGTACTAGCCAGGGACGCTTGCTGCCTCTGGCAAGCTGAGCTTGCGGGGGGCGGGGGGGGGGGGGGGGGAGAAGCCAGGGAGCAGGTGGATGGAGAGATGCTTAATTAATTTAATGGGATGGGCTCCTCCCATGGGGGCTGGGCTGCTGCTCCCCCGATGATTCCATTAAGCAAGTTCTGGAGCACCCAGGCCCACTGTGTGTGTCCAGGAGACTGCTTGTATCTCCTCCTGCCTCCAAGGCAGCTTTTGGTGGGCTTCTTTTTAAGGTGCTAAGCTCTGTGTCATGGTAGGGGTCTTCTGCAGAAAGGACAGTCTCCAGGCCTGGTTCTCACTATGGAGGCTTGTGTCCTCCAGGAAACAAACCCAACTTGTCTGTTGTCAGTGCCTGGGGGCAAGCCCATGGACTGGCAGCACAGTGAGAGCATGGGAGCCCTCTAACCCAGCCTGCCTTGAGGATGTTGAAAGGTCTGGGTCATGTGCTTGCAGATCCTGGAACCTTCGGAGGTGCTTCCATCCCCCCTTGACTCCAGGAAGCGACTCTGCTGCTCCAGGAGGGGGCCACTTGTGTCAGGGGTGAGCGGAGGGGAATGCCTCTGAGTCTGGGTCTAAAACCGGGCATGCCTGATGCAGGAAGGCCATGGAGTATTATGGGGGATCCCCCATTTCATCCGCTGTTCCTGCCTTATTTCTGGTCCTGCCCAGGGTCCCAGGACTCCTGACCACCTGGCATCCTTGCGCCTCCCGGTCACTTGGCCAGCCTTGACTCCCAGGTCATTACTGTGGCCGCCAAACCCTGCCAGAGCCCAGTCGCTCTCCCTGGGCCGTCAGAGCAGCAGCGTTGTGTATGTTAAACAGGCTGGGGACATCTGGCCCGATTGGTTTTAATCTGCTGGCTAAAAAGTCAACATCCACCTCTTTGTCCCGCAGTCACCAAAGTGACAGAGCTTCCCGGAAACAATGACCTTCCTTATTCTGCACGGGACGCCATGTGGCCGCTGGCCCCCACTTCTTCCCAACACCGCTTCTTCCCTAAGACAATGCAGCATCTGGCGGGCTCTGCCCAGCTCCGAGGCTTGCTCGGGCCACAGCACCCCCTCTGCCCACCATGCTATACCACGCCACACTGAAAAGCTTCCTGGGTCTGACCTAGTTCCTGGAGGCTAGGAGCCACATTGTCAATCTGGGGTGCCTGGGCTGGTCCAACACAAGCAGCCAGTGGTGGAAGGCCCTGGCAGGTGGAGTGGGTCTTCCTGGCTCCTGGCCCTGTTCCCCAGACCACCCTCCCCTTGGGTTTGGTGAGGTCATGCTGGTGGGTGTCCTTGGAGGAACTCTGGGCTTTCAGCCCGAGGACCTCAGTTCAGAACCTGTCTTTTCTCTTGTCACGTGGTGAGTTTGTTTTGTTGGACTTGCCTCTGCTTCCTCATCTGCACAATGGGAGGGTAAGGTCTGCTCCCGGGGGCTCTTAGGGAAGGTCCAGTGACAGGCGCTTCTTGTGGTCCAAGGCCTCCAACCCCACCTCTCACTGTCAGGATTCCCCTTGGGAAGATGGAGCATCAGGCATAGGGCACAGTGTGGAATGACGGTCCAGTGGGTCAGAATGGGAGAGGAGCCTTGCCTGTTGTGTACAGGGTCCACCATGACATTGCTATTTCCTGGACAACATAAGAGAGAGATCTGGGGAGGGGCAGTATGGTGCAGTGGGTACCATTCTCTTGACTACAAATTTAAATTCCACCTCTGACCTTTAGGAGCTGTATGATGCTGGTCAATCCCCTTGCCCTCTCTGAACCCCAGTTCTGTCATCCATAAAATGACAGTGATGTGACTCTAGACTTGGCCCCATAGGTTGATACCAAGGCCTGAGGGGTCTAATGTTTATCAAGTGTTTTGTAACCCCTCCTGTAACATGGAAGGGGCCTTTTCCCCTAGATTCTTCCCTGGTCCCTGACCCAAGGAGCAACTATGCCACTGACCCTTCCCTGGAAGAGGGGGACAGGGGGCATTGTGGCCCTGGACCACTCTGGTCAGCAACACCCACACCACCTTCCAGGGAGTCAGAGTCCAGCTCTCGTGGAGCCAGAGGGAGCTGAGGCCAGTGCTCCCCCCCACCCAGGAGAAACTCTGACCCACATGGAGCACTGCCCACTGGGCTGGTGGCTGCCTTTCCCAGGGGCCCTGGAAGGTGGATTTGGGGCTGAAAAGCCCCCTACTTGAAGTGAAAAGCAGAGCTACGACCACCACATCCTCTGGGCCTCTGTAACCGCCCCATCCCCCGACTAACTCCCCTTCCTCTACTGCTGATCTTGTTGCTTTTCATGGCAAGAAACTAAAGACCTGGGAAAGCCCAGACGCGGTGGTAGCATTTTGATTTTTTCCCTTAAAAGACAAAAAACGGAAATCCCTGGCTAAGCTGGAGAGGCGCCCAGCCCAGGAAGGTTTCTGCTTGGCTGACTCCGGCTGTGGGAGAGCTGAAAGGCTCTGAGGAAGGGGCCGGGCCCAGCTGGGAAGGCAACTCGGGCTGGATTTGGGGGCTGTGAGCATGTGTCTGGGGTAAGGGATAGGTGTGGTATCTACATGGATATGTGAGTGAGTACATATGTCTTGGGGGCAATCCTATGTTCTATTGAGTGTGCTTGTGTGGATGGACACAAGTGTGGGTGTGCAGTGAGGTCATGTGTGTACAAACGTGTTCTATGTGAGTGTCTGTGGATATGAGTGTAGGTGTGCAGTGAGGATGCATGTGTTCTATGTGACTGTGGACACAAATGTAGGTATGCAATGAGGACATGTGCAAGCGTGCATTCTATGTGAGTATATGGACATGAGTGTGGGTGTGTGGTGAGGATGTGTGTGTACATGAGTATAGGTGGGCATTGAGGATGTTTGGGCAGGTAGGTGTTCTATGTGAGTGTGTGGACACGAATGTAGGTATGCAGTGAGGAAGTGTGTGTACAAGAATTTGTTCTATTTGAGTATAGCTATGGAGACGAGATTGGCTAGCATAAAACATGTATGTGCAAGCATGTGTTCTATGTATGTGCGGACACAAGTGTGTGCATGCAATGAGGACATGTGTGTGTCATGGGATTGTGTGTTGTTCTCTGTATGTGCACACACATGCGTGTGGCAGGTCTGGGAGTGAGTCCATGCTTGTGTACAGGTGTGCGTGTGCACAGGGCCCCCATTGTCCCCCCCCAAGTGGGGCCCAGCACAGAAAGGGTTCTTAGGCAGATGCCCCATGGAGGGCAACTCCCCCTGAGTCAGGCCAGGGGCGGGCCAGCCTCGTCTGGGGAGCCCCTCTCCGAGGCCCATTCACTCCCAAAAGCTGCTTAAGCCCCTTAAGCCCATTAGCATTTGGATGCTGGCCTCGGAGGGGGGACCCCATTGAGCCTCCCCGGGAAGGCGATGGGAGTGAAGGCCACGGCGGCTTGTCAGGGCTTTAGAGGCAGCTTTAAGCGGTGGCGGCGGGCGGGTGGTTTTCCGCTTTGGTCCGTGTTCTAATCTGCCGTGTGTTTAAAGGCAACCAGACTGATTTGTGACACATGAGTCCAAAGGCGCTCTTCAGGGGCTTGACCCGATTAACTGGGCTGTGCCTGGAATTTCAATGCCTACCATGGAGGGATAGGGTTAGTTGGGGGCAGGGGTGGGGTGGGGGGACTTAGGGGATGGCTGCCAGCAGACGACCTTGTTGGCGGCTGACTGCCCACACAGCCAGATGGCAAGACGGGAGGGAATTCCTTGGTCAGAGAGCTGAACCAAGGCTGAAGATGGATTGACAGGGGTGATGCGAGGACAGTGGCTTCCATGGGTGCTGAGAGGATATAATGGAAGCCAAAACTAATTCTCAGCCTCAGTTGGGAGCCAGTAGAGTCCTTTCCAATGAAGGTCCTCTGGGACCCAGTTCTGTGGACGTGTCCTTGTTTCCAGCCCTGACGTTGGCTCTTGGGCACTCTTTGGGGACATTCATTTTCCAGGATCCTCCTCTCCCTCCCCGTGCCCTTGGCATTCATGCTTCTCCTGGGGAAGGGGTAGGAGTGTAACATGGGGAGAAAGAAAAAGCTTGTATCTAGGCTGGACTTCCTCTTTTAGGATCCATTCACCTTAATCTGCCAGGGCGCTTCTCCCCAGTGTTTGTGTGTGTGTGATATGTCACAAGAGGCAGGGGCCACATCCTCCCAGCCTTGCATCTAAGATGAAGTGCCGAGGCCCCTCCCCTCCTGTGTTCATGTTCTTTCCTTCATCTGTCTTTGGGCACAGTCAGCTAGTCTGTGAACATCCTGCTTGGTGATGCCCAGGCACTGTGTCTCTTTCCTCATGCCAACCACAGTGCCCATGGTAGACATTTAACAAATAACTGTTGCTCTATGAACAGGTAGAAGAATTGCACTAACAAGTTATGGTTTTCAAAGGTAATGTCCACTTCTTATCATTCAGGAGAATGTGGCCTACTGAGTCATATTCAGCAAGTTCCATGTGTCTTCAGGGCCCTGATGGGCATCCATGAGAGTCCACATCCTCTTACCCAGATGAAGTATCTTCAGGTCCTAAAGGATCAAAAGAGGAATCATAACCCTGGAGATGGGCAAATGACTCTTATCTCTCCAAAAAAGGGAGGAAAGCGGAGTCTAGACCCATGGGATTTGGCTCTGTTCTTGGGAAATTCTACAATGGAGTATGAAAGAGAAGCTCAGTAAACATACAGAAAAGGTGGTTGTTGGTGGTGGGCCTTCATTCTGGAAGAGGACCATGTCATCAGGAAAGCAATAAAAGGACTGGAATGAAAGAGCACTATTCAAAGTCATCCACCTCACCCTGTTCTCCAGACAAGGATCAAGATGACTGGAGATGGCCCTGGATGCAGTGGCACACCTTGGGCTTTGTAAGCTAAGGTCTTTCCCTAGTCACAGTTTGACTGAGGCAACTTAGATAGCACAGTGGATAATGCAGTAACCCTAGAGTCAGGAAGATCTGAATCCAAATCCAGCCTCAAGATACTAGACACTTACCAGCTGTGTGACCCTTGGCAAGTCACTTAACCAGCCCTGATTGTCTCACCAAATATAATAATGACAACAACAACAACAACAACAATAATATAAAGACTAGGTAAGAAATGAGGCAAAAAAACAAATCAGGGCAAGACCCTCAGGGTTTCTGGCCAAAATAAAAACGATTGTTTTTTACATGGAAGCAATGATCAGGGGAGCCCACCTGATGTCAGCAAGACAGGTGGCTGTGCTATTTGACAGGAATACTAGACAGGTACATTAGGGGAATGCTGTAGATCTTTGCAAAGTGCTGAACAAAAAGGGCTCAACAGTCTCGCGCGCTTGTGTGTGTGTGTGTGTGTGTGTGTGTCAGATGGAATGACTGCACTGAAAGAGTAGTCATCCAGGGGTAGATGCCACCAATCTGAATCTGCAGTGTGATGGGCAAAGCCAGGGTGATTTTGGAGCTTCTTAAAACATTCATCCTGTCAGATTGGTTTGAGGTAGCTCATAAACACAGTAAATAAAGCATTGTCTAGGATTCAGAAAGACCGGAGTTCAAATCTTGCCTTAGACATTTAATAGCAGTGTGACCCTGAGTAAGTCAATGGACCTGATTAATCTCTAATTTCCCATCTGTAGAACAGTACCTGCCTCATAGGCTTCTTGTGAAGGTCACATAGGACAAAGAGGTGCTCATCTTGGGAGAGTGGTGGGAAAAGGAACTCCCATGTGATGACACACCATCCACCAGTTTCGCGTGGTCCCTTCTCTTTGGATGCCAGCTAGGATTTGGAGCCAGATCTCTGACCCATCCCTTGCAACCAACTTCTGCCTCTCTTGGCTATTGTCCATAGTTATATTCTGGCTCATCTGAAACTGCAGCGCCCCTAAGGAGGACACAGAATGGGAATGATCCTGGAACCGAGTCTGAGGAGGGTCCATTGACCAAAGAAGAAAAGGCTTGGGGGAAGGGGGGAGTGGGGAGAGTGGGAGAGTCGGAAACCCTCTTCAAAGATTCAAAGGTCATCCTGTGCAAGAGGGATCGGATCAGGCTGGTTCTGCTTAGCCCCAGTGGGCAGAACCGGGAGTGAGGGTTTAGGGAAGAGAGAGGAAGAATGCAAAGGCAATTTCGGCATGATGTGAGAACAATCACCTTCAAATGAGAGCTGTTCTGAAGTGTTCTGGATTCCCATGGGAGGTGAATTAATGAAGGACGAAACTCTCGTCTGCTTCCCCAGTCTTCCTCCTGCTCAGACCACCCTGGCCTCCGTCTCCCAGAGCCATCCACAGGCTCATGTCCTGAGTCCCTGGAATCCAGTGAGGCAGCAGAGGTAGAAAGACATCTTAGCCAGATTCTCACGGCCTGACCTACAGGCCAGGAGCCTCTGGTGAGATGCGTGCCCCCAAGCACCCTGCTGGCTGTAGAGTGGAGCCCATGCAGCATCTGTTAGGCAGCTGGCAAAGTCTGGAGGTTTGACTAGAGCAGAGGCTGGTAGCTGGTGACTAAAGGGAATCTGGGACTGTGAGCATATGATGCAAACCCCAATGCTACCACCAAGGAGAGTCAGGGTCTGCTATCAGGCTCTGGGAATCCAGCCTAGTTTTTCCAGGAGCTCTTTTTGCCTTTTCTTCCATGCTCTGGGACTGGAGGTGGACAGGAAATGAACCTATTTCTCTTCTTGTGGAACCTTTGTGACCTAACTTCTTGCTGCATCTGCCTGTCTTTGCAGACACTTTGTACAAAAGCCACGATGCAGACCATCCGAGCAGCTGACACAAACGAAGTGGTGAAGTTAATATTCCGTGAATCTGATAATGACCGGAAGGTAGGTGCACCAGGGGTTCCCAGATCTTGGCAAGTGGGTGGGTGTTTCCAGTCCCCACAGGCAACCCCAGTGACCTGCTTATAGTTGTGGGGGACCAGGTGCCCTACTCCCCACCTACAACCTGTTTTTTGTTGTTTGTTTTTTTGTTTTCTTTGCAAGGCAATGGGGTTAAGTGACTTGCCCAGGGTACACAGCTAGGTAGTTTTAAAGTGTCTGAGGCTGGATTTGAACTCAGGTCCTCCTGACTCCAGGGCCAGTGCTCTATCCACTGCGCTGCCTAGCTGCCCCACCTATGACCTCTTTCATGTATGGAAGAAGCTGTTGTGGAAAAGCAGTCCCCTAACCAAGCTCCCTAGAGTCTCCTGGATCTCAAGGGACTCTGAAAGGTTGACTTATCTTGGCTAAAGTCTTTTCTCAGAATTTATCTGACCTCCTGTCCTGGGCTCCTTGCCTTCCCCCTTCTCCTTGCTGGTCTAACTTTCATTTGGGTGAACAATTCACCTCTAGCCTTCTGCCCAACCACCTCTCCTCTGGAGCTGAGCATGACTGGAGGCCTTGGTTGGAGTGGGGAGGGGAGATGGGGAGCCAGCTCTAGGCCCACTGAGCCTTTGCTGGGAGCCTGCTATCTCTTGCCACGTGATGTTGCTTTTTGCCCCAGGTCATGCTGCAGTTAGAGAAGAAGCTGTTTGATTATTTCAATCAAGAAGTGTTCCGAGACAACAATGGAACAGCGGTGAGTCTCCTTCCCCACCCTGGTTCCCCAGTCTTCCTCCTGCTCAGACCACCCTGGCCTCCGTCTCCCAGAACTATCCACAGGCTCATGTCCTGGGTCCCTGGAATCCAGTGAGGCCATGTGGTGTTGCCCATTTAAGTGGTACCAGGTCATGCTTCCCATTAGAAACACAGGCCAGGCCTGCCTCTCTACCCAACGAGGACAGGGAATCAGGATCTGTTCCTTTGCATGATGTTGGTTCTGGACATGCCAAGGACACTCACTAAGAGCCTTGGAGCCTATGGGCACATACCAAGGGTCTGGAAAGCCCCTGCCAGCTGGTCCACATATCCTGGGAACCCCCTGGGGACCTAGAACCCTGCAAGACCCTGATGGCCTGCCTGCTCAGATGGACAGAGTCCCCATCATTGGCTATGGGTACTGTAGAGCTGCATCTGCATCCCCTGGACTCCTGGGGTCTGTGAGCTCCATGCTCAGGACCAGCCCAGCTCTCCTGAGGCCTGGCAACACTGGCAGCATCTAGGAAGCATCCATTCCCTTTCCTGGCCTGTGGTTTTCCTGCTCCCCAGCAACCCGCCATGTTCCGCCAAGTCTAAGAAATGAAACTGTGAGTGCCAAGCCACGTTCTTGACCACTGGGTGAGTCTTGGAGGAGGGGCTCTCTCCAAGACTCCAGGGGTTGGGAGGGTCTTGGGAAATTAGTGCCTTATATCTCAAGAGGGACTCAGAGAGCTTGACTTGTCTTGACTAAAACCCTTTGGCAGAATTTATCTGTCCATCAATCTGCATCTTTCTCTGAGTCTACCAACAGGGCACACGTCTAAGTCCACAAGCACATACATGTGTCTGCATTTACATATGTTTTTTAGGAGTCTCTTGCCCCTGCCCCCCCCCCCCAATAAATCTTTCTGATGCTCCAGTATTCCAAGACTGAGCCCTGAGGATGGGTGTTTTGAGCCATCCCCAGCCAAGATCAAACTTGAGAATGGTCACTCCATGGGGTGACCTTGGAAGAAGATGCTGCCGGGGATCCCAGCTCTGCCCATCAGAGGCAAAGACTTTCCTGAGCCACTGGTGCTGACACTAGGAGGCCCAGTCCTTGTTTGGGTGCTGACTGCCAAGCAGTGGCCGGATCTTGGGAGAACATGCTAGACTCCTGTCTTCAGGAAGAGATGCTGAGCTTTCCACTTCAGAGTCACCATTTTTCACTCGGGGTAAAAGGCCATGCTTTCACAAATGCCAATTTTCTTGGATGTTTTGTGACTATGTGACATCTTTAAATTCAGTTTCATAAGGGAGTTGATGGCAAGACAATTGCACAGAGATGGGACTCCAAAAGCCGGGCCTGCCCCCGGAGGTCACCTCCAGGCAACCATCTGCCTTCATGGGTGATACAAGATGGTGACTGTCTCTTGAGCTCAGCCTCACAGGCATGTACCCACACAAATGCCCCACTGCCATCCGCTCGTCTGCATTTGAGAAAGCAGGAAATCTCCCTGATCCACTGTAGCGGGCCAAGATAAATGGCATAATGAGCCGCCGGAGCTCATCCCATCTTCATGGTCTAGTTAAACACGCACGCCACGGTCACCAAGAACAAACTACCTCTCGGTGAGGATAAATGTCCCTGGGCCGAACTCGGCCCCCAAAATCCATCGCATCCTTCATCAACCACCGGGCTTGTACCAGGCTGACAGAAATTTAATTCAAGCTGGCTCCTGAAAATAATTATTGTATTTTAAGAGCAGTAATCATTGGTCGGGACATGATTGAATGTGTCCATGCCTATTGACTTTTTCTATGATTTATAGCTTTGTTTAGTCGATATTCCCATCGAAATTGTATAATTAATTATAAGTGGGGCTGTCAGGGCCGCAGGATGGAGAACCCTGATGAGTATTTGGGAAGATTAAATTTTCCTTAGCTGCCCCGATGCCAGGCTTGGGAATTTCCACAGCCCTCCGGCTGCTGGATAAAGATGTTTTCTGGGTGTTTAGCAACTGCTCGACTCCAGAGCATTGATTTTTCCGGCCCTTTTTTTTTTTATCTGTATGGTGTCTCTTCAGCAACGGTGGAATTGGTGCAGATGTGCTGCTCCCTGACAAATATTTATTATCCCGAGGCTGTTTCATCATTGTCCCCAGGCCATCCTCCTCCACCCTGCCTTTTTTTTTTTTTTTTAACATTGTCATCAAGGAGAATGCCGGCAAACCATGTGAAAACTATTAGCAACTCTTGAGAAATTGCAGAAAAGACCCAAATGAAAGCTGCAGCAATTCCTGATCATTGCTAATGAGAAGTATTTCCAAACTTCATGCTTTTTACCAACACCCCAGGAATGGCTTCCTTTCTCAGGCATTTGTCTTGGTCAGGCACTGTGTCATTGAGGACAGGGTCCCTGCACCATTTAGGGATTCTTTCTAAGCTCACTTCAGAAAGCATGAAGCAAACAACCAGGATTCCCTGGTTAGGACTCCAAATGAGAGGAAATTAATGATCAATGACTTTTGTGAGTGCCAGGCTGCCAAAAGTGCCATGCACAACAAGATGGACCTGATGCGTCTGCAACCAACTGACCTCCCCTTCTGGCCTCACAGCTCAGCAGGGGAACAGCATGACACCCCTTTCCTTCTTTGGCTGTCATGTCTTTCCCTGATGTGTGTGAGGAGGATAGTGCCACCAAAAGCCTGCCAAGGTTTCATTTTGTCTTTAATTCTTAAAATGGCTGTCACCATGGATTTCATCATTTCTAGATGTCATAGGGATTGTCCAAGTGATGGAGCCAGAAGATTGGTAGTTGGAGAACAGGACTAAGCCCTCCCCACAACCCTGCAGCAGGCAGATCCAAATGTGGCCAGACTGTAGACCATGGGTCAGTGCCCAGAGCCTGATGGCATAGGAATGACCAAAGAGTGGCTCAATAGCTTGCCCTCCCAAGCCTTAGAGTCTTTCTTCACAGTTCTTCATCTTTTCTCTACTTGCTTTTAGAGGCATGGTTCTGTCCTACTGCAAAGTCTTTTTTTTTTTAGGGACACCAATCTAGGCTTTTTTTGTTTTTATTTTTAAATTTCATATTTCTGACCGAAGCTGCTGTGGTCCCTCTGAATTGTTCCAGGCCCTTTTTATTGAAATGGTGGAGAATGATAACATATTGGTGTTTGACATGAGTGACATTTTTTGGATAAGCCAATAGGATCATTGTGCCTTCCCATGGCCACCCTGGACTAAAGGCCTCTGCTCGTGTTCCAGGAAGGTGTTGGTGTGGCAGGGGTAAAAAAAAATGGGGGGGGGAGGAACTTCAGGCCACTTTTCCATACAACAAGGAACTCTGCTTGTGCCACTCAGAATTAATTTTACTCTGTCCATTTGGCACTCAATTAAATAGCTAGCATATGAGCAAAAGTTAATAATGACTTATGTGGAAATGATTGAATCATTTAAAATTACAGTGATTTTATAATCTCAGCAGAGTCCAAAATGAAAAATGATCATTAGCTCATTTCCTATCATTTGGAGTCCCAAGCCAACAGATGCTACTGAGAAGGATTAACTGCATCATGGGTCCAATGGAAGATGGACCCTAGGGTTTCTGACGGTGACCCTAGGGTTTCTGATGGAAACTCTGAATTCCCTGATGGAATTTCACCTCTTATCCCACTTCCTACCGCAACTCCACCCAACCATGTTATCCCCACTGGTGAGTTGTCAAGGAAACAGAGAAAGGCCCTGCTCCTCAAGGAGGGCCAGTCATCTGAGACTGGGAGCTCAAACCTCATGCCCCTTGAGATACTGCCATTCTTGTGATCCACTCACCATAATTTGCTGTACTTCCAGTTCCCTGCAGTGGTGATGAAAGCAGTATGGTGTGCTTCTGGTTAAGATGGTGCCTTGCCTTTCCCCGTGCTTCTTTAGACTGAGCTCTCAGAGGATGGCTAGTTTTTCTGTAGGGCTTGAAAGTTCACAAAATTCTTCACAAATAATATGTCATCTGATTCTCGGTGATGGGGGGGCTCTTATTATCCTCATTTACAGATGAGGAAATGAAGGCAAAGATATTAAGGGTCACAGAGCTAGTAAGAGTCTGAGACAGGTTTGGAACTGAGGTCCTGACTCCAGGACCAACTCTTGCCCACTGGACCACCCAGCCTCGTCATGAAGCTACCTGTTCCTTATGGTCAGGGACTCTTATTTTTGCTCATCTCTCCATCTTCAGGGCTAAGGTACTTCCTGGCACCAGTAATTCAGAATGAAAATGAGTTCTTGGAGCAGATTTTATTAAGCTTTAGATGAAGTTAAAAAAAAAAAGCTGGTCTAAGCAGTCATGATCTAAGGCAAATCAACAGCATGTTCAAAGAAGGTAGGTAGGAAAATCACATTCTGTTTAAAGACATTGAAGTAACAGAAATAATTAAATTCACTGAATTACATATTTGAGCACTTAAAAGGAAAAAAATGATTATAGAGAGAAAGAGCCGCCAAAATTTTAATAATTGAAACCTCCATTTACCCCTTTTAGATCTAGAAAAATATAACAATAGACAACAACAACAAAAAAGGAATCAAGAATTCTACAGAAATTATATAGAAAGTTTTGGAAAAGTTTAATACAATAGGCATTTGGATAATACTGAATGAGAATAGAAAGAAATAGGCATTCATTTCTCAGCTAAACATGACACTTTTGCAAAAAGCAACCATCTGTTGGGGCATAAAAAGTCACAAACATGTCCAAAAAAGCATAAATATCAAACACATCCTTTACTGGTCGCAATGCAATACAAATTCTTATCAGCAAAGTGCCTTTTCAAAAAAAGACTTAATCCTAGAGAACTGATGAATCCAAGAACAAGTTCTGGTAAGATGAGATAATTCATCAAGCAAAAGAACACCAGGAAGGTAACATAAGAATGTAACCAAAGCAATTCTTAGTTAAAATTTTAAATTGCTAACATTTTCACCAATAAAAGTGAGAAAGAATAAACCTATGAATTGGATATGGAGCTTAAAAATACTAGAAAATGTCTTTAAAAAAGATTGAAATGATAGATAGATGCAGGAGCTATTTCTAAAACTATTGAACTGTTGGTTATTTTGGTTTTAAAATGAGAAGAAAACAAAATTGCCAGCATCGGACCATTTAAAAAAAATCCACATCAGGGGTGGCTAGGTGGCTCAGAGGATAGAGCACAGCCCTGGAGTCAGGAGTACCTGAGTTCAAATCTGGCCTCAGACACTTAATAATTACCTAGCTGAGTGGCCTTCGGCAAGCCACTTAACCCCATTGCCTTGTAAAAAAAATAAATAAAATTTAAAAAATTTTTTTAAAAATCCACATCAAATGAAGACATTGCTAAAACCATTGTGCCCAATTATAAGTCGGCAATTAATTTTATTTAGTTCATTATAATTATGATATTTTAATATGGGATTCATATGTGGCATTATGATTTGGATAATTTAAATGAAATATATGAACATCTACCAAAATATAAAGAAATAAATGAATGGAACAAGAAATCAAGAAGTAAAATAACTCAATCCCAGAAAAAGGAACAAATCCATAAAATAGCTTCCAAAAGAAAAGAAAGAATCTCGAAAAGATAGAATTATTTACAAGTGAATTCTATCAAACAGTTCATAGAACAATTCCAGTATTCATAGATTATTTGTAAAAACCATGGAGCAAAAGGATACTAGTAAATTCCCACTGTGATGCTTCTGATTTTTCTAATTGGGGAAGAAAAAAAGCAGAAAAATAAAAATAAGATTCATTCTCTCTAATGAAGATTAATGCAAAATATTGATAAAAATGTTAGGAAAGATCATCATAATACAAAGATTATACAGTATGATCAGATTAGCTTTATTCCTTAAATTTAGGTTCAGTCCAATTTTAGTTTTACTAAAGACATTAAACTACATCAGTAAGAAAAAACTAAAAATCCCATTGCGACATTAGATGTGAAATAACGTTTAACAAAATACACAATACTCCTTTTTGTTAAAAACATTTAAAATCAAAGGAATAAATGAACTGCTCCTTAACATAGTAAATATTATGTAGGTCCCAAAGCTAGCATGATCTGTAATTGAGAAACACTTTTCCATTGAGATCCAGAAGTACCATTTCTACCAGTATTCTCTGATATGGTTCTAGAAATGCTAAGTTTAGCAATAAGACTAGATTGTAAATTGAGGAAATAAACCCAACAAAATTGCCATTTGTTATAAATGGATATTGTGATAAATGTATAGAGCACCTAAGAGCTTCATCTCCGTATTGGATGAAACAATCTCTCTCACAAGTTAGCAGGATATAAAATAAATACGTGGAAATCACCCGCCTTTCATTGTATTTCCAATAAAACATAGCAGAAAGGATAGGGTGAGATTCTTTCAAAATAACTACAAAATGTATAAAATTATTGTGTCACCCATAGGACTATATGAACATAGCTACCCTTAGAAGCAGTTGAGTGGTACAGGGCATCAAGAATAGGATCTGGAGTCAAGAAAACCTGAGTTCAAATCCAGCCTCAGTCACTTCCTTGCTCTGTGACCCAGAACAGTTCCCTTAACAGTTTTCTCATCTGTAAAATAGAGACAATAAAAGCACAAACCTGCCAGGGTTGTTATGAGGACTAAATGGGATCATATTTAGTGCTGCAAACCTCAAAGTTATATATAATTGCTAGCTATTACTATTAGCTAAAACACTTTATAGAATTAAAGACAAACCCAAACATTGGAGAATAATTATGCATATATGGGTCAGGCTAATATAATAAACATAATAATGCCACCTAAATTAATTCACGTAATGCCATGGCAGTGAATCTACCAAAGAGTTACTTTTTAAAAAAAAAAATAGGAATAGAAAAAAATAGTAATAAAATTCATCTGGAGGAACAAAAGTTCAAGAACATCAGGGGAAAATAATGATAAAAGTGGGAAGGCAGGCTTCCTACCGCAACTAGACTTTATACTACAAAGTATATCTAAACATCAAAACTCTTGTCATCCCAGTTGGAAAATAAAGAAGTTGTTGAATGGAAAGTATCTGGAAGAAAGTGGGTTTAGAACAGCAGAGAACACCATGCATCACAATAAGTCCAAATGAATACATGACCGAACTAGAAAAGATCATATCTTAAACAAGAAAAACAAGGCAAGATAGCTGTCATAATTATGGATGAAAGAAGAACTCTTAATCAAATAAAAGATAGACTCACAGGAGGTAAAAGTGTTAGTTTTCATTGCATAGAATTGAAAACTTTTTGCACAAAATTGGTGCACTAAAATTAGAAGGGAAGCACCTAATTGGGGGAAAATTTTTTTCAATAGCAACTTTGCTAATGATCTGAGATTCTATCATATCTATATGATATATATAATATATTTAGATATATAGATATGAACTGATTCCAATAAATAAAAAAATAAATGGTCAGAGTTTATGCATACGAACAGGCAGTCATTAAGGGAAAAAATCCAAGCTATTAACAACCACCCCTACCCCCCCCCCCCAAAAAAATGTTCCAAAAGTCATTAATGATATATAAATTAAAAGAACTCTTAAGTTTTCACTTTCCACTAATCCAGAGATCATAGATGACAAAAATAAAGGAAAATGACAACTTTTAGAGAAGTTGCTGGAATCTTGACACACTTACACACTGTCAGAGGAGCAGTGAATTCCAAACTGGAGAACAGTTTGGAATGATTTGCCCAAAAGTCACTAAGCAAGCATTTCTGGGTGGCATGTTCCAAAAGAGAATCCATTAATAAATTGGCATTATCTTATAAAAAATAAAGGGATGGATTCAGAGAAACTCGAAAAGACTTATGTGAACTGATACAAACCAAAATGAATAGAACCAAGAAAACATTTTATACAATATGAACAAATTTTTAAAGAAAAACAGTGGGAAAGAGTTAAGAACTATAATTAATAGAGTAACAACTGTGACTCCAGAGGATAGGTGCTAGAACCTGCTGCCACAGGGGTGTGGCAATGTTCATGATGACAAAAACGAAAAGGAAGTCATTAAAACATTCTAAAAGTGCCCCAATCTGTCAGGTGGCGGGGTAACAATGACAAGGTAGCTTTGAGACAACCAGATTGACTTTATCATCAGCTTTTCAAAAATACAAGTCATGTGTCGTTGCAGTTTTCCAATTCCCATTCTATCTTCTTTTTCTGTTTTTTTATAATCTTGTTTGCTTGTGTTTGTGAAGTTCAGGATAACAAAAATTAACTTTGAAAATAGCCTGAGTCTCCAAGAGGCTTCCTGCTGAGGCACTCTAGTCTCCATTTGATGAGCAACCACTGGTCTGATCTCAAGGCCTTAGACAGGCTCTGCTGCTCAGCAGTGCTGGCAGCCAGGCATGTCAATCCACCCAAGGCCAACATTTCCACCTTCCCCCAGCCACATGAAGCAGCCCTCCCATGTCATAGAATGTGTCATTCTGTTAGACGAATCTACAGATTGTCCGTAGCTGGGTGCGAGAGATTATGAAAAATGAAAAACTTGTTGAGTTTGGGGTCATTCCTTTCATGAAGAGGAGGTCAGATCCAGTAGAGACCACCCCCCCCCAAGGTTGGTCATGTCCTGGGAAAGTGGGTATGGATCAAGATTCAGGATTGATGTCCCTGAACATTGAGACCACAGGAGGATTCAATTGAAAGCAAAGAAGACTTGAAGTTGGGAAGAAAATTGTCTCCTCTGGCTAGACTCATTCTGCTTGGCCTCCAAGGACAGAGCTGGGACCTGTGGGAGGAATGGCAGCAAAGGCTACTTGGCAATTAGAAATGGTGAAAGATGTCAAGGGCTGCTTTAAGCCATGGCTGGGTTCCCCTTCTTGTAATTTATTCTTTCTTTTTTTACTGTAACAAAAATCTACTTTTTCACCCCTGTGAAATGAAAGTCTTGATCAATAGACATGCATCAAACACCTTAAATTAAATACATTAAACACATTAAAAAATTTACCAAGTTAAGGAAAACAAACTCCCACTTTGGCATGTGGGTCAGAACTCGATGTCCTGGGATGTCCACATTTGTGGCCTTGCTGTTGACTAACCAGACAGTGGGGATGGGCCATATGGCCTCGGAACAACCCCCTGCCCCAACAGCCTCCTGACCAGGCTCCTCCCAGTAGGACCTGCGCAACTTTCTAATCAGTAGCCAAAAAGTCAGAGCATTCCAACAGTTAGAGGAACCATCGGGATGATCCTTACATGCCCCAGAGGTAGATGAGGAAAAGGTCTCCCTCTGGAATGGTAGGGCCCCACTTTGTGACCCAGACTGGAAGCTGACCTTGCTGGGACTCCTGGGCTTCAGGATTACTGTGTTTCTTTGGGGCCTCTCCTAGATGCTTGTCACTTGGTGTGGGGCTCTCTCCATGGGAGATTTGTGCTGGTCCTTGGCCAGGAAAAGCCTGACTTGTTTTCAGGGGCTGTCTTGGAGACCCCATGTGAGTCCCTTGGGAGACAACAAAGGAGGAAGGACCAACCAACTTTGTGAATCTCTCCCTTCCATTGCCGCTGGGAATCCCACCGATGCGGATGCTCGTGACCATCATTAGTATATGCAGCGTTCCATATCCATGGTCTCCCACCTCTGCTTTGGTCATTGGTGGGGCTACCAAGTCAGCAAGTGTGCCAGAATGTTCTAGCTGCTTCATTGGGGTGGCAGTGCTATGTCAGGGAGATGGAGGAGTGGGGGCCTCCAGGCCTCCAGAAGTGGGGGGAGGCCTTGGGGAGCCTCAGCCTCAGTGCAGGTGGCTCAGGTAGAGGTTTTCCCCACAAATAATTAGCAGGGGCTAGTAGCTGCTAATTGCATGTTTCAGGAATGATTGATGAGACAGTGGAAGGGAGAGGGGGCCACAATCTCATCTCATTGGGAACTGCAGCCATTCTCCTCGCAGTATCAGCACAGCTGTGAGATGGGACATGATTAATGAACGTAGGCAAACAGGAGGGAGCCATCGGGATGGTAGGGTGCGGATGGCATGCATCAGCGGGGGGGGGGGGTCCTGCCCTCTGGTCCCCCACTCAGTTGCTGTCCACATACACCAGGAGAAAATCTCCACTTGGAAAGCTCTTTTGGCTGGGGTCACGGTGAGCTTCAAGTTCACCCATTTTCATCTGTTTAAAATAGCGCTTAAATCTGCAAAGCCTAGCTGATCTTAGAGCTCTTTTCCATTTTGAACCTTGACCCAATCCAGGAGGTTTTAAAATCACCCCTGGGTCTACTGCCCTGCCCACACAGGCACAAGCCTCCAGAGGTGTCTCCTGGACACCCCTGATTGAGGTGTTGGGTCCACATGGCTCTAGGTGTTTCTTGGGATCTCACTTGGGAGGAAGGTCAGAGCATCCTCCCCCCCCCCCCATGAGGAGGGTGGTGTCCTATCCTTGGCCTGAGATCAACTTGATTGCCAAGGTAGTGCCCTTCCTGGGGGCCCCAGAACCCCCCCAAGCCAAGCTGGCACGTCCCTTCCTTGTGCTCATCCTCCTCCATGATGGCTCACTGGCATCCCTTCCTTTTTTCTGCAGCTCTTAGAATTCGACAAAGAGCTGTCTGTCTTCAAAGACAAGTTGTATGAACTGGACATCTCATTCCCTCCCAGGTAAGTGGCTTCTCTGTCCTTGGGGTCACTGTGCCACAGAGGCCCCTGGAGGGAGTGGGTCTTTCCCCAGCCCCAGCAGAGAAAAATTCTTGGGGATGGAGGACACCAAGCAAGGCTAGGCTGTTCTGGGAGAGAACCGAGACACCGTGGATGTCTCAAAAAATATTTTGATAATCGTAGTTCAGGTGATGGGTTTTCTTTGTAACCACAGAGAAGGGCCTTAAGCTTCCCTATTCTGGCCCCCCAAAACAGTTATGGAGCCTGTTCTTGGGCTGGGAGCTGCTGAAGGGAGCAGGGGTGGGGGGAGGTTTTCTTGGGGAGGCAACCGCAGGTGTTTTTGCTCTAGGACCAAATTAAGATGTTGTATTCTAGTCCATAGTCTGGGGACTCTCAGACACACATGTCCATGCTCTCACATACTCCCATGGGATGACCGAAGGCTGTGTGCCAGACAGGCTGGGAGAGGCCAGGGGAACCTCGTCTACATAGACATGGACACAGACACACATGTTCACACTCATCTGTGTACACACACATCCACAGAAACCCAGTCATACTCATATGTACACACAAACACACAGACACTTGCACACATTACACACCTATCCCTACAATACACAGATGCAGACACACACATATGGATGTTCACACCCCTGTGGGGCTGTACCCCAGAGACAGGCCGGCAGGGAGGACCTCAGCTCTGCCAGGGCTCCCAGGAGCCCTGTAAATCGTGGACTTTGGAGACCATCTTTTAGTTGAAGTCATTTCTAAGTCAAGAGAAATGGCAAGCCCATGAGGAAATGGCACCTTAGTGTCCCTCTCTCACAGTGACTTGTCCACGGTCACTCAACCCAGGTGCGCTGACTCCAAAACCAGAAGGTAAACTGAGTCAGGGTGCCCCCCCCCGACGGTTATAGGGGAGTTTTGCTATAGGCATGGGTGACAGTTGCCTTTGGGTGAACCAGTGAGTTTCAGAGGAAGGTGGAGGTCATGGTGAGATGACCCAGGAAGGTCAGTTGAGGACTCATTTAGCCCAGATGCGCTGGAGATGCACTAATGGTTAAATGTTGGAAAGGCTGCCTCTGTCTTCAAGGACCAACCAGCCTGTCTTGTCATGGAGGGAGAAGACTTGCTCTGTTTAACCCAAGAGGGCAGACTTAGGATGGAAGTCAAGGAAGACTTGGAGCAAAGAGAGCCTGGTGCCAGGCCAGTGAGAGGCCGCTTCTGAAGGGCAGCTCGCCTTGGGAGGGACCCTCATGAGAAGGGTTGTCTGACTACGCTACCTCAGAGATGCCGGGGTTCTAGGGGATGGGGTGTGAAGGGGGGCAGGAAGGGCACCCCAGAGCCCAGACTCAGGGCCAGGTATGTCAGCTCTCCAAGAGGAGGGATCCTCCCTGACCTCCCGAGTGGCCATGGATCTATTTAATTTGCCCCCCCGACGCTTTGTGCTTGGCAAGTGTGGACGGACCGTCTACAGTTGCCCCTGCTGCTGACACACAAGAAACTAACTTCTCCCCGACAAAGAGAGAAAGTGAATAAGCACAAAGCTGTGCAAATTAGCAGTGGCACTTCAGGCAGGAGGCACAGCCAAGGCAAAGGCATAGAGATGGGAGAGGTGGGTCAACTTGGGTGCTCTTTGGCTTCCTGCAAGAGATCTCTCCTAGTCCTCCATGCATGAGGGATGTCTTCCCTCTGGGACCTGTGAGCACCAACTTATCCTGATTCTACTTGCAGAGCTCCTTGAGGCTGGAGACAACTCTGGGCTTTTCTCTGTGCTCCAATATGTAGGTCATGCTTGTGGAGAGGAAGGAAAGGGAATAAGCATCGATGAGGTTCCTGCTCTGTTCCACCTCTAAGCAGAGTACTTCATAAATGTGATCTCTTAGATCCTCATGCAACCCTGGGAAGGGCTAGTAGCTCATTTTACACTTGAGGAAACTGAGGCAGAGTGGTAAAGAAACCTGCCCAGGGACTTGAAGCCAGGCAGTGTCCGAGGCCAGATTCGAACTCAGGTCTTGTTTCCAGTGCCCTGACCCCTGCGCCTCTCCCCCCACACATTGCCACGTCCAGCACTTGGGGACTTCTGGGGGAGGAGGGGTATCATGGAGGGTTCTCCCCTTGTAAGTGACTGGACCATCTATGTACCATCTCCAACTGCTTCAGAGAGCTGAGGGGAGAGGAGGCCCCCCGCCTTGATCTCCTGGGCCACCCGGAGCCCATCACTCTGCCAGCCCAGCCCTCTCTCTTGGGTCCCTGGGATCTTCTCCAGAGTTTTAGAGCTTCAGAACAGAGCCTCAAGATAACCCAGCTTCCCCCCATCCCCACCGTGGGACCCCCCAGGCTTTCCTGGTGGGTGGACTGGCCCTGCCAGCCCAGGCCCTGGAGCTGCTGACTACTGACTCTGCCCTTCCCAAACTTACTTTACAATCTTTAAAAGCTCCCAGGCCCAAAATTCAGATTCCTCTGATCCTCTGGACCTGAGACTCCCTCTCCCTCCCTCAGCAACACCTTGGGAGGAAAGGGCAGAGTCCAGGGGTGTGTCCTCTTGGACCCTCTGAGCCTCAGAGAAGGGGGGGAAGGGGAAGATTGATCTCAGATACAAGCAGGTGAGGCCCTGGGGGAAACTGGCTCCCCACAGGCAGAGTCCAGCTGGAAGAGCTGAGAGAATGGCCAAAGTGGGTGGAGCAGGCCCCATGGGGACCTGAGCCTCACGAGGCCAATGCCAGCCGGAGCTGGGAGGCCAGGAAGAGGGGAGGTCATGAGGTCCTCCAACAGGGCTCATGGTCGGCCTCGGCCTTCCCAGGGCAGGGGGTAACTACTGTTGGTAAAAGGGCTAAGGCCCACAGTAGGAACCATGCTGTCCCACATGACTGTTGACTTGGAATCAGTTCCCCCCCGCCCCGGGTGGGCAGCAACTCTTAATTTCGCTCTTCAGAATGAGCAGTGGAGGAGCCCCTACATTTTCCAGGCATCCCTAGGGAATTGTGGGGAAGATGTGGCCCCGAAGTCTGCCCAGAGCCTCTGTCCACTGGAACAGAAGGCTCTCCCCCTGAAGCCCCCAGCTGAGACCCCCATCTCCTTCACCATCCGGCTGAGGCCCAACCAACTTTTGTGTTGTCATCGCGGTGAGGCCATGGCAGCCCTGGCCCCAAGAGGATGGCCCGCCCCAAACTGGAGCACCAAGCTTTGTCCAGGCCGCCCGGGCAGGGATTCTGACTGCAAGCAAATAGCAGACGTTGGGTGAGACGGCCTGAAGGACCGGGCCTGGGCAACAGTCCCGGAAAAGTAGCTGGGGCCCGGTGAGCCAGCTCCAGGTGGGCGATTGTGAGTTATCACCGGCCCCCATTACTGAAGCGATTACCCCAGGAGCTGCCGCCCAGTGAGATAGGCACCACGTTTCCCTCGCTCACGCCCACCTCCTGGGTTTGCTTTCCGATAAGTCCATGGCCTGTAATCTCCCATATTAATCATTCTCTTAAAGGGACTCGCACTGTTTATCAGGCCCTAGGTTGGCAGGCAGCTTCCTGGCCGGACATGTTTTCGGGCCTTTGGCATCTCTCTGTCCTGGGGCCCACCCCTGCCCCAGAGTGGCCACCTGCAGGCCAGTCTGTCTGCCTGCCTCCGGAGTAGATGTGGAGTGACAATCTCAGGCCCAGCTCCCCCTGGGCCCATGACCTTTCCTCTTTCCACAGAGCGTCTTTCTTGCAGAAGCTTCCTTCCATCCTCATTCTGAGCCCCCCCCCCCCGCCCTCCCACCAGGAGAGGAGGCAAGGTCACCCACACTGGCTGTTGTTTCCTCCTCCTGAGCTGGGCACTAAAGAACAAGTTTACCTTTCACGCTGGCATCCAAGGAGGCTGCCAGGATTTCATGTCCACCCCCACCCCCAGCCTCCCAGGGTTTGGCAGGCAAGCCCTGCCCTCCTCCCTCCCTCTGGCTGCCCCCGACACCCCTGCTTGGCTCCCCTTATCTGGCAGCCCTGAGGTTGCTAGAGCTGCCGAGGGCAGAGGGGTCCACGTAGCCTCTAAAGCCAGAGGGATCACTAGAGCCAGTGATCGGTGAGCCCATCCTCATACGTTTGGGGAAACTGAAGTCTGGGAGGAGAGCCAGGATCTGAGCCCACTGGTAGTGACTGATGCACCCTGCTCTGGCAGGAGCTCCTCAACCTATCCCTGCTCTCTCCTACCTCTCCACCTTTGCCCACATGGATCCCATTCCCTGGGAGGTCTCAAGCAGCACCCCAATTCTCTTGATCCACTCAGTTCTGAGGACTTGATCTGCCCTGTCCTCAAGCCTAGCACCACTGCCACTCATCCATGAGGCCACCTTGCTTCATGCACCATGGTGCCCTTCTCTTTACCATCCCTTGAAGATCTCAGAAGACAGCCATACTCGAGCTGCTCTCCCCAGCCCAGGGCCTCATGTCCAGGAGACCTTCTGTGACACATCCTTGACTAGAGCTGGGAGGCTCCAAGCTTACTTAGTGATGAGAACTCTTTCTGTGGGTGGATGCTCTGAGGAAAGCTCCCCCCAAGCCCATCCTGCTCTGGGCCCAGCAACCCCAGCTGAGATCACTTCTGTTGCCCTGACCCATTTATGTCCTCGCCATTTTTCTTCCGTAGGGAACCATCCAGGGATTGTTCTCTAACCTGGGGCATATTGGGACTGAGGAATCAGTGGGTCCTTCTGGCCATGGCCAGGCTTCTGCTGGTGGGAGTCGCTCCTTCCCTTAGGAACTGAGCTCTCCCCTATTCACTGTGTGCTTCACTGCCCACTGAGGAAGGATATCCAGGGGGAAGGTGACCAGGATGGGAAGACAGGGTTAGCTTCTTAGACAAGAGAAACTTTGAAGACCAGGCTAGTTACCTTCAAGGAATTAGAAGGCCAGTGGAGTGGAGGAGAGGTCTTGGGAAGCAGCAGAGGACAAGGAGGGTAAGGGTTAGCTGAAACTTCCCAACAGGGAGGGCTATCCTGAGGTCTCCAAGAAAAACCTGGGGGGCCCATGTGCCAGTCATAGGAGCTTCCTTTCCAGGGGTGGGTTGGACACAAACCATCTGGCCAAGCTCTTCTACTAAGTCCTTGGCTAGCCCAAAGGTACTGGCTCCTCAGGAACTGAAGATCCTGGGATGGGGGAAGAATAGTCTATAAAGGCTCGTCAGTCTTGCCTAGATTGGGCCAAGGTTAGAAAGCCTCCCCCTCCCTAGTAGCCCCCTTGCTTCTTAGCAACCATGACTGATCTCCACTGAAAGTGGACCATTCTTGGGAGAGCAGGGATAGCCAAGAGGTGTGGAGGGGATAGGTTCCCACTGTGGGGCAAAGCTTTGTAAGGGTTTCTGGTACCTGTTCTCCTGTGGGACCTAAGTAGGGACACTGCCTTTAGACCAGATATTGGAATGGGGTGTGATCCTCCCAAAAACCACCTCAGAGGATCCCTAGGAATGCCCGTCTGACCTCAGGTGGACTAGCTGAGGTGCCACTGAAGGAGGGCCTGTGCCTCTTAGAGTTTTGCGAAAATGTGGGCAGGTCCCAAAGCAGAGGTTATGGAGCATTTGAGAAGAACTTTGTTCAGGTCCCATGACCAGGTAGCGGAGGCCTTGGGGACTAGAGGGCTTCTAGTGCTACTCATCATTCCAGCTTGGGCTTCCAGAAGCAAATGGGTGTTTTGTGGGTCAGCATCTGGCTCCTGTGTCCAAACTCCATCAGAGCCCTGGCTCCTCGCAGCCCAGGCCTCATTGATGACACCTCAGGGGAACCCCTGGCCCCCAGCCTCATGGAGAGGGAGGTCCTACTCACCTTCCTATTGCAGATAGGAGCTGCACGCACCTGGGAGTCCGCCAGGATGAGCCCGGCTCATGGATACTCCAAATTAAGCCATACTTGCTCATGGCAGTGGAGCGGCAAATTGAGTTCTCACAGCGTGTATTGCGAATTAGTGTGGTTGGGCCTGATGAGCTGTAAAAGGGTTTGTGGGCTCTTCCTGCCTAAGCCATTCACCTTTTTGGGCAGAGCTATCCTCTTTGTGGGCAGTGCCACATCTCCCAGGAGGTCCTAAGATGGGTCCAGGATGCCATCTTCTCCAAGGCTAGGCTTGTGCCTTCTCTCAAAACCTCCATTTCCTCCTCTGTAAAATGGGACTAGAGGCTGGAGCATGGTGGGATTGGACTAGAAGATTTCCAGTCTTCTGACCCCACCCCACCCCATGCTGCTCTCAGGCTATTTCCAGGGCTGAGACAAGTTTGTCTCTCCCTCCGCAGCTGCCTTCCGTCCACACTTTGGCTATGTTGTTCAGCCATGTTGTCTCCCCATTCGGTGCTTTCCTTGTTTTCCTGGAGCTCCCCGGAGAGGCCACCACTTCCTCCTCCCACCAGGTGTGTCAGGCAGACTTGGGGCAGACCCGGAAACCCGGGACAGGCTCTATTTGTCCCTGTGGCAGCGTGGCCCTCAGCCTGCCAAGGGGCTCCTTCCTGAAGCCGGGCTTTCCGCTTCCTTCAAGTTGCTGCCCAGCCATGTGCACCTGAAGGCCAGGGCCTTCGGAGATGAGCCACATAAAAGCAAGGTGCTCTGTGGGCTGCTCTGCCACCCTGCTTTGGACTAGAAGGAGGGCAGCTTGACCTCACCTCATGTAGGATGACAAGCTGTTCACATACAGGTTACACCTACATTCAGGCAGGGCCAATCCTAGGCCATTTGGTGAGGAGCCGCCACTGGCAGCTCTGCGCAGTGTATGGCCATAGGCCCGACAACTGGAGGTTCTAAGAGATTACCTTGAGGAAGGAGAATATTCCAGGCAGTGTGGCTGGTCAAGGCAAATACTGGGTAGTGGGAAAAGGAATTTCCTGTTGGAGGAGCAGCAAGAAGGCCCTGAGAAAGGGCAAAGGTGTATAATGGGAAACCTGAGAGACTGGTTGGGAGCTGACAATGAAGGTTGGGTGTCCAGCACAGGGATTGCACTTTCTCCCGAGATAGTAGGGAGGCCTTGGACTCAATTGAGCAGGAGAGTGACCCCATTGAATCTGCATGTTGGAAAGATCATGCTGGTGGATTTCTGGAGGATGGATCAGTGAGAAAAGATTGGAGGCCAGATGTAGTGAGAGGTCTGGCGGAAGAGGCCAGGAGGGTCTAATGACTGAATTAAGGAATTGAGTGATTGAATGAGCATTTGCCAAGTACTTCCTGGGGTCAAGCACCACAGACAGACCTTGCTCCCTGAATTTCCTATTGGGGATGGGAGGAAGCCAGCATCTGTGGGGCCTTGGCCTAAGGGTACGACTAAGCCCCTGCTGAGGCAGCCTTCATTTCCCTGAATACAATGGTAGGGCTGCCAGGGGAGCCGATGAGGTCACAAAGAGATGGAGTATAGAAAGAGACGAGAAGAGGGGTTGGGCCAGAGTCTTGTGGGAACAGCCACAGTTAAGGGTCAAGAAATGGAGAATGAACCCTCAAAAAAGATGGAGCAGCCAAAAAGGTGGGAGAACCAGGAAGGGCAGAGTCCCAGAATCTCCAAGACAGAGTACTTAAGGAGGGATTAAAAGCAGCCGCCAGATCAGAGAGAGAGGGAAGGAAGGATGGTTGGAGGGATGTATGGAAATGGAAGGATGGAGGAATGAAAGAAAGGATAGCAGCCTGGAGGGAGGAAAGAAAGGATGGATAGAAGGAAGGATGGATGGGAGGATGAATGGATGGAGGAATAGAGCTATAAAGTGGATGGAGGGAAGAACAGAAGGTTGAAAGGATGGAGGGATGGATGGGAGGATGGATGGCTTTGTGAGCAGACCATTTCTTAAGCATTCACCTGGCCAGATCTGCCCTCAAGGAGCTTACACTCCAATGAGCAAAGACAGCACCTCAAGGCGAGCTACAAACCCCAGAGTGTGTTTGTGTGTAAAATGGAAAGGACAGTGGTGACCTAGACCACTGCTGTCCCTTTCGCTCCCCCTGCTCCCTAGGACCAAGAGGAGATCAAACTGTCTGATTCTGTAGGAAAGGCAGCTGCCGGGGGTGGGGTGACCTCTGCTCAGCTCAGCCCCAGTGGCCCCTCACCCTACACGGGCCTCTCAGAATCCTCTGCCCCTGCCTATAAATGACCAAGAAGGGGAACAGGGTCCAAGGACCTGCACTCCACTCCTTGTCTGGGAGCAAGTCTCCTCTCCCCCATGTCTTGCTTCCATTCACTGGGGCTGATCTCTACCGTATAGTCCTCATTAAACATTTCCAGTGGATTTCAGCCTCCTAATGGTCCACTGCCTCCCAGGGCAGGGGCTTGAGCAAGTCTTGGGACCCTCTGAATGGTATTTCTGCATTTCAGGAGGTGCTGAACATGGTGACCTCCTCGCTTTTCCTCCTTGGGGTCAGCACTGGGCTGTCCTGGGTTCAAAAATCCACACTGGCTTGTCTGTCCCATGCACCTGGCCCAGCTCTGACCTGGTCACTCTACTACTTGGATCCTTTTGAAAATGTCCCCATTACTGAATACTGGCTCAGGGCCACCCCCCTCCTCCAGCTTCCTTGAGTCCAATTTCTTCCATTTGGCTCCTTCAGGGCAGAGAGCCTCACATCTAGCAGGCCTTAAGAAAAGCCTGCCAGATCAAACTGTTGCTCAAGCATAGACCGACACCTAGGCTGCATCCTAGGTGAAGTGGGCAGGGCACTGCCACTCATGGGCAGCTGACAACCTTGAATGGGTCATCTCTTTGGTCTCCTTCCAGTTACCCATACAGTGAAGACTCGAGCCAAGGGAAGCAGTACATGAACACCCGATGTCCGGCGTGGTGTGACCGGATCCTCATGTCCCAATCAGCCAAGGAGCTTATCCTGAGAGTGAGTACCGGGGCCCCTCCCCCTCGAGGCAGGGCTCCCAATGTGTACCCTGAGACCACACACTCACACTCCCTCACATGTGGACATGCACATACAAACACACACTCATACATCCCTCTCCCTAGGGTCTTACCTGAGTTTGGAGCCCCTTGCCCTGCCTGGCCCAGCTTGCAGTCTCTACACCCAAGACTCATGTGTTCAGCACCCATTTGGGGGACAAGGGGATCTCAAAACACCCAGCTGACTCCAAGTCCAAAGGGAGTGGAAAGTTGATGAAGAGACTCCAGACTCAGCCTGAATAGCTGCAGAGGGGGCAGGGGCGTCGGGTGCCCCTCCTCAAAAGACAGATCCCTGTTTCATTTGGTTCTGTTCCTCTCTGCTCTTAAATGAGGAGCCCGGGAATGCCATGAGGCTGCACTTCAAACTGGTAGCAGAGTTTAGGGGCAAGAGCCCCAACTGGCCAGGGGCCTTGGGCAGCTCTGTAGAATGGGTTAGGTAATTACCCCTGCCTCTGACTACCCATGGGACCTTCCCTGATTTGTGCCTCAATTTCCCCATCTGTAACATGATGTTTCTGAAGATCCAAGACTATGGGAAGTAGACAAGGAGTGGTGGACATAAGCACCCCAGGACAGGGGGAGGCTGTGATGTTTCTTTGTTTCTTTGAGCCTTGGCACATTCTGTCTGTCTGTCTCTCTGTCTCGCTCTTTCTTTCTCTGTGTGTCTCTGTCTCTCTGTCTCTCTCTGTCTCTCTGTCTCTGTCTCTCTGTGTGTGTGTGTGTGTGTGTGTGTGTGTGTCTGTCCCTCCTCTCCCCCCTTCTCTGTCTCTCTTGCCTCTTTGTCTCTCTCTGTTCCTCTCTCACTTTTCTTTCTCCCTCTCCCTCTCTTCCCTTCTCTCCCTCTCTCCCTCTCTCTCCATCTGTCTTCCCCCCCCTCTGTTTCTGTCTCTCTGTCCTCCTCTTCCCTTCTTTCTTCCCCTTCTGAGGGCACCAGAAGACCGAGGAGGGGGCCATCTCCAGGGCTCTCTGCTCTTCTTTAAAAGTTTTAATCCATCATTCTTTGGTGCTGAGGATTTTTTCCAAATAAAGCATCATTTTTAGAAAATGACCTGATGATGGAATGCAGTGAATTCTAGGAAATGGTCAGGGTTCCTTGTTCTCCAGCTGCCAGGCCTGGGCAGGCCCCCACTTTAACCTGGAGGGAAATGTTGGTTGTGAAACACTCCCTGAGAATCAATACCGGGATTGGTTTTGTCAGCTCCTACCTTGAAAAAATCATAATTAAAGACTTTAATTCATCACGGATAGAACAGCCTGACCCCCAGGCCCTTGGTGAGCAGGAGAATTTCACAAAGCCTTATTGAAAGGGCTGGGGAACAGTCGGGTGCGTGCTGGGAGCTCCCTGTTGGGGAGCAGCCTCCTCCTCCCCCTGGCCTGGGGCCAGAAGAAGCCTTCCAGGGAAGGGGCACGGGGCAAACCCGCCAGCCTGGGGCGTGAGTTCCAGTCCCCCCAAAGCCGCTCCCTGCAAGGGGCAACCGAGATGTCTCCCCTGGCCGGACGGTTACCGCCGCTCCAATTAGCCCCCGGCCCACCTGACTCGTGCCTCCTCGGCCCCCTCCCCCAGCCGTGCACCCGAGCACGAGGCATTACAGATTGTACAGACACGGGGCCTCATCGATCATGCCACGCTCGGTTAGCTCGCCATCATGTTGCGTTCTGCTTCCTGAGCCCTAACACACCAAAGGTTGCCCACTGCGCGGGAGCGGCGGCGATGCCTCAGAGCGCGCGGTAATGAATGCTCACTGGAGTGGCCGCCGCGGCTGCTGTGATTTGTTTATCTGTCGAAAGATTATGCAGTCGGAAATCCACCCTCGCCGGCTGCCTTTGTAAATTATCAAGTTGCTTTTGACGGATGTTCCCCCACTTGTGACGGTGGCAGCTCCGTGGGCCCAGATATTGGAAGGTGCCGATGCGTCCCCTGCGGAAGGGGAGCTCGTTCCACTCCGCGGCTCCGGCGAGTGACCCTGACCTTCTGCGTCGCCTCCGCCGCCAGTCGCATTGGGTTGTAACTTGATCGTGGTAACTGCTGCCCTTCCGAGGAGCCTCGGGGCCAGACCTGGCCGGCCCCGCCGCAGGCCACCCCAGCGTCCCCGGCTGTCGCGTGAGAGACCGATCGGGCCGGCGAGCGCGCCCACCTCTCCAGATGTAATTAACGTGTACAAATTGCTTTGTGCAGCGAGCTCCCGCGTCCTGTGCGCGCAGAAGGCGCCGGCGTCTTGCCACAGGCCGTCAAAACCAGATTAAAGAGAGAAAATGACAAAAAGATGAGGCGCTTCAATTTACACGAGTCCGGGTTTCATCATCCGTGAGAGGAGAAAACAAAATGTTGGAGAAGAAAGTTCGAACTTGAATGGAATGTTTTCTTTAGACTCCCACTCAGGTGGGCCGGTCCTGCCCAGCCCAGGCTGTGCAACAGTGACTCGGACCCTTGCCAGACCCCCTCCCCCCAGCCACAGGTCATCCTTGTGAGATCTAGATGGGGGGGGGGGCCTGGCTCCTGTCTATAGCTCACAGCTAGTGGGAATGAGGGCAGGTGGGGAAGGGGCATCTGCTGAGACCCAGACCAGACCCCTGGGTCTACCTGAGCTCCCTTGCACTTCAGGGGACTGGGCCTAGCGACTTGGACTGAGTCTCCAGAGCCCCAAAGTTGTTCTGAACCCCGGGTCCAGAGTCCAGCAGCAGTGGAGAGGCCTAAAAGTTGATCCAGCATTTTCTGTTACCACTCACACCTCTAAATAAGGATTTTAAAAATCACTTTAACTGTTTTATAAGGCAGGTCTCTAAATCTTTTGCTGGTGGACCTATGGGTATGGATCCCATACCAACCTGGAACAGGGGGCCCTCAAATGTTATTAAAGCCTCCCCATGTTCACAAGAATGGAGGGGGGGAGTTAGAGCTGAGTCTGGGGGAATCGTCATTCCCATGTTTGCTTCTGACACCGATTCCTTTCTGAAGGTCCTCCTGACATGACAGGCTATGGTCTGGGTCCAGGGGCTGTCCCAGATGAAAACAAAGCCTGCGATTTAGTAGAGTGGAATTCTACCTGCCGCAGAATCCAGACCAAAGAGCTGGGCACTCTGTCTGAGGGCAGGGGGGGTGGCTAATGGCATCCTCTGGCCCCCGGGACCTTTCTTGGGAAAAATTCCTTGGAAATTTGCTGCTCTCTCCGAGTGACCCCCATCATCTCTGGGACTGACGTACCCCCAGACTGACCCACCACTTCTCCCTTTTGTCTTTTTCCTAGTCTGAAAATGACGAGAAGATTGTGACTTATGACAACATTGGACCCAACGTCTGCATGGGAGATCATAAGGTATTTCAAATTGCCACCTAGAAGGTTCCAAACTGCAGGAAGCTTGGGTACTGACCCCAAGAAGGGCCCCGGCCAGCACTCTCACCACTCACTCCTCACGTTGTGTTTAAGGCCAGAGGCTCCAGGAGCAAAGGCGGGCACAAGTGGGAACCACATGGGCATTTTCTTGAGGATTTATATTCCCCATTTTCCCCCCAATATAAATTCACATAGAATTTTGTTTTCTTGGGTCTAGTTTTTCTATCATCTTACAGTGTTAGGGACAAGACCCTGGTCCAGACCCAAGTCCCTCCAGACCCAGGACATGAGAATCACATATTAGAGCCACAGGCCTCACCTAAGGCACTGCCCAGTCAAATATCCCTTAGAAGGAAAGGCCAAGCCTCCGAAATCATTTTTATTAAGTCATGAAATAACTAAATCCAGGGCACCTTCCTCCCCAATGTTCTCCTTTCATTACTAGCTTCTTTAGCAGAAGTCTGTGGACTGCTGCTGGCACAGCTGAGGGTGCAGGGAGGACATCATTAGAAGCCTCTTGTCTCTTCCTGTCCCCTTGTTTGTGACTTAACTGAAAACACTGAAGTTGGGGCCTCCTCCCTTCGGATGCAGCAGCAAGACCTTTGTTCCAAAGTAGAAGCCTGGTAGCTTCCCACTGTCTTGTGGCCTCTACAATTAAACATTAACTATGCAGAGCCCTGGGTGGCTGGCCAGGTCCTCGGCCTCCTCCCTGCCCTGCTGATGGATAGGTTCCCGAGTGCCCCCCCCATTGGATGGGGTGGGAGGAGGAGCCTCCCTTGGGAGATGGAGACAGGATGAATGCAACTGCCCTGGTGACTGTGCCCACTTGGCTCTGCCCCAGCGGTTCTGCCCACCCCAGCAGCTCTGCCCACCCTGGCAGCTCAGTTCGTCTCGGTGCAGCCCTGACGACTTCTCTTTCTTCCTCCTCACTGCAGCCGGTGTTCCTGGCCTTCCGCATCGCTCCTGGGGCAGGTAAACCCAGTGCACATATGCACAAGTGTTGTGTCGTGCAGTGACGTGTCGGTAAATATCCCTTTACTCAGTTTCCCCTTTGCGATCTGGCCTTTCCTCCCATGCCCAGCCCCGTGGCTCACCCCTGCCTGCTCCTTCCATATCAGGGAGAAGATGCCGGCGGAATGAGAAGATCTTTCGGGAGACTGCCTTGTAGCCTGCCAGGAGGAGGAGGAGGAGGAGGATGGAGGAGGAGGAGGAGGAGGAGGATGGAGGAGGAAGAGGAAGGAGGAATAAGCAGTAGACTGAAACCCATTATATTTAACAGCTGTATTGATAAAACCAGTCCTGAGTGCCACATTTGTAGACTGCTGGCCGTACACTCTGCTTCCGCACCAGGACGCTGTTCAAGGAGAGCCTCACATACCTCACTGTCGTGTATGTTCCTGTGGCGTCAAGTAGAAATGTGGAATTTTTTAATCGTCACAGTCCTGTTGCCAAAACGCTAATAGACGGCAGAAGTAGTCTGCATTTTAGATTTCACCGTTTTTAACTCTTAACAGTTGTTGGCCAATGTTGAGAAGCGACTTCTGCCTCTGCCGGGCCTGGTGACCTTGGCCGGCGGGCCGGCGGCAGGGGTCTGTCCACCGGACCGTGTAGATAGATAGCAATACTTAGCAATGGCGCATTCTCAACACCGGCTTAGGGTAGCTCGTCTTCGTCGTTGACTTGTTTGTGATTTCTCCCGATAGGCCTCGTGTTTCCCCAACTTCATGTTATTTACTCTACTGCCATGGTCCATGGTTTTTTGAATCACACTGCAGCTGCTTTCCATTTTTATATATATATATATATAAATATATATAAATATATATACTTTTTAAAAATAATTTATAAATCTTACCAAAACCTATGCTAAATATACTTTCCAGTATGAACGCCTGAGAGTGGAGCCCAAGGTTGGTTGAACTGCGTCCTTGCCAGCCACCAGGTCGCCCTGAGCCCCAAGACCCTCCCCAGCACATGGACAGCGATTGCCCCAGCTCCTCTTTCAGGGCTCTCCAAGGGCCGAACGTGATGAGAGAGCTAGCTGGGCAGCCGTGCCCACCCTTGCAGTTTGGCTGTCTGCTCTGTCTTTACCTTGTCCTTGTCCTTGTCCTTGGTGCCAAGTAATCTCGATGACAACATCATGGAAGGGATAAAAGCACCCTCCCCCGCTTCAGGTAGCAACTGCTTCACTGTAGGTAGGTCCCAAGTATTAGGAACCCGCCTGCCTGGGCTCCTGCCCACCAGCCCCCGAGCTCCCCTTAGGTTGCCAGAGTTCTCCTCTTCCCCTTGCCCGCTTGGTCCCCCACCCCAGCTCGGTACAACATTCAAAGGCGATGAGCAAGTCTGTTGATGAAACACAAGCGTGGGTTTTATCAATTCCATTTAGAACACTACAGAGTTCACGGACTGGGTGAGGGCGTTCGGCAGACGCCGGAGGGGCATCAATCACTAGGATGCTGGCGTGTCCGTGTCTGCTCACCGGCCCTGCCGGATGTGTACACGCTTGCCTCTAGAGGATCGAGGCGGGCGTCCTCTCAATGGTGACTTTCACTTGTGAACTAACTCGGAAGGCCTTGAGAAATGAGAACTCGAGTTCTCGAGCAATAAAATTGATCTTGGTGATGGCGTGTACATGGTTTATGTTCCTGCTGACCCAGGAGGCTCAGGTGCGTCGTCCCAACGGAGGTGGGGTGGGATCCTTGGGGGCTGATGCCTTAGGGGAACCCGAGATTGGGAATGTGGTCAGAGGGAAGTAGCCACAAGGACTCTGCGGAGCCCTTCGCAGGAACCCAGCAGCCCTGGGTGAATTGGGGTGGACATTCCCAGGAACCTCTCCAGGAAGCCCAGTCCTCCGGATTCAGGTCCTGCTCAGGATCCTCCCACACCACGGTCTACCCATCACACTGGGAAGGGTTCGAGCACCCCTTTAACCCCAGCACTTTGGTTTGGAGGGAAAGCAACTTTGAGGGCCCACATGAATCCCTGGTCACTAGAAACAAACCCACATGGGGGATAATGGCCCCCTATCATTTTCTTTGCTCTTCGGCATTTTCCAAAGTGAATCAGTAATTTCTGGTTTCAGAAATAGCCCCTTTTTCTCCTGAGTGGGACATGTCGGTATCCCCCACCTCCTTCAGAGGGAGTGGGTATCAGCCTCTTTAGCCCCACCTGATCCTCCACCCTGGCAGTATGGTGCTGAGGTACCACTCTAGTCTGCCCAGCCTACTGGGCAGCATGAGCTGGGTGATGGCAGGAGTCCAGCCTTTGAATGCAAGAATCCCCCTCCATGCCCCCACCTCTGCTTCCTCAGCAGATGCCAGTCTGACAGAGGGCTGACCAGGAGAGTCGGGCTTCTCCCACTTCCCCAGGACTGGCACCTAGGACCCAGGCTACAGAGCAGAGCAGGCTGCCCCGGAGATGCCAAAGGGAACAGGATGGGACTCGGGGAGGGGGGGGGACCCAAGAGTAAATACTAAATTGATTCATTTTATATGCATTCAGGGCAGGGCCACCCCCATGCCCAGACCTCCACACACTGACAGGCACACACACACAAAATAACTAGCCAGAAGACTACAAGATGGGGTGTGGGCACTATCCCATGAAGCCTATTGGCTCCCAATAAGCTTCTGGGCAGGAGTGGAAGAGGTGGGATACCCAAGGCTCCCCAGGGCCTGAGCCAGCTCCAGCCCCAGCACATGGGCAGAGGATTCTAGGGGTGAGTGCTCACTCAGGGATCTCCAGGGTCAGGGAAGCCCAATCCATCATCCTAGAGCTGCCCACACACAGTGACAGGCCAGCCCAAAGTCGTGCTCAGTGAATGGATGCCCAGGTAGGAGGGGCCCTTGTCATGAACTAGCTTGGGCAGCCGTGCTCTGAAAAGCGGGGTGTTCTCGGGCTGGGTGCATTCAGATGAGGAAACAGGACAAGTGATTTGGAAAAATCTTGTCCCTTCAACTTTTCCTTTTAAAAAAATAGAAAATAATCTAATATTAGCCTGCAAGAGAATTTGTAGGTATGTGTAGTCAGCTTCCCTACTGTCCCATCTCCCATCTCCCACCTACTTTCCAGCTGTCCTTACCTATGTGTGAGCCGGGATGGGTGACCTATAAGCCCCGGCCATTCCATCTTTACCTGGAGCCGGTGAAGTATAAGTCAGCCACTCTCCCACCCTCCCAAGGCAGACAGTTTTGCCATAAAGCTCACCCCATCCCCCTCTTCTCCCCTCCTGCCAAAACCCAGACATGGTTAACCCTTTCAACCATTTTCAGAAACCAAAACCTCAGCCAGGAAACCTGACATCTAATCCTGCCTCTACCTCTGTGACTATGGAAGTAAGGTCTTCCTTCTATGCCTCAGTTTCTTTGTAAAATGAAGATGATGTGAGTGGCACCTGCCCCCAGAGTTGCTGAGAGGCTCTAGTGATAGTGTATTGACCTTTGGCAAATTGGATAGGGGTCCCGCAGGGTGGGGGGTTCACAAAATAGGGGCAGTGGTGCTAGCGGGGCCCTGAACTGGAGAAAACCAAAGAAATGCAAGGTGGGAAATCATAGCTGGGAAACTAGCCAACAGAATGGGGTGGTCCATCTAGGGACATCTCCTGGGTCCCAGGAATGATGGGTCAGAGGTTTCTTTGCCTTGGAAGAAGCTACACATCCCAGCTGGAGACCTTACCCTGGGGGCTCTTGTGTGTGTGTGTGTGGGGGGAGGAACCACCTTGCTGTAGCTTTCTGCTTGGTTCACAGATGGCCTTAAAGTCTCCTGACAAACAAGTTATAATCCATCAGTAATACACTCTGCAACCTCAATGGAAGGACCAGTCATCTGGTGATCTCAAAGCACTGACTGCCCATCCCCCACTTGAAGCAATCATTTTGTTCAAGCAACTCCATTGGTTCTACAGACCCTAAAATGCAGCCAACGCTTAACAAAGGCTTGGTGAAACTCATGGATTAAGCCAACTGATCCACTGTCAACGACTATGCTACCAGGTGTTAGTTGTAGAGGGGGAAAGGGCTGCAAGGCCCTTCGGAAATCTCACTTCTTGGGTTGCAGCCCACGTCCTAACTTCAATGTCCATGCTCTCTGGTAGTCAGTGGGGCTGGGGCTGGACTAGCTTCTTTTGTCCTTCCTTCTCCAAGAAGACCATGACATCAGGAAGGTGAAGCCATGACATGTAGGAGAACTGGAACTGAGTGAGGGGGGACTAGGCTAAGTCACTAGTCTCACTTTCACCTCCAGAGCCACCTGAGTCCAGTGATCAGATATGGATCAGGACAACTGGAGATGGCCCTGAATGCAAGGCAGTCTGGGTTAAGAGACTTACCCAAGGTCACACAGCTAGTAAATGGAATAGCAAGTATCTAAGATCACATTTGAACTCAGATCCTCCTGATTCCTGGACTGGTGTTCTATCCACTGCACCACCTAGCTGCCCTTGTCTGGCTAAACAGGGTAAAAAAGAAGCCTGGACTAAGGAGCCAAAAGGGATCTTGGAGATCTGCTGGGATAGGTAACCCAGACCCCTCCCCGACACCAGATTTGACTCTCCTGAAGTCCCACAGAGAAGTTCAATTAACCCCTGGAGCCTGCTGGGAAGGCCAAGACCTGGAATCCAATGGGATTCTCCTTTTCCTTCCCCTACAGTAGGGGGAGGGGAGCTGAGGCCTGCTTTCCTTTGCAATGCTCTGTCCGAGCCTTTCTAAGGAGACCACTCCCCTTAACAAGACCCCTCCTCTGCATCTAGTCTGGAAAAGGCAGGCTTGGGTGAAAAGATCAGGATGTTCTAAAAGCTGCTGGGGGGGGGGGGGGGGCTGTGACTTGGATTGACTGGGGGCCCCAGGAGATGGAACCCTGGATTGCTGGGGCATAGGCAGCCTTTGGGCAGTGGACAGGATAGCTCCCTTCCCTCCCCTGATTGCAGAGCTTGAGACAGGCAAGGGGCAGCCAGAGCCAGCAAGGAGACAGGGCTCACCACTGATTCTTCAGCAGGGAAAGGGCCCTCCGGCCCCAACCACCGGCCCCCACTCTTGGCCCGGGACAGCTGAGTATCTCCAGAAGATCAGGCTGCCAGTCTGGGTCCGGGGATGGCAGAAGGCATGGTCTCCCTCCATCTGGGCAATGCCCAGCAAGGCTCTTCAGATGTGGCGGGGAGCTGAGGGTTGGAGGCTGGGGGCTGAAGGTTAGGGGCTGGAAGTTGATGACTGGAAAGTGCACACTAGGCAGCCCCTGTGGCTGCTGCCCTGCCCCCCAACCAAGGGCTCCCGAGGGATGCCAATCAGAGGCCCTGGTGGCCGGGAGGAATGCAACCTGGAAGGAGAGTAGGGAGGAGCCAGAGAGAGCTCCAAGGAGAGCCTGGGGAGTGGGGCAGGGGAGCTGTGGTACAGGGGGCCATGGAGTGGGGTGGGGGGAAGAGAAGTCGGTGGGATCAAAGAGAGTCATTCACCCGACCTCAAAGCCTAAGGCCTCCCCTTGCAGACCCAAGTAAATGGGAGGAAGAATGGGGTTGGGGGAGAAGGGGCGGGAAGGTAGGACCTCTCCCCCCCCCCCCCCCCCCAGCAGTGAGCCTAGGGATCCTGGAGGTGGCGGGAGGGGAGTGGGTAGGGGAACGGTGAGAGACTCCAGGACTGGGGGAAGAGGCGAAGGACCCACGGGCGGGAAGACAAAGGCACAAGCCCAAGGAGGGGGGCGGCAAAGATCCTGATCAGTGGAACAGCGCCCCCCCCCCGGAGGGGGGGCCTTCAGGTTGGACTCCAGGCTTGGGCCAAGGAGGGTCCTGGCTAGGACTGGCCGCGATTGGTCGAAAGAACTACGGGGAGGTGGCCCACCTCCACCCGTGTTTCCCGTGGACCGAGTGAGGGGGTAACCCTCGGGCCCAGAGCCTGGACTATGGGGGAGGAGGGGACACTCAAGAGAAACTCCTTTAGGGACTGGGGGGGGGGGGGAGGACCAGGAAGCTGTGGCAAGCGGGGAAGGAGCGGGGCTCTCGTAGGGGCGCTAACTCATTGCCAGTTGCCGAGTCTGAAGGGGCCCGCAAGGGCTGCCTGCTGCCCGGGCTCCGAGGAGGGGTCTCCGGCCAGGTCCTCTTCCTCCTTCTCTCTGGGTCTCCCAGACTCCGAGTTCTTGTATGCGGTGGGGACGAGGGTGGAGATTCTTCCCTTCCGTCTGTCTACCTTCCTGTCCCTTTATCCGCCCGTCTGTCTATCCGGCCACCTGTCCGCCTGCCCCCCTTGCAGACCCTCCCCGTCTGTCTGTTTGCCAGTTCCTCTACCTTTTGGTCCTTTGCCAGTCTGCCTGTCCGTCGGTCTGTCAGTAATTCTGCCTGTCCGTCTGCCCGTGGTCTGCCTGTCCATCGGTCTGTTGCCAGTCTGCCTGTCTGTCTGCCCGTCGTTCTGCCTGTCCGTCTGCCCCTCGGTCTGTCTGCCTGTGGGTCTGTCAGTAGTTCTGCCTGTCCGTCTGCCCGTGGTCTGTCTGTCCATCTGTCTGTTGCCAGTCTGCCCGTCGTTCTGCCAGTAGTTCTGCCTGTCCGTCTGCCCCTCGGTCTGTCTGCCTGTGGGTCTGCCAGTAATTCTGCCTGCCCGTCTGCCCGTTGGTCTGTTCCATCTGCCTGTCCGTCTGTCTGTTTGTCCGTCGGTCTGTCAGTAGTTCTGCCTGCCCGTCAGCCCGTTGGTCTGTCTGTTTGTCCGGCGGCCTGTTGCCAGCCTGGCTGTCCGTCTGCCCGTTGGTCTGTCTGGCCGTCGGTCTTCCAGTAATTCTGCCTGCCCGTCTGCCCGTTGGTCTGTTCCATCTGGGCTGTCCGTCTGCCCGTTGGTCTGTCTGGCCGTCGGTCTTCCAGTAATTCTGCCTGCCCGTCTGCCCGTTGGTCTGTTCCATCTGCCTGTCCGTCTGTCTGTTTGTCCGTCGGTCTGCCAGTAATTCTGCCTGCCCGTCTGCCCGTTGGTCTGTTCCATCTGCCTGTCCGTCTGTCTGTTTGTCCGTCGGTCTGTCAGTAGTTCTGCCTGTCCGTCTGCCCGTTGGTCTGTCTGCCCGTCGTTCTGCCAGTAGTTCTGCCTGTCCGTCTGCCCCTCGGCTGTCAGTAGTTCTGCCTATCCGTCTGCCCGTTGGTCTGTTCCATCTGCCTGTCCGTCTGTCTGTTTCTCCGTCGGTCTGTCTGGTCGGCGGCCTGTCGCCAGCCTGGCTGTCCGTCTGCCCATCGGTCTTTCTCGTGTGTTCCCTTCCTTCGCTCCAGTCGCTGTTCTATCCCCTCGGTTTTCCGGCTGTTTTGGACTCTGGCCGTGTTTGGTGGGGACCCAGATCGGCCACCCGTCGGGGGCGGGGGGAGCTCGCAGGAGCCTCCTGGCTCTGGGACTCTGAGCCCCCGCACCCCAGGAGAAGAGGAAGTATCGCCCCCCGCCCCCCCCCCCCCGCCCAGCACCGTGCCCCGACCGTCCAACAGACAGTAAGGAGGCGGCAGAGGGTTTCATAACTTATTCTGTAAAAAATATATACATCCCACATCCATTGGGGCTGGAGGGCGGGCCCACGCGCGACAGCAGCCACGCCACCGAGCAAGCGGCCCCCGGGCCAGCCCCGCCGCCGGCGGCCGGCTCACAAAGCGTCCGAGCCGTTGCTGCACGGGCTGACCAGGGCCAAGTTTGTGGATTTGTGCTTGTTCAGTAGGCGCGTGATCTTCTCGTCGTCCGAGTTGGGGTCCAGGGGCTTGTTGTACTCGTCGTCGTCCTCGTTGTCTGAGCTCTCCTTCAGCTTCTCCGTCTCCGAGTCGTGCTTCTTCTTGGCCGACGCCATCTCGGCGGCGTGTCGCTTCCGCCACTTGGTCCGCCGGTTCTGGAACCACACCTGGGCCGAGACACAGGGACGGGTGGGCGGGGGCCGGGGGCGGAGGGGGCCCCGTCCTGGGGGCTCTCTCGCCCCCGGCCCTCCGTCTGCTCCTCGCCCAGGGGGCCGGCTCCCTCTTCCCGGCCTTCCTCCCCCCCCTTCCCTCAACGGCCCATCGGCTAACTCTGGGCAAGGCCGGCAAGCCCCGCTCCTCAGCTGCCTCGACCGGGGCGCAAACGGAGGCAGGCGAACGGTGTCTTGGGAGCCAAGCTGCCGCTCGGCCCCTCCCCCCCCCCGACTTCTTGGACCCCAAGGGCACTCCAGAATGCTTTTAAAAAAGAACGAAATTTAAGAAGGGCTTGAAGAGCCCGGGAATGGCAGGATGGGAAGCAACGGGGCTGGGTTTTCTCCCGATCTCCTACTTCAACCCCAGAAAACCCGCTTGGACTGGCTCGGCCTTCAGGGACCTTGGTGGTTGGCACTGCGAAAAGGCGGAGATCTCTTTTGTGCCCCTCCCCACTACCGAAATCAGTGAAATGAGAGAGGAAGACTCCAGGCTGGGGGCGGCCTCCTCGGCTCCACGCCACCGACGCCCTCATGGAGCTGGACCTTCGGGCGAGCGGGGCAGGAGGAGGAGGAGGAGGAGGAGGGAATGGGGGGGCACGCTAGGGCTGAAGGAGGCCAACAATTGACCTTGCGCGGTGGGCACTGCCCGGACCATGTGGGCTCAGAGAAATCAACTCCAATCCTGACCACCAGAATAAGAGAGAGACAGAGACAGAGACAGAGGAGAGAGAGAGAGAGAGAGAGAGAGAGAGAGAGATTGAGAGAGAGAGAGACAGAGAGAGACAGAGAGAGAGAGACAGAGAGAGAGAGATAGAGAGAGAGAGAGACAGAGACAGAGAGACAGACACAGAGAGAGAGACAGAGAGAGACAGAGAGAGAGATTAGAGACACACACACACAGACAGAGAGACAGAGACACACAGAGAGAGAGAGAGAGAGAGAGAGAGAGAGACTTTTAAATGCAAACAGAAAAGAAAATCTTGGGGAAAACAACCGCAGACAATTGGACCCCAGATTGCAGCAAAGACAATCCGGAGGTCAGGCAGCCAGTCCAATAACACTTCGTTCCGAGCCCTCCCTGAGGCCCAGGGCGGCCAATAATGGGCACCATTCAAAGGGTTTTCTCAGAAACAAAGAGCCCAGCAGCTGGAGGGCAGCGTCGGTGAAAGGGCGCCTGGGGAGAACTGCCACCGAGAGGGCTCCGGAGCGATGACTAAGCACCCCGACGAAGTCTCCGCGTGGACCCACAAGTCCGACCTCAGAGCACCTGAGAGTGGAGCCCAAAGAGGCCAAGAGAGAATCGGCGCGGACTTGAATGTGGGGGAAAGAGACTAGTCCTGTCCATCCCCACTCAGGAACACGCCACAAGGGGACCAACAAGGAGGTTCTCGGGGAGACAGAGCGAGTTTGAGAAACGGAGGCCAGGGCCACACGGGAAAGAGAGAGTAGGGTTTAAACGGGGGCGGTTTCGTTCTCGGAGAAATGAAGTACAAGCCAGGACATCCGCGCTCGGGAACAATCTAAATGTGGACGCACAAGTCGGCTCCCAGAGACAAACGGATCGAGCGGTGGAGAGACAAAGGCGGGACATACAGCAAAGAGCCGGGGTGGCCTCGCCCCCGGGGCCATTGGTTTTGGGAGAAAGAAAGGGCAAGCCCAGCACATCCTCCTGCACAGTCCACAAGTGACCCACGAGGTCGGTTTTCAGAGAACCCGATCCAGCGTTGGAGAGACAAAGAGAAGAGACACACGGCGCAGAGCCGGGGTGGCCTTGCCACGGGGCCATTCGTCTTCTAGGAGAAATGGACTAGAGTTCTGCAAGTGCCCGCTCCTGGACAACCCCCACGGGCGCAAGCACGAGGGTCTTCAGAGAGCCAGAGCAAGAGACAAAAGAGAGAGGGAGTAGCCTCCACATGGACACTCGTGGGCTTGGAGAAAGGGCGAGATGTGGCCGAGCACGGAGGTTCTCCGAGGAACAAACCGAACGTCTGAGAGAGACAGAGACGAGAGACGCGCAGAGACACGCAGAGAAGAGACAGCACACTTCAAATGCGAACGTTGGTGCTCCTGGAGGAACGCCCCGCAATCCAGGACATCTGCGATCATGAATGATCGGACTCACATGGGGGGAAGGATGCTCTCCGAGAGAGAGACCAAACGTTTGCGAGAGAGAGAGACGAGAGACACAGAACAGAGACGAAGGATGTAGTTGTTGGAGATATGCACCCCGGTCCAGTAAATCTCCTCTTAGAAATAATCGAATTTAAATGTGGACAGGAGAGAGAGAGAGAGAGAGAGAGAGAGAGAGAGAGAGAGAGAGAGAGAGAGAGAGAGAGAGAGAGAGGAGAAAGGCAAAGGCAAAGAAGAGCGCACTTTCAGGGTGAACCTTTATCTGTAACTGGAGAAAGAGCCCAGGGAATCCCGCAAATTCGCTGTCCCGAGCGATCTAACTTAACTGTGGACAGGCGAGCCTGCTCTGAGAGAGCCAGAGCCAGAGAGAGAGGAGAGAGATACATAGAAGGCCAACAAGAATGTCTGGGTGCTTAGAAAAATCCGTCCGAGCTTACTGAGCTGACCCGCAGGAAGACTGATTTACTTGACATAGGATCAGAAAATTATGTCCTGAGAGAAGCAGCCTCCCGGCCGCCCAGCCCCTCTGGGCAGGAAGGGGAGCTCCGGGAAATGGACCTTTAAGGCAAAAAGTGGAGAAAATGAAGTCTAATCAATTATTCACCACGCCCAGAGAGAAAGGGCGGCCAGGGAAGAGGGTGGGTTGGAGACATAGGTTCCCCCCCCCCCCACACACACACACCGGCCTTATTGGGAAGCCTGGAGAGGTGGGAGCGGGGCTAAACTCCCAGAAAGCGCTCCGTGGTCAGGGGACACCAGTGGCCCAGGATGGGGCAACATTTCTTTGAAATGAGAATTTGGCGGCGCTCGGGCCACTGGGGCCCCCGCGGCTCTCGCACTCCACGGATCCCGCCGAAGGGCCCGAGCTGCCCAGTGGCCCTGGGGGGCTTGGGCCGGCTTGCCGGGAGGCTCGGCTCGGCTCGGCTCGGCTCCGGGCCAGCCGCACGCGCTGCCCCTGCTCCCTTGTCCCTTATGTCACCTCGGAGGAGGCCTGGGCTCCCCCACCCACCCACTTGTGGCCCCATCCACAAGGAAAGGCAGCGGCTTTGCCTCGATGGACTCTTGGCCCCAAACTTGCTCATCTCCACTGAAAATACTGCTGAGGAAAGTAAGCGATTTTTTTTTTCCTGAAAAAGTCCTTGTGGATGGACGTGCGCGTGGGGAACCCCGGGCTTGTCCCGGAGCCTGTGCTTGGCCAAGCCGAGTCTTGGAAAAATCGCTCCCCATCCATGCAGGTCCACATCCACCCATCTGAGCCGGAGTCCGGCTGGGGGGGTGGGCTTCCCTGGGAGCCCGCGGCCTGGGCCAGCCGGCCAGCTCCCCGCCCAGGGCCCCCCGCTGCCTCCGGACGGCTCCTCGTCTCTGCCCTGCCCCGGGCGGCGCCCCGGGCCCCGCTCACCTTCACCTGGCTCTCGGTCATGCCCAGCGAGTAGGCGAGCCTGGCCCTCTCCGGGCCGGCCAGGTACTTGGTCTGCTCAAAGGTCTTCTCCAGGGCAAAGATCTGCTGGCCCGAGAAGGTGGGCCGCGAGTGCTTCTTCTTGCCGTCCTTGTCCAGCGCCAGGCCGCCCTGAGCTGCGGGAGGGGCGACAAGACCAGCGTGGGCCCGGCTGCTTGCTGGCGCGGCCCTCCGGCGGGGCGCCCCTGCAGCCGCCCGGGAAGCTCGAGGAGCCCAGCCCTCGGGCGGGCCGGGGGGGGGGGGGGCAGACTTGTGGAGCCGCCGGGACCGGGGCGGCCGAGGGGAGCTGCCGCCGCGCCCCCCCCCGGCCCCCCGGCCCCTCCCGAACCTGCTCTGGCACCCCCCCCAGGTGCAGGCCCCCCCCCAGGGCCCCGGGTCAGCGGGGTCCTCCCTGCGACCACGAGCCAGAGGCGGTTCTACGCCTCCCAAGTCGGGGTCGCCCCCCACCCCACCCCAACCCCGGCTCGGCTTCTACGGCCCAAAGGGGAGCAGCCCCAACTTCTGCGGGAATGGGGGCGCGGGAGGGTATGCTTGGGGACCTCGGAAGAGCGCCGGGGGGGGGGAGGGTCGGACGGAGCCACTCGGCCCGGGAGAGGGGCCCCAGCCGTACCCCGAACCCTAATGCCCACCCCGGATCCTTGGCGTCCCGCCCTCCCGGCCCCGCGGGCTCCACTTACTGGGGCAGGCGATCCTCGGGTCTCTCCACGGGGAGCCCTGCATGACTCCGGGCCAGAAGATGGGAGGGCGGCCGGGGAGCTCGGCCAGAGGCTTGGGGTACCTGGAGACGGCGGCGGCGGCCGCGGCGGCGGGGTTGAAGTACATGCCGGCCGACGTGGCCAGCCCGCCCAGCCTGGGCAGGCCGCCCAGCAGGTTGCCGCCGGCGCCCACGGGCCGGCCCAGGATGTCGCTGATGCCGTGCGGGGTGCCCAGGGGCATCTGGCCGCCCAGGCCGCCCAGGCCCGGGGCCTTGAAGGAGGGCGGGCCCTGCAGCGCGTAGGGGAACAGCGACGTCTTCATCTCGGCCATGTTATGGAGCGCGGCCAGGGGCGCGCTGCTCAGCACGAAGGCGCTCTGCCGGGGGGTGGCGTCCATGGGCCCCGCCGCCAGCTCGGGCCACCATCCGGGGCCGCAGCGCCGGGCCGCCGCCTGCCCGGGCCCAGCCCAGCGCCCGCCGGGCCGCAGCCGGACCCGCGGCCGGCCGGACGCCTGCCGGAGCGCGGCCCGGGCCTGGCCGCCGGGCGCCCACTGCCCGCAGGGCCGGCCCGGGGAGGGCGCGGGCGGCCGCGGAGCCCGAGCCCGGCGCGGCCAGCGGGGGAGGCGGCCTCTGCTGCCGGCGGGCCCCGGCGGTCCCGACGGCCCCGGCCTTCCTAGCCGTCCCGGCCCCGGCCCCGCTGTCCTAGCTGTCCCGGCCCCGCGCTCCTCCGGCCCCGCTGCCTCTCCGCCTCCGGGCCGGGCCGGCTGCTGGGAGCTGAGCGCCGCGCGCCGCTGGAGGCGCTGATAACCGGCCGGCCACCTGCGCGGCGCGCGCCCTGATTGGCCGGGCCCCGGCCGGGGCCGGCCCCCATTGGCCGAGGCGCCAGGCCGGCGCCCACTTTGCATGCGCGTCACGGGCCGGGCCCCTCCACGAGGTGCGACGGGGCGGGCTGGCCGCCAGGTGCCCGGGGCCAGCCGCAGAGAGGCCGCTGAAGGAGCGCGGCGCGGCCGCAGCGGGTCCGGAGGCACGTCGGGGGCGCCCCGGCCCCCCGGCCCCCCGAAGACTCCCCAGAGCGAAAGACCCCCCCACCCTACCCCTGCCAGGCCCGAGGGAAGCGGACCCATGGAGGCCGGAGCAGGGGAGGACAAGAGAGGAAAAGACGGGGGGGGGGGGGGAAGAACCCAGGGCCACGCAGGAGAAATGGGCCCCAGGGGCCTAAGAGTGGAGCCCCGGGGGGCCCTGGGCGCCAGGGCAGCCCGCCCAGGGGCTAGGGCCGAAGGGTCTGGCCTGGTTCGGAAGGAAATGGTCCGAGGACCCTCCGGGAGGCGGCGGGGAGCGGCTGGGAGAGCACGCGAGCTGGTCCGGCCAGGCGGAGCCGGGGCCCCGGGGCCCTGACCGGATCCGAGCGCCAGAGAGGGGAGGTGGACCGTGCGCGGCGCGGCCCCGGCAGCTCTGAGGAGCGTCCGCGGTTCCCGGCGGCCCCCGCCCCTGAGTTTTCTCGAGGGCTGGGGCCGACTAAAGAACGAAGACGTCTCTGGGGGAGACGGGGATGTCCAGCGTGGGTTCTGGGGTCCAGGGCATCCCTCGCGGGGGGAAGGCCGCCCCGGGTCCGGTTTGCGCCTCCCCCCCCCCCCCCCCCCCATGGCCCCAGAGGCCTTCCTTTGCGAAGTCGGTGCTAGCCTGGAGACAGAGTTGCTGCCAGCTGCAGAGCTTGAGCCTCTCGGGCCGGATGCTCCAGACTCTTGGACCATCCCCGAAGGCTGCCGGTTCCTAGGCTGTTGGGGCAAACTAACGGCCCCCCAACGCCTGAGGCCGGAGATGCCCTGGAAGGAGCCCTAAGGGCTGTTTTAGCCGGGGTGCGGGCTCCCCCGCTCTTTCCGGGCGGCCTCGCCACCTCGGGGCCTGCGATCTCCGTCGGGGCTGGGAGAGGGAAGCCCAGCCGCGGGGAGCGCCCCAACCATCTGCTGGAGACAGCGGTGGAAGAGAGGGAAGGAGGGGCGCACAGACCGGGATGGGGGAAGGGCACAGGCCTTGGCAGAGCCCGAGGTGCCAGGCCGGAAGGTCAAAGCGATTCCATCCAAGAGGCATGACTGGAGGCCAGGGGGCCACCGGGGCTCCCCTCCGACGTGGACAATCTATCAGAAACACCTAGAAAGCGCCTACTGTGTGCACCGGGCTTGACCGCCCTGGGCCTTTGCCCTCCTCCCCGCAGTGGCTTACGGGGAGCGGGGTGCTCAACCTCGTGGGGTTGGCTTATGGCCTGTGGCCGAGCATCCGCCCCGCTCCCAATGCCCCCTCCAGCCCCTCCCTGCCCCCAGGCCAACGTGGTGAGAGGGACCAGCAAAGGTGGGAGGCTGGGCCAGGACATCGGGGCTGAGCTTGGAGGAGGGTCCGGGGCGGGCAGGCCTGTCCACACTGGCTGCACGTCATGGAGGGGGGGAGATCAGTTAACTTTGGGGACAGACACCTGCCTGGGTCCCCACGCCCCCGTGGGTGCGCACCCCCGTGCCACGTACATGCCCACACATGTAGCCAGAGACCCACCGAAAGGGGGAGGAGTGAGGAGAGCCAGGGAAAAGAGAGGCCCCTCTGCTGGGGGGGGGGGGGGAGTGGGGGGCCGCCCATCCCGGGGCTTCCTCCTCCAGCCTTCTGGGGCCTGGAGAAGGAAGGAGGCCTTCGTGGCGGGGGCTTGGGGCTCGGCCGCTGGCCCCCGATTCGCTGCCCGCGTCGGACCCTGCAGACGGGGGGGGGGGGACATTTCTCCTCCGCTTCGCCTTCTCCCCCAAAGCGTCAGAAGAAATGGAGACCCGCCCTCCCTCCGTGCTTCCAGGTGCTCCAGTCTGCAGGGGTGGGAGACAGAGGGGGCCGGGGGGAGGGGAGCATCCACGTTGGGGGGCCGAGGGCTGGGAGGCGGGCGCGGAGGAGGGAGGGGGCAGGCTCTGACCCCACCTTTTCGAGCGCCTTCAGAGGGATAGAATGGGAGGCAGTCTGGGTGCCGCCTGGGTCAGTGGGCTGCGCCTGAACCAGGGTGGGAGAGCCTCTGGGGGGCGTCTCTCGTGCGGAGGCCTCTACCTGGTGTCCCAGGCCCCGCAGCCCCTTCCCAGAGCCGCGTCTAGGCTGGGCTGCCTCTAGGTGGGCGGGCTTCAGCCAAGCGCTGGAGGAAGAGGGGTGGGGCGGGCCCCCGTGGGCCCCCCCCCCCCCCGCCTCTGGGGAGGAGCGCAGGAAAGCTTTATTATCTGATGCCAAAGGGCACGGATGGGACAGCCACAGGGCTCCCCCATCCCAGTGGGGGGGGGGGCGGGAGGGCGCTGCAGCCTTGGATCTCTGGGGCTGGGGGCTGCAGAATTCAGCTCCGCTTTGGCAGCCCAAGAACGAGGGAGGAGGCCCCTCGAAACCGGCGGGGTGCTCCCAGGTGAGCTGTGGTTCGGAGGGTGGGGTGCGGGGAGACTTGGAGGTGTGAGTCCGACCCCTTGCAGCCCTAGTGACGCCGCCCCCTCCCCCCTTTCCTATCTCTCTTCCTGTCCTTGAGCCCAACTTCATTTGCGCTTCTTGGAGGAAGTGCGATGAGGGGGGCTCGAGTCTGGGGAGCAAGGCCCCCCTCCTTGGCCCGGCTGCTCGGGGTAGCGCCTTCAACGCGCACCCCCAGGCCTGCAGGCCCCTCCCCCCATACACACAGATACACAGAGATACACACACACACACACACACACAGGCCCACCGACAGACACCCTAGTGCACACTCTTCTTACACACTCACATCCCCACTGGCGCGCACATGCAGAGGGGCTCTCAGGGGCCACCTCTTCGGAGGCCCCTGGGAGTGAGCAGCAGCTGGGAGAGGCTGAGCCGTTCTGCCACTGCCTCAAGGTGCAGGGAGATGGAATGACGGCCCCAAGGATTTCCCTAGCTTCCTCAGTTTCCCTGGCTCTCCCCTCCCTATTCTTCAATTCTATTTACAGTTTTCCACCTTCCTTGTTGTCACATTTCCCCTCCCCCCAAGACAGCAGGTAACCCACCTGGGTCATTCATGTCCAATCGAGCTGCACCTATTTCCATAGTAGTCTCGCTGGGAAAGAACTAGAAAAAAGGGGGGGAACACAAGAAGAAAAAAGCAAAACGCAAACTTAAAGAGATGAAAACAAGTTGCGTGAAGCAACTGGCCCAGGGGTCTTTCTCTAGATGGGGATGACCTCTTCCAACCCATGTCTTTGAGAATTGTCTCTGCTCATTGATGCGCTGAGAGGAGTTGAGCCTCCTCCAGGATCATCATTGCTGTTTGTTAAGGTGCACCATGCTCTCCTGGCTCTGCCCGGTCCACTCAGCCTCAGTTCATGCAAGTCTTTCCAGGCCTTTCTGAAGTCAGATTGCTCATGAATTCTTACAAAACCATAATAGTCCTTCACAATGTCCATATGCCTTAGTTTGTTTAACCATTGACATCCCCTTAATTTCCATTTCTTTGCCACTATGAAAAGAACTGAAGTGAGTATTTTTGCATGGGTGGTTCTTTCCCCACCTTTTATGATCTCTTTGGACTAGAGACCCCCGTGGTGGTACTGCTGGATAAAAGGATATGGACATTTTGGTTGCCTTTTGGGTATAGTTCCAAATTGCTCTCCAGAAAGGTTGGGATTAGTTCACCATTCCACCAGCAGTGCATTAATGTTCCAATTTTCCCTTATCCTCTCCAACAATGATCATTTTCTTTTTTGCCATTTAAGCCAATCTGATAGGTGTAAGGCAGTACCTCAGAGGGGTTTTAATTTGTATTTCTCTAATAATGATTTGGGGGCATTTTTATATAACTATTAGTTTTAGTTTTTTCATCTGAAAACTGCCTGTTCATATCCTTTGACAATTCATCAAATGAGAATGACTTGTATTATTATAAATTTGACTCAATTCTCCAAAAATTTTAGAAGTGAAGCCTCTATCAGAAACACCCACTGTAAAAATTGTTTCCCAGCTTTCTACTTTCCTCCGAATCTTGCTGGTATCGGTTTGTTTGTGCAAAAAAAATTTCAATTAAATGTAATTGAAATTATCCATTTTGTAAAATGGTCTTTATGTCTTATTTGATCATAAATCTTTCCCTTCTCCATAAATCTGACAGGTGAAGGATTCCTAGCTCTCCTCATCACCTTATGGTTTCACCCTTTTTATCTAAATCATGTACCTATTTTGACTTTATCTTTATATATGATGTGAGATATTGGTCTGTGCCTGGTTTCTGCCATATACTTTTTCAGTTTTCTCAGCAGTTTTCATCAAATGGTGAATTCTTGTCCTGGAAACTGGAGTGTTTGGATTTATCAAATGGTAGATTAGTATAGTTTATAGCTATGTCTTGTGAGTCTAACCTATTCCACAGACCCACCACTCTGTTTCTCTTAAATTTCTTTTAATTATCCCCCCCCCCAGTGACATGCAAAAGCAGGTTTCAACATATACTTCCAAAACCTTGACTTTCAGATTCCCCCCCCCCCTTCCTTCCACCCCACTCCCACACATTGAGCAAGCCAGTTCCTTGGTGTTGGTTAAAAATCTGTAGTTGTGTGGTAAAAGTAAATATAACCCCCTCCTAAAAAGGAAGAGAAACCTCAAGAAAAATAAAATGAGGGGAAAATAGGTTTCAGTCTGTATTCAGACACCATCAGCTCTGTCTCTGGGATGGATGGCATTCTTATAAAGTCCATCAGAGAAATTGCTTCCATATTTTTTCCTCAGTGGCTGTCACTATTACTACCTGTATTTTCTTCCATCCTTCTGCCCCCACCCAATTATTCCATTCTCTTTTTCCTTTCACTCTGTCCCTCCTCAAAAGTATATTGTAGCTGACTCCTCTCTCCCATGATCTTGCCTGTCTTCACCTACATCCTCCCTCCCCTCCTCCATTCCCTTTCTCCCATCCCTTTCCTGTTTTCCTCTAGGGTAAAATAGATTTCTATACCCTATTGCAACCACTCTATTTCTTAACCAATAGTTTTGATAACTGCTGCTTAATATTATAGTTTTAGATCTGGTAAGACTAAGCCTCCTTCCTTTGCATTTTTCCATCGATTCCCTTGATATTCTTGACTTTTTGTTCCTCGAGATTAATTTTGTTATGATTTTTTTCTAAATTTATAAAATAGAACATAATGTTTTCCCTAGCTGCATGAAATGAAATGAAACAAAATAAAATATAAAAGCTCTATAAAAATAAAAGCACTGAATAAGTAGATTACTTTAGGTAAAATCGCCATTTTTACTAGCCTATCCAAGAGCAATCTGATCCTTTCCAGTTGTTCAGATCTGTATATTTGGGTGAAAAATGTTTTGCAAAAATGTCCACATACCTGCTTTGGTCTTGCAGGTAGTCTCCCAAATGTTTTATGTTTCCTGCAGTTGTTTTGAATGGAAGTTCTGTCTCTTGCTACTGGGTTTTATTGGTAATGTGTAGAAATGCTATTGATTTATGTGGATTTATTTTATATCCTGTAATTTTGCTATAGTTGTTCATTTTTTGTTTTGTTTTTGGTTTTTTTTGCAAGGCAATGGAGTTAAGCGACTTGCCCAGGTCACACAGCTAAATAAGTATTAAATGTCTGAGGTTGGATTTGAACTCAGATCCTCCTGACCCCAGGACTGGTACTCTATCCACTGCACCTCTAGATAAGTAGAGTAATTTTAAGGGAAAATTCCACCTATTTCTATGCTCTTTAGTGTATTTGATAGGAATGGATTCTGTATTCTGTCAACAACTTTTTCAGCATCTGTTGAGATAATCATATGATTATTCTGTAGTTAGATGTATCTGATTCTGAGAGGGGGAGGTTGAAGTTCCCTACTAGTATCATTTTACTATTACTATCACACCATAACCAACTTATACACATACCCTCAAAGTATATACTCTTTCCAACTGTCCTAATAGATATATTATTCTCAAGAGGTACAGGTATCATCACATCATAATCAACTTATATGCACACCTTCTGTCTAAATATACTCTTTGCAACTGTTCTAAGAGAAATTTAATTCTCAAGAGTTACAAATATTAACTTTCCATATAAGGTTGTAAACAGTGTGGTCTTATTGACTTTTTGTCTACCCATTTCTTGAGTCTTGCATTTGAAGATCAAAATTTCTGTTCAGTTCTGGTCTTTTTATCACATAAACTTGAAAATTCCCTATTTTGTTGAAAGTGCATTCCCCCTCCCGAAAGAACTATTTCTTTTAGGATTTTTTTTTTTGCAAGGCAGTGGGGTTAAGTGGCTTGCCCAAGGCCACACAGCTAGGTAATTATTAAGTGTCTGAGGGAGGATTTGAACCCAGGTCCTCCTGACTCCCGGGCTGGTGCTCTATCCACTGTGCCACCTAGCCACCTCCCCTCCCCAAAATAAATATTAAGGGTAGTTTATTCTTAGTTGTAACCCAAGGATGTCATATTCTAGACCCTCAGATTCTTTAATGTTGAAGTTGCTAAATTCTGCATAACCCTGACCCCATGGACAAATCCTTGGGATTTGATTTGTTTCTTTTTAGCTGCTTGCAGTATTTCCTCCTTCGGATGATAATTCTGAAATTTGGCTACAATATTCCTTGGAATTTTGATTCTGGGATCTCTTTCGGAAGGTGATTGATAGATTATCCTCTTGTTCTAGAATGCCGGAGGATATTTCTTTGATAATGTCCTGAAAGATAATGTCCAGACTCTTTTCTTGAACATGACTTTCAGGTAGCCCAATCTTTATTAAATTATCTCTCCTGTAGCTATTTTCTGGGTTGTTCATTTCCCCTGTGAGGTGCTTTACATTTTCTTCATTTTTTTCCATCTTTTGATTTTGTTTGATACATTCTTCATGTATTATAATGTCATTAGTTTCCGACTGCCCAATTCTAATTTTTTTTAGGTTTTTTTTTTTTTGCAAGGCAAATGGGCTTAAGTGGCTTGCCCAAGGCCACACGGCTAGGTAATTATTAAGTGTCTGAGACCGGATTTGAACCCAGGTACTCCTGACTCCAGGGCCGGTGCTTTATCCACTGCGCCACCTAGCCGCGCCACTGCGCCATCTAGCTGCCCCCTCTAATTTTTTTTTAAAAGAATTAATTTCTATTTTTTTTTTTTTTGGTTTTTGAAAGCCAATGGGGTTGCGACTTGCCCAAGGTCATACAACTAGGTAATTATTAAGTGTCTGGATTTGAACCTAGGTCCTCGACTCCAGGGCTGCTGCTCTATTCACTGTACTACCTAGCTGTCCCCAGTCCCCAGCTGTCCATTTGGCCAACTCTCTCTTTAAAGGTACTGCTTGCCTTTAACAATTTTTTGTAATTCTCCTTCTTGATTCTCATTTCTTTTGCCAATTTTTCTTCTACCTCTCTCATTCAAAATGCTTTTTGAACTCTTCCAAGAGGACTTTTTGGCTATGAGACCAATTCCCCATCCTCTATGAGGCTTCACATGTATCTTGTCACTGCTTTCCTCTTCCAATATAGGGTTTTGATCTTCCTTGTCATCATGGTTAGGGCTCTTTTTGCTTTTTTTCCATTTATTTTGAAAGTTGAGCTCTGCTCTTGGGACAAAGAGAACATAGTTCCAAGCTTTTAGTCTGGAGGGGGGTCATTGGTTTCCGCAATGGAATCTCAGGTCCTCAAGGCTTGCTTCTGGCTTCAGAGCAGCCCCATCCAGTTATTCTGCAGCCCAGAATCAATGTGGACCTGCTGAGCTGGAAGCTAGGCTATGACTGAGAGCCTCCCACTGGCTTCCCCATACCCTGGCTATGCTCCCCTTTTACCCAAATGAGACAGACCTTTCCTCAAGTCTCTCTGAGATATCTCGATGTGAGCAGTTGTCTCACTCTCTCATTTTGTGGGTTCTGCCACTTTAGACACTCTTTAGAGGCTTCATTTAAAGTTGCTTCTTAGGCTTGGTTATTTCCAGCAGATGACAGACACCCCAGCCCAGCTTAACTTTCACCACCCTAGGGAAGAAATCCAACTGCATGTATTCTAGGTCCAGTCTGCCCAATCCCATTCACTGGACTGAGCCACCTTGCTCTGACCTCTAGACTTCCCTCTAGTCTTCCCTCCCCTGCTTTTCACTGCTCCTTTGTGTCTTCTCTTTCCCCTCCTGAGACACAAGCTCCTTGGAGACAGGGGTTGCCTTTTTCACTAGTATTTGTAGCCCAAGCACTAAACTGGTAAATACATTCTTGCTATTTTTTGTTGTCTGTACATCCAAGCAAAGCACCCACTCTCTTTGGGTGGGTGGGGGAGTGGGGGAGGAGACAGGAAAGGAGAGAATGGTTTGAAAAGTAGCAGTGGCCCTTCCTCTGAAACCCTTAGTAGGGAGGGAGGAGGATGCACTTGGAGAGAAGATCCTGGCCTTCTTCCTGCTCTGGATCCAGCAAAGTATCATTCCAAAATCATTCCAAAACCTCTAGAAATTGAGCTTTGTCTACTGAAGACACATTCTCTCGCCTTACCTTTGTCTTAGTCTCTCTGCTGTTTGTCTATCCATCTGTGTTTCTTTCTTCTGTCAGAACAATGCCACCCTCCACCCCCAGGCCCTCCAGGGGCCTAACTGGGCACAGCAGGGAGTTCAGGCAGGCAGTGGCTCTAACAGAGAAGTTTTCAGGAAGAAAACTTCCTGTCTCCCAGCCCTTGGTCTGAACACCCAGAATTTTGGAGGGTTATTCCTCCAGAAAAGCTCCATAGAAATGCTAGCTTTTCATTATCCTCATTGTCATTGTTATTCAGTAACCTGCCAGGACAAGGAGTGTATCCAAAGCAGGCTGGACCCATTGCTCCTCCTCCAGATTATTTTTTGACACAACTTCCCATAAGCCACCCAGACTTCTTCCTTCCTTCATCCTTTCCTCCTTCCCTTCCTTCTTTTTTTTTTGTGTTAAAAATGCATTTTTCCATCCTCTGTGGGTGAAAGTGGTAGCAGTAAATTATTCAAATTCAATAAGGATTTCTTGGTCCCTTTTGACACTAAGAGCAGCTACCTCTCAGGGGCTGGGAGGTTCAAATGAGATATGTTTTTGGTGTAGTACCTAGCTGATAGGAGATGATCTAGAAAGCACCCCCCACCCCAATCTTCCTCCCTCTTATGTGCTCAGCACTGACAGCATATAAGTGGGCCAGAAATTCTGCTTCTTTCTTTTGAAAAAAGAATAGCATTTTTCCAGTTACATAGAAAGCTGGGGAAACTTTTAACACTCATTTTTTAAAGAAATGTTGTCTTCCAGACTCCCTCCCTCCCATAGGAAGTGCTCTGCTGGAGGGTATAGATGGGCAGTCATGGAACACATCTCTATCTCAGTCATGTTATGAGAGAAGAGTCAGAGCAAAAGGAAAAGAGACCCAGGGGGAAAAAGAGTCTGGACATAGTTGATTTTGTCTGCATTCCAACTCCATAGTTCTTTCTGTAGATGTGGATGGCATTTTCCATCATGAGTCCTTTGGAATTTTCTTGGAGCATCGAACTCCCCAGATGAACTGTTTCCATTATAGTTGAGCATCTCACAATGTGGTTGTTATTGTGTACAACATTCTCCGGGTTCTTCTCACTCCACTCAGCATCAGTTCATGTAAATCTTTCCAGACTTTTCTGAAATTTGACTGCTTGTCATTTCTTATAGTACAATAATATTCCATTACATTTATACACAACAACTTGTTCAGTCATTCTCCAATTGATGGCATGCCCTCAATTTCCAGTTCGTTGTCTTCACAAAGAGAGCTTCTCTAAATATCCTTGTATACATAGGTCCTGTAACCTTTTTAAATGATTTCCTTAGGATTCAGACCCAACAATGGTCTGATTCAAAGAATTTGATTACTCTTTGGGTATAGTGTAGCATTGGCAAGGCATAGTTCGATTGCCTTTTGAGCATAGTTACCCAATTGCCTTCCAGAATGCTTATATCAGTTCAGAATTCCACCAACAGTTCATCAATTTTCCCACATTCATTCCAACATTTATCATTTCCTTTTCTGTCATTTTGGGGGCAGCTAGGTAGTACAGTGAATAGAACACCATCTCTGGAGTCAGGAGGACCCAAGTTCAAATCTGGCCTCAGATACTTGACAATTACTAAATCCAGGGCCATCTCCAGTCATCCTGATGCATATCTGACCACTGGATCCAGATGGCTCTGGAGGAGAAAAGAGATGGGTAACTTAGCACAACACTCACTCCCTCAAATCCAATTCATGGTGGTGCCATGGTTTGTCATGGTATCGTCTTCCTGACGTCGTGGTCTTCTTGGAGAGCAAAGAACAAGCAACATCTGTCATGTTAGCCAATCTGATGGGTGTGAGATGGTACCTAAGGGTTGTTTTAATTTGCATATGATTTAGAGCATTTTTTATGACTACAAATAGCTTTGCTTTCTTTTGAAAACTTCTGGTTCATATCCTTTGACCCATTATCAATTGGGGAAAATCATCAAGATTTTTAACTTTGGAGCCAACTTTGACTTTTTTTTTGTCTCCCACAATCAGCTTCTCTGTTAGGCACTGGGGATATAAATGAAGAAATGTCCTCAAGTAGCTTCCAGTCACTCAGAGGGAAACAACATACCTCCATAAAATATATACCAAACATACAACCTCCAAACAAGTTGATTTCTTGGGGACATAATCAGAAACTTGGACAGTCAGAAAAGGTCCCATGTCCAAGGTAGCATGTAAGCTGAGTGAGGACAGAAAAATGAAATTGTAACAGGGGAAGATATAGGCAATAGTCAGTGCCAAGTTAAGTGAATGGGAGATGGCTATGAAGTGTGATGAATGTGAAGGGGAATCATGGACATGACCAGTCCTGAAATGTATGTTGAAACTAGGTTGTGAAAGTCTTTAAAAACCAGAGATTGTATTTGCTTCTCAAGATAATAGGGAGCTATTAGAGCTTATTGAGCCATGTGAGTAATGTGGTCTGACCCGGGCTTTTGGCCAGTCAATTGGGTAGCTGTGTGGAGGATGGACTAGAGAGGAGGACTGGAGATCCCAGCTAAGTAGGAAACTATTGCCAAATTGCAGCTGGGAGGCAATGAAGACTTGAACCAGAGTGAAACTAGTGAGAGGAGAAAAGAATTGGGGGGAGATAATGAGATCCCCTGACAAACTCAGGTTCCCCCCTACTCTCCACTCTCCCCTCAACCCCTAATCAGTTACCAAATCAGATCATCTCTATTTACTCAACATCTCCTCATCTAATCTCATCAGAGCCTCACTGCTATTCTAGTTTAGGACCTCCCCTTTCTCTTTCCTTCCTTCCCTCTCTTTCTCCCTCCCTTCAGGAGGTTGAGGAGAGAATGAAGAATAGGACCAAACCTTGTAAGGAATAAAGTGATGGAATGGCAACAGTAGAATCAGAAAAGTGAAGGAACATGGAGGTGATGGATGAAGGAAAGACCAAGGGTATGTCCAGCTTCTAGAGGTAGCTGAGGCTAGATGAAGGAGAAGAATGTGGTGACCAGTTTCATGGAGAGTTCCCCCTTCCATATTTTGGATTCAAATTGGAAGTTCTGTCAAGATGGCAGACCAAAGAATTCATAAAACTAGTTCTTCTCCCATTCCCCTCAAGACAATTTGAAAGTAATACCTCAGCTCCAATTCTGGAACAGCAGAACCAACAAAGCACTGGGAAGAGACAACCTTAGAGGGGAGAAAGAGAGGTTTGTGTCACAGGAGTGGAAGCTGAACTGGCACTCCTGAGGCAATGATGCTGACTGGGGACTTTGGAATAGTGGCAGAGACGGTGTCATCCTCATCAGCTACGTCTTGGGAGTTCTCAGCCCAGTGACAGTAAGGGCATTGGAAAACTGGCCAGAAAGTAATTACAGGGCCCCTGGGTCCACCCAGGGAGCAGGGCTGGACAATGTTTGGCAGTTCTATTGCCCACAGGCAGTTCTGGGTCAGGGTTCCAGGGCAGAGAGCAGTGTGTGGTGGCACCTACTTCACAGGTGTAATTGATGGTATGTGGCATGCCTTCTCAGTGGGTGGGGGCAGGGCTTGAGGAAGGGAGAGAATTGGGAAGTAAAAATTTTAAAAATGAATGTTAAAAATAAAGAAAGAAATGAAAACAAATGGAGGCTTATTTTGTACTGGACACCAGTTCATCATATCTATGGCACTGAGGAGGTTGAATTCCTTGCCCCTGTGCAGTCCATCACAAGGGGCCGCTCAGTGGTCTGTGCAAGTTGCTCATATATCACTCCAGTACAGACCTTCATTTTATTTCTGTTCTAGAGAAAGCCCTTAATAACCCTTTGGGTTGGCTTGTCTGAGAGCACCGGAACTGATCTGTGCTCTTGTGGAAGAGGTCAGCAGGATTGCAGCTGAGCTTGTCTGGGAAGGGAGGGGGCCACCGTCCATCTGAGAGGGGGGTGGGCAACTTTGTGCTTCTCCCCTTCCTCACTGCATCATCAGTTTGGAAGCCATGTTTTCAGCCTGGGATCAAGCTCCCTCCCCCCAACCACCACCCCAGAGAACTTACATCCCTCCCTTCTCTATTAGCTGCACCTTGTCAACTTCAGGGACTGTTTTCCTGGGTCTCTTCCATGTATCCCAATATACAAGCCTTGGGCTGGGGAAAACATTCCCATGTAGTTGATTGTGAAGACTTCTCAGAGCCCCCAGAATCTCCCCAGTAAACGGAAAACTGGAAGAAAATGTTGCTGATTATTGCCATTAATATAATATTAATTCGAAGAGTTCTTGGATGGAGACAGGAAAGATAACTTCCTCCTCTGGATTCCTTCAGCTCTTGGCTCCCTGACTGCAGGTACCGTGGGCTCTTGCACATGATCATTATCTGTCCAGTTTGGCCTTCTGATCCCCCAATAAGCAGGCTTCTTTCACTCAGGTCTCCAAAGGAGGCCTACCAGGAGCCTGGCACACAGCAGGAGGTGAATGAATGCTTGTTGGCCCTTGAGTTTGGAGTCAGAATGGGAGGGAATTGGATTCTTTGGCTGATTTGCACCAGGAAACCTGGGTGGGGGGGGCTCCCATGCTGTGGTCTCAAACAATACCTGAATCTTGGGAAGCAAGACATGGAAAGCATCAGGTTGTGCTTGCCCAGAGGTACTGGAGGAAGGAACTGAATTGTGTCTTTGCTTTTCATTATAGGCAATGCCTCAAGGCAAAAGGAAGGTATTAAGAATTAGTAGAATTCACATAAAATAGGCAAGCAAAAGCTTTGGCAATGGAGTGGAATTGAAATTGGCTTAGGGAGGGAATAACACACACTCAATTGAGTTTAGAAATCTCTTACCCTACAGGAAAGTAGAAGGGAAGGGAATGGGAGAAAGGGAGGGGAGGTGATAGAAGGGAGGCAGATTGTGGGAGGGGGGTTGTCAGAATAAAACACTTCCAAAGAGGGACAGAGTAAGAGAGAGAGAGAGAGAGAGAGAGAGAGAGAGAGAGAGAGAGAGAGAGAGAGAGAGAGAGAGAGAGAAAGAGAGAGAATAGAACAAACAAGGATGAAGGGATAGAATACAGTTAGCAGAAGCAATTAGGGGAAAAATATTGAAACAAGTTTCTCTGAAAAAGACCTGATTTCTCAAACTTAGAGAACTGAGTTCATTTTATAAAAAACAAGTCATTTGCCAATTGATAGATGATCAGAGTATGCAAGGTTTTCATTTGAGGTTAACAAGGCTATCTGTGGCCACATTTATATGTATGTAGACGCACACACATACGTATCTTTAAAGTTCTAACTCACTATTGATGGAAGAAATGCAAATTAGAACAATTCTGAGGTACTCCCTTTTTTCTGTTGGATTGGCTAATAGGATTGAAAAGGGAAATGACAAATGTAGGAGGGGATGTAGGGAAAATGATGCACAGTTGGAGGAGTTGTGAAATGATTCAACCATTCTGTAGAGCAATTTGGAACTGAGCCCAATGGGCTATAAACCCATGCCTCCCCTTTGACCTAGCAATGTTATTACTAGGTCTCTTTTTCAGAAGAAAACAATGAAAAAAATGGATAATATATATGCATAAGGATATTTACAGCAGTTCTTTTCTAGTGACAAGGAACTAGCATTTGAGGGGATTTCCATCAGCTGGGGAAATGGCTGAACAAATTGTGGAAGGTGATTAAAATGGATGCTCTCAGTACAACCTGGAAGGACTTCCATAAGCAGATGTAATGTCAGATGGACTGTATACAGAGAAACACAAATATTGTAGGCTGATCACTTGTGAGTGACAGCTTTTCTCAGCAGTGCTGTGACCCAAGCCAACTCTGAAGGACTTGTGATAAAGAATGCCATCCATCCTGAGAGAGGGTATGAGAGCTGAGGATATCTGAATACAGATTGAAGTATATTTTTTTTACTTTATTTTTCTTGAGGCTTTTTTTGGGGGGGCTATATTTTCTTTCACAACATGACTATTATGGAATTGATTATACATTTTTAACCTTTATCAAATTACTTGTTTTCTTAATGGAAAGGGGTGAGAAGGGAGAGAGTTCAGAATTCAGTTTTAAAAAGGAATGTTTAAACTTATTTTTTCATATAACCAGGAACAAATAATATGATTCACAATCTAGAAGGCAAAAGATCTAAGAAATTCTAGTATATAATGTAGAAATATGTTGAGTATGATGGTGCATGTAGAATCAGATTGCTCACTGTCATGGGAAGGGAAGATGGTAGAAAAATGATTGTTAAAAGCTATCTGCACAGAACTGAAAAAAATAAAATATTTTAAAAAGAGTTTGTAAAAATTTTTCTTGTGCTCCCAAAGATAGTAAGAAACATCCTTTCATGGCACCCTGGGTCTTCTCGTGATAAGTATTTTCAAACAGACCTCTTGAAAAGAGCATCACTAGAGCACACTGCAAAGATTTCATTTGACTCCCTCAATAACCCGGGGAGGGAATTGCAAAGAAATATGTGACTGTTGTCACCGTGATGTCTTGATTCACTAATGTGAGTATACCAGTTGCTGACTTTTCCAGGGTTTTTGATGACTGCAAAGCTCTTTCCACAAATGATCTCATTTGACTTACACCTCCCATTAGCTTACACCTTACACTAGCTCACCTCCATTTTATAGATGAGGAAACTGAGGTAAACAGCAGACATGTGCTTGCTTATGGTCACTCAACTAATAAGTGTCTGAGGCTAGAGTTGAATTTGGGACTTCTATCTCCTGAACCACTTAGCTTAGCAACTTCGAGTGGATGAGAAAAGTCAAGAAGAATTGAGAGAGCTCAACAGGTTGAGCCCACACTAGACTTTCCTCATTTTTATTCTTTCCTTTAAATTTATCCAATGTTTGATTTCTACCCTAACTATTCCAAAGGCTATGGGATAGTTGTCACAGTGAACAGATCATAGACATTGGAATCAGGAGAATGGGAGCCTCAGATACTTGACACTTACTAGCTGTGTGACCTTGGGCAAGTCACTTCACTGTGTTCACCTCCCATCCAGGGCCAACACCAGTCATCCTGATTCTTATCTGGCCACTGGATCCAGATGGCTCTGGAGGAGAAAGTAAGGCTGGTGACTCAGCACACACCACCTCGCTCCAATCCAATTCATGTGCTTGTCACGGCATCACTACCTGATGTTGTGGTCTTCTCTGAGAATGGAGCACAACCAGCATCGTCTTTCCAAAGGCTGCTTCCAGGATGACACCCAACAGCAGAAAAGAGCCAATGTCTTTGGTGTTCACCAAATACCTGTCCAGGTCCTTCTCGTTCTTCTAGGAAAAAAGAAAGGGCATGTCATCATGGCATCAAAGCCATCGGACCTAATTTATTTAAATAAGTTCATGGAACACCCGGCCCCCTCCTTGGGAAGTCCGCTCAGACTGATGTAGCAGTTGCATGTGGAAGTTGGCTTCGTCTCTCGGAAGCAGCCTCCATAGCAACTCCAGTCACCTGGAGACTCCAAAGCTGCCCCTCCCCCCGGGAGGCCCGGGGCCCAGGCCGGCGGTCAGCACTGGACAGTTCCCGCAGAGACCACCCAGGCCGGCAGCTCCTGCGCATTTCGTTCCCTGTGCGGAAGCGCCCTCTGGTGGTGAGAATTCTGTCACCTTGTGAGGAGCTGCTCGGAAAGCCCCGGGAGCCCCAGAATGACCACACCGGGGCATCTGCCCCCTCCAGCGGCCTTCTTCTCAGTAAATATGGGGCACTCCCAGCAGTGTGGGGGAGCGCCTCCAACCACCCGCCAGAGCAAAGAATTAAATGTTCACTGTGAGCATTCACATCCCGGAAATCAGCACCCACAAAGTAGGACTCTACAGATGTGCGGTTTGGTTGATGTTCTAGACTCAGGAAAGTGATGGGAACGGTTAATGTTGTAGATAAAAACTGAAGAACCTGTACACTCATTCTCCCCACCTCATCTCCCCCAAATCTGATTGGTAAACATTTACCAATACCCTTTATTTCTCCATAAACAAGGGACTTGGGAGGGCTCAGGGAATGAAGTCTTTATCAGATTGGAGGTCTGGTGTCTGTAGGATAAATAAGGATGATGATGAGGAGGAGGAGGATGAAGCTGATGATACAACTGGTATGGGGCATTTGAGTTTGCAAAGTGCTTTTCATCATTGGATGCCTCACAAACAATGGGGCAGATTTCTCTAGTGTTACTAGGTTGGGGCTAACTGCCTTAGGGTCCTGGTCCTGCAGGCTTCTGCTCTCCACCAACCCAGTATTTTCTCTTCCAAAGCTGGTAAATCCCTTTTGCTCATCACCACCTAGGAACAAAGAAGAGTCTGAAGTCTGTGGGACCCCTTTTCTGTCCTATGTTCTGTACTCTGACTTCTCTGGAATATAAACCCAGCAGCAGAATCTCTTGGCTGAAGACCAAGCTAGTTTAATCAATTTGACAGAAAGACTGTGGCTGTCATCATGGCCTGTCCACTTACAGCAGCAGCTAGGTTGGTGGTGCATTCGATAGAGTGTTGGACCTGGAGGCACTAGCTCTGTAAAACACAGGTAGAAGCCACTTTACTCCTGTTTGCCTCAGTTCTCTCCTATGTTCCCTATCTCTCTCTGAGTTGTTGGGAAGATTAAAGGAACTATTTGTAAAGTGATTTGCTGAGAAGTATGTGGCTGTTGTCACTGTGACTCACTAATGTCAGAATACCAGTTGCTGACATTTCCAGGGTTTTTTGATGACTGCAAAGCTCTCTCCACAACTGAACTCACTTGATACTTACACCAATCCCCATGATCCCCATTTTACTGATTGAGAAATGGATGACTCAAAAGGTTAGATGACTTGCGCTGGAAAGAACAGCTTAAAAGGCTTCAGCAAATCAGAAGAATGCCTAGGGATGTTAATAGGATGAGTTTGATTGTGCCAGGGGCCAGTTTTCAATAGGACCCCCTTTTCCCTACACATATACACATAGAACTCCACCATAAATGGTACCAGCCAGAAGGCTGACTGATTACTTCTTCCAGTTATCATCCTTTTAAAGAATTCCTAGCTGTTAACAGAACTAAAGCCTGTTTTTGGGGTTTGGGGTTAGGATTTCAAGTCCATTCATTTAGTGAGGTTTCTTTTTCTAAGGAGATTTGGAAATGACTTGAAAAATCCAGTTCTCCAGATGAGCACTTAGGCAAATCTGTATTTCTCTCTGAAAGCTGCCAAACTATCAGAAGGTACAGCCAGCCATATGAATAACCAACTGAATGAGTGTACAAATAACAAATAACCAGAAATAAAACAATTTAATAAATTCTTATTGATTGACTGGCACCTGAACTTTCAGGTCAAACCCACCTTATTGGCAAAGATAATCAAAGACTAGGCCAATGTTGGAGAAGTAAGGTAAATAGGTTCAACTGTTTTGGAAGAAAATTTGAAATTATGCAAGAAAAGTTCTTGAATTTTTCCTGGTTTGAGTCTGTGATTCCACCACTAGTATTATGCCCCATGGAAATGATTGAGGGCAAGAAAAGACCCATTTGTTCAAAGATATGGAAAGAAGAGATATTTGCAACATCAAAAGGTTTGAGTCTAAAATTCTGTTCATGCGAATGGAGGAGTGACTGACCAAATTGTGGTACATGCATAAAATGCTTTAGAACTCAGTGGTGGTAGTAGTGATTGCAGGAAGAGATCCACTTTCTCCTTGTGGACTATATTGTTTTGGAGACTTGTGGGGCATGGGTTGGATTCATTTAGGTCCCTTCCAACTCTCAAATTCATCATTCTCTGAGTGATGAATGAAAAAATTCAGAGCATAGCAATAAGTGCTTTTAGAATGATTGACATGACCCGACTTGTATGAAGGGAAGGTGGAATCGGAAAAGCAGTGATTATAATGCTAAAGTATAACAGGAGATCTCATTAGATAGTCCCAGTGTTCAGACCAAATGCAATAGAGAATATTTACGATCTTAGGGTTATAAGAATTCCATTGGACTCAACACATAGGAAAACACAGATGGGCAACATCACTGAGACAATCCAACATGATTCCTTTTCTAGGCTGTTTTGATAAACTATCTTCCATGAATGTCCTTTGATCTTATTTGACTGAAAATTATCCCTGAGGACTCAGGGGGTATGTGTGTTTGTACAGGGAAAGCAGCCTCCTCAAAGTTCTGGGCCCCAAGAGGTGGGGGAGGTTGGGATCATTTAGACTTTTCATGTAATGGGGGGGACAATCCTGGAGGTTAATTAACCAAACCTCTTTGCTCTCTGTTCAAGGAATCTTATGTAATTTTGTCATATGCCACCCCTTGGCATTGAGCATGTTAGTACCAATTCCAACATGGAGGAAACAACTCTTGTGGTCAGGGAGAGATTGACCAACCATCATCCCAAGGGTCTCTCTGAGCTCTTAACTCAGAAACTGGGGGGGGCGTCAGGAAGGACTCTCAGAGCTAGAGTGATCACAACATGATGGAGTTTTGTTCCAGTTTTCTCCTTCCAACTGGCACCAGAGGTATATGGAACCCAAAGGGGGCAATATTATGCCCAATGCTTATTATGGTAGAGCATTAAGATGCAGAGAACTGAGACAAAGTCCACTGGTTGCTGGGGAGAGCAGCTAGTCAGTTCTCCAGTAGCTGCTCCTAGGTCTGCTGGATGTGAAGTGATATTTCCCCTCATTCCCTTGTACCTTGAAGAATTTTTGCTCAACTTGGAAAGACATCCAGGTGGGTCTTAATGACCCAAACACATCCAGTCCATCCTTTGGTTAGAAATATCCAGTGGGTCAAAATGCCAATTTGATCATGGCTTGGCTGCTCTGCTGGGGGCACCTGATGGTGCTGATCTTATTTGGGCTAACAACTATTCTTAGCAGTTTTGTTTGTGTTCATTTCCCAAACTACTTCAGAGTAGTTCAAATCCTATCTCTAATGCTTAGTACCTGTGTGACCTTGAATAAGTCACTTCATCTGCCTGAGAATCAGTTTTTGTAAGAGCAAAGTATCATGCTAGATGTTCTGAGGTCTATTCCAGCTATAGATGCCTCACCCTAGAACTCATTTCTGCAGCTGTAAACCACACAAATGTGGGAGCTGAGCCAAAGAGATGGGAAGAATCTCTAAGCCTGAAAATCAGACATTTGTAAGGGCAAATGAACTAACACATAGAAAAGTCTTTGACTGTGAACAGGTCATCAAGACATGTCAGATCCTCCCAGAGGCACTGTGATAATAAAGGCTTTTAGAGACAGTCTGTCAGTTATTAGGAGTCTGGTCCTAGAGTTGAGCCAGCAGGAGACTGCAGCAAGGTTAACAGGATGAGTCTGAGCCAAAATACCTGCTGCCCATTAAACTGGTCATTCTATCCCATTCCTATAAGCAATTCAATTATATTTAATTGACATGTACTCTGTGACCTCGTTTCCAAACACATAACAAATTAATCGATAATGCCTCGGAACTGAGAGCTTCAGTTTATCATCTCCAAGATTTCATTTTGTACTTTGCTGCCGACTTCATCATTTAGAGAACTTGCTCTGCCCAAATGTAGTCACATGACTCATTCCTGGATCTTACTTTAAAAAAGCTTCTTTCAAAATGTTTTCTACCAGGACATAGATTGATTTCCTTGCATATGTGAGTGCATCAATGTGTGATCCTTCCCTCCCCCCACCACCCCAATAGCACAGATCAGAACTCATACTAACTCTCTTCTTTCAGGCAATTCTCATTTGTGAAGGGTACCCTGGAGGCTTTGCTCTTGGCTTTGTACAGACTTTTGCTAGCATCCCAGGATCATCCTTACTGGGTCAACCAATGGCAGTCTCTTCATTATCTTTAGGTGATTTTCCAAGTATTCATTCCTTCCCAGATGTGCTAGGGGAGACTAACTAGGAGGGGTCTCCTGTAAAACTCACTGTAGACTTAAAAAAATAATTTGTTTCAAGCAACGAGAATCTGTCTTCTTTCTCTTTCACCCTCCTTTCAACTGAGGAAAAAAGGAAGGAAGGAAAGAAGGAAAGAAAAAAGTGAAAGAAAGAAAGAAAAAAGAAAGAAAAGGAAAGAAAGAAAAGGAAAGAAGGAAGGAAGGAAGGAAGGAAGGAAGCTGTCTTGCAAACATGTGTAGTCAAGCAAAATGAAAGGTCTGTGGAGTCCAGAGCCTCCTGTTTGGATGCTGTACACATAGAATTTCCTGGACTAGTCCAGGACTTTTCCTCTAATTTGGGGAGGCAGTCTATCCAATTCCAAATTGGAGCAGGGAGTAGGCCACTTGATGGGGGGGGGGGTGAGAACCAGACTCCTCGTCTGAAGGACTGGGTCAATTCAGGAGCCATTTCTGTGGTGCCTGCTGTAGGCCAGGCAGGGCGCTTCACATAAAAAAGCAAAAGGGAAAATAGTTCCCTCTCTCAAGGACATGATATTCTCCTGGATCACTTCCCTCATGTCTGGACTTGACTCTTCAGTTAGGTTTCATTAGGACTTTTCCTTGTGTAGAAGGGAAGGGAGAGCATGACCCTGAAGTCAGTGGAACCTGAGCTCAAATCTGAGTTCAGACACTAAGCTCTGGGACTCTGAAAGTCCTAACACACGCACGCACACACACGCACACACACACACACACACACACACACACACACACAGAGAGAGAGAGAGAGAGAGAGAGAGAGAGAGAGAGAGAGAGGCTTGGTGGATCACCTGGCTCATGGTGTCCCTCTGACCAGTTGTAGTACTGAAAGAATATCCTAAAACCTCCCTCCCAGCAAGTGAGACTAATTCCCTTTTCTTTTTTTTTGCAAGGCAATGGGGTTAAGTGACTTGTCCAAGGTCATACAGCTAGGCAATTATTAAGTATCCGAGGTCAGATTTGAACTCAGGTCCTCCTGACACCAGGGCCAGTGTTCTATCCACTGCACCACCTAGATGCCCCTAATTCCCTTTTGTTGACTCTCAGGACTAAAGGCTTAGGCCCTTGACAACACTTCTTGGGCATCTGAATCAAAACAGGCATGAGAAGCGCCAGGGACACCCTGAGGTTTGGTGCTAGATCCCAATGGGTAACTCAGGCCAGGGAAGTCACTTGTCTGAAGCAATCTGTGGAGTCCTCAATCCCTTTCCATGCTGAATATCTTTCTCCTGCCACGCCTAAATAAATCTCCTTTTTTTGTTCATTGTTCTATGAGAGTGGAACCTGACACAAATTGTGGAATTTATTTTTAAAATTTCCTACTTTTTACTATTTGTAAGGAAAATTAGAATATGTCTTGGAAGGGAATGAAAGAGAAAACAATTCCTAAAAGAAAAAAAGCAGATTCAGGCGGAGGCTGCTGTGACCACATCTTCCAGACTCCTTTCCTTTCCTTGAAAGTTTGATTAATAGAATGACTACACAGGATGTAGTTTGCAATCTGGCCACTATGTGGTGCTGCTCTCATGCCATCAGCAGGGCTTAATGTCCAAACCCTGGCTTGCCCAAATCTGCAGTCTTCTTACTGTCCACTTGCAGATGCTAAGCCTACAAACTGTTAGCTAGAACCTCTTCCATGGCAATGCCTCAAAGGATAGTGCTGAACCTGGAGGCAAGATGACCAGAGTTCCAATCCAGCCTCAGACACTCCCTAGCTGTGTGACTGAACACTTCTTGCCTCAGTTTTCTCATCTGTAACTCAGAGATAATAATAGCTCCCACTCCCCAGGGTCATCAGGAACAAATGAACTGACACATATAGTGCTCTGCAGCTTTGGAAATACTATGTAAATACTACCAGTGGTTATTTTCATCTTCACAAGACTCACGGGGTGACCTACCAGATTGACAATTGATCTAGGGGCCCGGAAACAAAAACATGGAGAATGTCTTTGAACTATGAGAGTTTGTGGAATGGTGATTTGGTTCTGAGTCCCTAGTCCTCACCTGGGAGATCTCATGCTCTGAGTGGCCCAAGTTCCTTTAAGAGTCTTAGAAAATTAATTGATTCAAGTGCAGAAGAGTATGTATGAAAGCGGTCACAGTACTTGCTCATTCTAGTTTGTCCACCCCAAACCTCAGTCTGGTTGTCAAATGGAGGAAGGCGTATAGGGAGAGATCACCACTAGAACTCACCTGGATAGAGGAAACGAGGGAAGCCCACGCTCACAGAGGCTGAGGTTTGCTGATGAGTCTCTTGTGCATGCTGCTGGTCTCTCTCTGCTCCTCAACCCCCACAGTACCCAGGCACTGTCTCCACCCAGAATCCACCTTTCTTGCTCTCCCTCTCCAGGATCTCTTTCAGGTCCCAGCATAGGTCCCAAATACATCAGCAGGCACTGCTCCAAAAATCAACAGGTTACTAAGGAGCCCTGTACTGACCCATCACACAATTAGCACAGAAAGAACATTTTGGAATATGCAAGAGCAGAAATTTTTCTACAGTAATCAGAGAAAAGCAGTTATGCTGGCGACGGGTCCCTCCATTCATTTCCTACCTTTTCATTTGTTGCCTCTGGGAAGATATTAGGAACCCCTGCTACAAAGGGGGTATATGACTGGTACTTCTTAAGTGCCTGCTGTATACAGGGCCTCCTGACAGTTTCCCTTCCCTCAGGGAGCCTTAGATGGAGAAGGACAGGGAAAATGATGATGACATTCAGAAGAACTCAGAGCATTCCTGATACCAATAGCGAACATTTATAAAGAATTTTCCAAAATACTTGATTTAAATTCTTTCTTCTTCCCAACAGTCCAGTGAGACAGGTGCTCTTTTTAACCTCCATTTAGTAGACAGATAACCTGAGACTGAGGAAAGTTAAATCATTTGCCCAGGGTCCTCAGGTAGTGAAGTGTTGGAAGTAGGATTTGAATTCAGACCTTCTTCCTGTCTCCTAGTCCAGTGTTCCACCCACCCACAACCTCATTGTCTGATCCACTTCTCAGTGTCTGCTGGGAGGGAATCCTTCCTGGGGATGGCTTGAAGTGGACAGCCTCCAGCATTGCCCCTGCCAGCACCAGACTCTCTAAGCCCAGGTTATCAATTTACTCATTACAGCATTGTTCATTTACCGGCAAAATAAGCGCAGAGAAAGTTTAATCAGAAGCCAGCGCTCCTGGCAGTGGCCCAGAAACCAAGATGAGCAGGGTGTCCATCTCTGCCTGGGGGTCACTGGCAGCCTCGGAGCTGTTGTGAAGGCTGGTGATGAAGATGCAGACCCATGCTTTATGGCTTTTCCATTGGCTCTCAGCAATTGCAGAGCCAATGTCTAATAAAGCCTCTGCAGGAGCCCCACTTCTTCCCCCCCTGCCCCATCATGAGCCAGCTTGCCACTATGTATGATTTGTAGGAGAGAAGGCCTTTGTCTTTAACACCCTGAATAATTCTGGCGTGACCCCACTCAAGCGTCTTGTCAGAAAGATCCCAGTCTCGATCTGCTCGTCTCCAGTCACAGGACAAACTCCTCATAAATCTGCAGTGGCTCAAGGCCAGATGCTTTCTGGGGAGGCAGAGGCACTTTTTTTCCTACAACTGGACCCCCTGGACCACACCCAGGTTGGTCCCCTCAGGGCCAATGGAAGCCTTTGCTTCCCGATTCTAATTCAAGGGGGAAATGGATGAAATAAGATAGTAGGCCCCCAATAAATGTGCCTTTAGAGCTGTTTTATAGCAGGAGTGGCATCCTGCAAGAGGGGAAGTGACTGATTACATTTTCAAATACCCCTTGGATCAAGTCACTTGCTACCAAGAAAGTGGATTTGTTGCAACCTCTAAGGGTGACCTGGGACCATCTTAACTGTGTAGGTTTTTAAGATGATTGAGAATGGCTCTGTTCTATTTATATATTTATTTGGTCTTAGATTGTGGAGGGCAGTAAATGAACCCAAGGCTGCCTAGTGCAGAGGAGAAAGCACCAACTGGTAAGCTTAGACACCTGGGTTCTAAACCTTTCCAGAACTTAACTAGCCTTGTGACTCTACAGCAGTGTTTCATTTACACTTCTGGAGCCTGTTTCTTCCATTGTGAAATAGGGGTTACCAGGGTACTGGGAGGGAAGTCCTTTGGAAATCTGTGGGGAGAAGAGAAGCACAGATCTTCCTAGTGATTGTGATCTGAATGGACATGCAAGTCCATGGTGCCCTTGGAGGGCTGAGAGCCCAGCTGCTCTACACTATCCTGTTTGTGTCAGGAGAAAGTGAGGAAGAAGCCTGCCATGTTAGCTGGGCAGAGTCATATAGTTTGGGCAGGTGAAGATGCATTGGCTCATCTGCATTCATGACCTAACAAGTCCATTGGAGATTTGTAGGTGGTACCATGGGTAGAGTGCTAGGTTTGACTTCAGAAAGAACCACAGTGTGACTATGTTTTAATTAATGTTGATGATATAAACATGGTAGGCAGCTATGTGAATCAGTGGATAGAACACTGGACCTGGAATCCAAAAGACCAGAGTTCACATTTGGTCTCAGACACTTCAATCTCAGGCAATCACATGTCGGACAATCAATCAATCAATATTTATTAGGCACCTACTATGGACCAGGCCCTGTGCAAAAGATCCCTGCCCTCAAGCAACTTCTAGTCTAATGGGGGAAACAACATGCAAGCAAATAGATAGAAAAATCAGTGAAATTTCAGATCCAGGGAAAGCGATGAAGGGTCAGAATTGAGAGGAAAGGAGATGGGTAGGTAGAGACTGGAAGAGAGCCAGGTCATAGAGCTGAGGAGGCACAGACAAAGAGAAATGGAGAAATGGAGGCTTTTGTGGGAGAACAGATAAGAAACCTGTGGCAGTGGATTAAAGAGGGTATTTCAGGAGGGAGGTGGAAGAAGAGTGGAAAGCTAGGAGGGCTTCGTGTTAGGAAGAGTTTTTATTGCTGAACAGAGACTTTTGTATTTGATCCTGAAGAAATAGGGAATGGGGTGTGGAGGGAGATGACACAGTCAAACCTATGGATGGATTGGAGTGGGGAGAGATATGAGTTAGGGAGACAACAGAAGACTCTGGACAAGTCACTTTATCTGGGTTTGCTTTAATTTCTCCAAATATAAGAGATGACAGCAGTACCTACACCCTAGGATTTATGAGGATGAAACGAGATAATTGTGAAGCACCTAGCATATTGCCTTGCATATTTACTGTTATTCAGTTGCATTTGATTCTTCATGACTCCATTTGGGGTTTTCTTGGCAAAGATCCTGGAACAGTTTGCCATTTACTTCTCCATCTCATTTTGCAGATGAGGAAATTAAGGCAGTGTTAAGTGACTTGCCCAGGATCACACAGTTATTAAGTGTCTGAGGTCAGATTTGAACTCTTGTCCTGCTCTCTAGTCACTGCATCACCTGACTGCCTAATAGAAATGTTACCTATTATTATTATTAAGACAGGTTTGATTCCTTTAAGAGAAGCCAATTTGATTCAATGACCAGTCTGGGGAAAGAAAGTTTTATAGAAACTGTAGGGTTTGAGGGGAACAAAGAAACTGGAGAACTGCTCAGCTCTGAGGTGGAGATGTAGCGGGACTCTGAGGAGCCTGGGGAGGGGTCGCCGGCACCATGGATAAGGGAAATGAGGCCGGGAGCAGCTGCAGCTGCTTCAGCTGAGGCTGGGGATGGGAGGCAGCTGTTCCCCTCCAGTTGCTTCCCCATCATGCTTCGCCCAGCACCTCTCCCCGCCTTCCTTTTCAGCTTTCTTTCCTGCGTCATCTTCCTCCATTAGACTGGAAACTTCTTAAACTCAGGATTGTCTTCTTGCTTTCTTTTTCTTTTCTTTTCTTTCTTTTTTTTTCACTAGTATTTGTGGCCTCAGCAAGTGCCTGGTGCCTGGTACCTAGCAGATACTTAATGAGCCTTTATTGATGATTGACTGCAGGTCTTTTAGTTCAGGATTTGATCAAGTGAGGCTTAGAGATTGGACTGCTGGTGCAGTAGTAATTCTGGCTTTGAAGGCAGAAGGCTTGGCATCACTATTTTACCATAGAGTGACTCTGCTTCCCCTTTCAGAGATTCTATTTTCTTACCTGTGAATGAGGGGATTGGAGCAGAGGATCGCCCAAGTCCTCCCCAAGCTTTCAGGCCACGAGTCTTCATCCCATGGAGTAAGCCCTTGAAGACTTCAGAGGACTACCACATTTCCTAGACTTCCAGAGGAAGCCTTCCATGGACAGAAGAGCATCTCTCTCTTCCTCAAATGCTGAGACTGTGAGGGGATATCGTGGCAATGTTTAGCAACATTTGGTATCATTCTTGCTTGACTGAGGGTCAGTGTCTCCATAAAAGTGGAATCTATGATGGCAGAGCATTCACAGCTCTCCCTGCTTCCTGAAAGATGACATTTTCCCAGATTTCACAGGCTTGTGAATTCAGTCAAAGTCATTACTACCACCTGATGGAGGAAGTCGTGATCTCCGGGCTTCTGAAAAGTAACAATCTAAGACTGCTGGGTAACAAATTCTCTTTCTGCTTGGCCATGAGGAGCAAAGATGAACAGATCTGAGTACCAGAACCATGGAAGGTCACCAGGGGCTACCCATCTGGGTAGTTGGGAGCAGGTATTTGGAAGCCTCTTTCTTCTCAGTCAGTAATCTCTGCTTCCTTCCTCCTTCCCTCCCTTCCTCCCTCCTTGCCCTCCTTTCTCTCTTTCCTCTGTCCTTTCCTTCCTTCCTTTCTCTCTCTTCCATTGTGCCTTTTTTTCTCTCCCTCCTCCTTCTCCTTCTCCTCCTTCCTCCTCCTCCTCTTCCATCACCACCACACAACCACTACTTACAGCTAACATTTGCTGTGTTCCAGATATTCTGCTAAATGCTTCACAGTTAATCCATTTGACAACAACCTTGGGAAGTGGGTTCTATTATTATTTGTAACTTGCTAAGGGTCACATAGCCAGTCAATATGAGTCAGGCCTTCCTGGTTCTAGGTCTAGTCCCCCTCTAGGCAATGCATCACCCACTTGCTCCCATCAGTTATCTTCTTCCCTGACTCCTTTTCCTAACCCCATCATGTCCCACCCTCAGCTCTCCCTCCCCGTCTCCCTCTCCCCGTCTCCCTCTCCCACTCCCTCTCCCTCTCCCCGTCTCCCTCCCCCCTCCCTCTCCCCGTCTCCCTCTCCCTCTCCCCTCCCCCTCCCTCTCCCCCTCCCCTCTCCCCCTCCCCCTCCCCCTCCCCCTCCCCCTCTCCCCTCCCCCTCCCCCCCCTTCTCTCCCTCCCCTTCTCCCCCTCCCCTTCTCCCCCTCCCCTTCTCCCCCTCTCCCTCTCCCCGTCTCCCTCTCCCTGTCTCCCTCTCCCTCTCCCTCTCCCTCTCCCCGTCTCCCTCTCCCTGTCTCCCTCTCCCTCTCCCTCTCCCCGTCTCCCTCTCCCCGTCTCCCTCTCCCCGTCTCCCTCTCCCCGTCTCCCTCTCCCCGTCTCCCTCTCCCTGTCTCCCTATCTGTCTCTCCTTTGACATCATTTATTCCCAGGATCTGTATTCTTTTTTATTTTATTTATTTTGAGTTTTACAATTTCCCCCCATTCTTGCTTCCCTCCCCCACCCCAACCCCCACAGGAGGGAAGTCTTTACATTGTTTCCATGGTATACACTGATCTCAGTTGAATGTGATGACAGAGAAAGGGGATCCTTAAGGAAGAAAAATAAAGTATGAGACAGTAAAATGACAATAAGATAAGTTTTTTTCTAATTTGGAGGTAATAGTCTTTGGTCTTTGTTCAAAGTCCATAATTCTTTTTCTGGATACAGATGGTATTCTCCATTGCAAATAGCCTCAAATTGCCCCTGGTTGTTGCACGGATGGAATGAGCAACTCCATCAAGTTTGGTCATCACCCCTATGTTGCTGTTAGGGTATATGGTGTTTTTCTGGTTCTGCTCATCTCACTCAGCATCAGTTCATCAAGACAGGATCTGGATTCTTAAGGATCGGTTGACAGAAGAGTCTGAGCTCTTCATTTCTCATAGTAGACAACTACTTTCTTCTCTCACCTGCTTATAGAACATCTGTTGGGGCGGCTAGGTGATGCAGTGGATAGAGCACTTGCCCTGGAGTCAGGAGGACCTGAGTTCAAATCTGACCTTAGACACTTAGTAATTACCTAGCTGTGTGGCCTTGCAAAAACCTATAGAACATCTGTCTCTGAGTCTCAACTCCCCTATGTCCCCTCCTAAGCCTCTCCCAGCCTATTCCACAATTGGCATCAGCATTCATTGTTTTGCTCAAGTCCAGGACAGAGGTAAATGTAGGGGAGGGGAAAGGTGTTTTAACACAGCAAGTCCCATCAATTTGGATTCCACAATTTCTCACACCTTCTTTCCTTTGTTCCTTCAACTACCCAGTTCATTCTCCTCACTGCCACCTGCCTGAGCAATTGCAAAGTTTTCTAATTGATCTCTCCCTATTTGCCCATCTGCTCCCTTCTACTCTAATCCATCCTAACAAAGGACCCTTTAATAATAGAATTGGTCATATTATCCTGCTCAGACTTCACCAATGATTCTCAATTTTCTGGGGGGTAGAACTCCAGTTCTTTATCCTGATGTTTAAGTGCCCCTCCTTATGCCATTTTATAATAAAATCTAATTGCAAAGGTTGTCAAAGGTTTTCCATGTACCAGCTCTGTGAGGTAGAGAGCAGAAGAGTGGGAACTACGTTGGATGGATGCATAAACTTCAGAACAGCACAGTGACTCTCTCTATTTGGATAGGGCTGCCTTCCATTTTATGCTTCATTTTAGCTCAATAAAACTATTTGCTGTTTCCTTATAACATCCTGCTTATTCCCCTTCTGTTCTGCCTTTGCTCATACTATTCCCTATGCTCAGAATTCCTTCTTCCCCCATCTATTTATTGAGGTTTTTGAAGACTAGATCTTCTTATCTTACCCAGTCTAGAGATCATTGATTACAGAGATAATTGATTGGCATACGACCTTTGACCTACATCAATTCTTCTAAGTGTACCATTGGCTTATGGATCAGTCAGTCACAGAGTTCACAGACCAGTGATGTTTGAGTGTGGCTAGCAAATATCTCAACATATGATAAAAAACTTTCCTCTTGGGGTAGCTAGGTGGCACAGTGGATAGAGCACCAGCCCTGGAGTCAGGAGCACCTGAGTTCAAATCTGACCTCAGACACTTAATAAGTACCTGTGTGACCTTGGGCAAGTCACTTAACCCCATTGCCTTGCAAAAACTAAAACAAAAAACCTCTCCTCTCTTCCTACATTTTTTTAAAGTAGGAAATTCTATAAAGGAGAATAAATTTCTTTAATCAGTTAAATAGTGTTGGACACTAATTCCTTAATCAGGACCATGGTATTTACTGCTGGTCATGTTTACAGTCATATAAAAACAAAAGATGTGAGATTTGGATCAATGCCTCCTAGTGGTCTGATATACCTACATATTTCCTTGAAAAGACCCCAAAAGATTTCAAGGATAGAGTGAAACTAAGGTGGATCAAGATGCTAAATCTTCATGAAACCCTTTGAAGTTTGCTGAAAGGCAGCCCACTAAATGAGTTGAAGGGATACAGGTTGACAAACAGGAACACTTTTTAACCCTGAGACAGAATTGGACTTAGCTTGGGACAGAGTTCCTGATAGTGAAAGAAAGTGATTTGAGAAACAGCCTTAACTTTAGACTAGGGATGACCCTGCCTGGTGTTCATTTGGTCCCTTGGATGAGGTAGGTACCTCATACTTTTAAGTCTGACTAAAGAGTCATCAGCTTGCTCTCACTGTGGAGAAATTTTCTTTCTTCTTTTCCTTCAGTTTTTTAAACACATTTTGTTTTTTTTATTTTTAAAAGTTTCTTTTTTCCAACTACATGCAAAGAAAGTTTTCATCATTTATTTTTGTCAGGTTTTGAGTTCCTCATTTTTCTCCCTCCCTCCCCTCCACCTTCCACTTGACAGGGGATAATCTGTGATAAGTTCTTTATGTACACCTATGTTGAATATGTTTGTATAATAGTCATGTTGTGAAAAAATCAGAAGAAAAAGAAAAAAGAAAACAGAACAAATTTAAAAAGTGGAAAATCATAAGCTTTGATACACATTCAGACTCCATAATACCTTCTCTGAATGTGGGTAGCATTTTCCATCACATGACATCACTATGTTTGAGACAAATGGCAATGTGTCCTACTGTGAGTGATCAGACCAATACCAGTTTGGAATGCTCTGCCACAGCTTGGGCACAAATAGTCCAGGTAAACACCTGGGATGGGTCCTCTAAACTTAAGGATGTCACCTTTCCTTTGAGCTGCTTCAGTTGTCTTTGATCATTGTACTGCTGAGAAGAGCTAAGTTTATCAAAACTTATCATCACACAGTGTTACTGCTAATGTATACAATGTTCTCCTGGTTCTGCTCACTCCACTCAGCACCAGTTCATACAAGTCTTTCCAGGCTTTTCTGATGGGAAAGGGGTAGGTAGTCCCCTCAGGTGAGAACTCCACCTGAATGCCAGGAGAGCAAAGTGAGAACTAGAATGGGGGAGCAGAGGGTTGAACTTGCTGGAAGACCCTAGCAGCCACCAAATGTTGAGTCATGTGTTTTGGCACATTCGCCCACTCTTCTCATTGGTGTGAGTATGTGTGGATTAGTGTGACCCAGGTTCAGGAGGAGGATAATCTATTGCTTTGTGATTTTTAGGAAATACCTTTACCTTGAACTAATGATGCCCATTGACTTAGTAGAAAGAGGAAACACTTTGATGGTGCCTCATGAATGATGGCCCTCTGAATAGCTTATTCCTGGATTACCTATTCTGGGGGCTGAAAGAGGATTTAAGAGAGAGTGCTGTGAGTTCTAACTTTTAGATAACTAGATAGTGCATGATAGCTCACCGGTGCCGGGGTTGGGAAGATGCAAGTTCAAATTTGTCCTAAGACTATTTCTAGTTGTCTGACCTTTGGTGCATCACTTGACTTTTGTCTGCCTCAGTTTCCCCATCTGTAAAATGTGGATAATAATATCACCTATCTCCCAGGGTTATTGTGAGGCTAAAATGAGATGGTTGGTTGGTTCTTGTCCTTCATAATAGAAAAAGACCAAAATGACATCATTATGTTTGAGACAAATGAGTATTTCTGACTGTGGATGATCAGACCAATATGAGATTAGGATACTCTCCCATAGGTTGGGCATAAATAATCCATGTGAACACTTGGGGCAGGTACTCTAAACTTCAGGATTCCACATTTCCTTTGAGCTGCTTCCATTTTGCCTTCCTTATAGAGTGCAACCCCCTCACTAATAAGGGCATGCCATGCTGGGTGGTCCTGTGCCAGTGTCTCCCATGCCATACAATCAATTCCAAAGTTCTTCAATGAGACCTTCAGGGTGTGCTGGTATGACTTCTTCTGACCCCCTTGTGAGTGCTTGCCCTGTGTGAGTTGTCCATAAAATAGATTTTTGGCAAGCTTACATCTGACATTCTGGATACTTGGCAGTTTAGCTTGAGAAAGAACCTGTTTCTGGTGTCTTCTCCTGCCAGGTGCTCTTCAGAATCTTCCCAAGAAAATTTAAATAGAAACAATTCTATTTCCTGCCATGGCACTGGTATCCTGTAGCTATTTTGGGTTCTGCTGGTATCCAGGGGGCATCTGACCCAGTTGTGGCTGATTACCTCCCAACCCCTGGGTATCTCTACTTGGATATGTTGGAGACTAGGAGTTTTATTGTTAGGAGAGGTAGATTGCTAGGAGCTACTTCTGGCCTTAGACTCATAACTGAGTCCATGGATGTGGCCACCATTCTGTCAGAGCCAAGGCTGCCCTTTTCTTAAGCACCCAACCTTCCTGTGCCCACATTCTGTTGTATAAGAAGTGGCACAATTTTCTTTCATTTTCCTTTAGATCATGCATCCTTCATCGTTTCCATCTCCAATTTTCCAACAAAAAGATTACATATTGTCTCCTATTAGAACAGAAGTTCCTGGAGGGGGGGCATGCCCTTACAGTTACTGAGTCCACCTCATATGGAAAGGGACATTTTGGAGTCCTGGTATGTCTCTATAAGCAGTGAAGCCCCTTTCAAAAGAACCACAGGATTTAACAGTGGAAAGAGACATTAGGAAGGAAATGGATGCCCAGAAAGGTGGACTTTCTCACTAAACTGGAGGATGATGGACCAATTTTATTATGAAATGACTTCCCCAGGTACTAGAAAAACTGAATTATAAGAGCTCTCTGATTTGGGAAGGCATCGTTCAGGCTGGTGGAAGAATGCATTTGCAGTCAAGGCCTTTCCTTGCTGTATGACTTTGTTTGTCCTGGCTCTGCTTGGTCCATCTTCCATTCTCATCAGGGAATCGTGCAGCTGCCCCATCCTTCCTCACTCCAAAATGTGACTAGTCCTAATCAGTCATCCTGGAGCCTGGGGAAAACATATTTGGTAGGGTGGAATGGAGAGACTTTAAGGTGAGACACATAGGGCCCAGTGGTGGGGTAGGACTCAGTGGGGAGGAATCCTAGAGCACTGTGCAGGAAGCAGAAGACAGAGATCCTTGGGGCCAGACTTTGTAAGCAGAATTCTTAGTGCCTTTCCACCACAAGGAAGGCTGAGGCTGGGATGGGGGGGGGGTGAGTGCAGACACTGATCTGTTGGTGCCCAGGAAGTGGTCGTGCAGAGCTGCTGAAGGCCTGGGAGGTGGCATGCCAGGTGTGAGGGTCCAGCCTCCGCGGGGTCCTTGGAACCTGACAGGAGGGATAGAGTCGGTGAAATGAGTTGAGTCAACAAGTGGGTAAAGGCAGGAGCAGGTTGACCCACTGTCAGCTGCTTGGATTTATTTTTATAGTCTCAGAATCATGTATGTTTCAAGCAAGCAAGCTGAGATCATTTCCTTGGTTACGAGAGTGTACAATTTTCATCAACAATCATATAATTCATATGGTTACAAGTTTTAATCATGTGATTACAAGTTTAAGTAATAATTATATAGTTAATTGATTTCTTACCCCTACTCAGACCATGATGACCTTAACCTGTCTGTTACCTTATTTATTACTACATTGTATAATTGTTAATTCATTTAAAGTTATTAATTAAGCAATTCTTTTCATGGAAAGTTTTTTATATTTTTTGTGTAAGTAATATTTTTCCATACACTTCCTTAACAATCTATAGTGAGGGGCTTTATGCTTGTCCACCATCTGTTAACTCTTACAATAACCAATTTTTCTTTCAGGCCTTGTTGGTAGAAACCACAGTTTCTGTGACTTTTTTATTCTTTCCCATGAAACTAAGGCTGCTGGAGTTCACATATCGGTCACCTGTACTAACTATTTTTTCACCATCTTTTTCATATATTCCTTATGCATGGTTAAGGGGGGAAAACTATTAATTTCCCTGGAATTCTATCTGACCCATCTTGTATCTGTTTTCCCTGTATATATTCTGGCATCTCCTCGGAATTCCCAGTGCTGGGTTTTCCAGAGATTTCATAATGTTGAAGCCTTTTGTATGCCTCAGAGAGAGGCAGTCCTGTTAAATTTGGACAGAGTTTACAATCTATTTTATTCAAGGAATTTTTCTGAAATCCTTCCTTTATAGTCATTCAAGTACTAGGGTGAGTGAATATTGTAATCAATAAAAAACCTATAAATATTGGAATGCATGGAATCCCTATATATATATATATATATATATATTGAAGAGGGAAATGTTGTTCCATTAGGCAGTGTGACTGCCTTGAGTCTTCTTGCTGTGACTGTGTCCAACAGCTTAGAGACCCTGGCTCCCAACAGCCAGGCCCATGCTGACTGGAGGGCAGTGAGAAATCAACCCAGAATTTTCATTAGTCACATCCTAGGTTCCAGTTGCCGAGACACAATGTTGGAGTATCCATAGTCTCTGCCCCCCCCCCCCCAGGAACTTCTGTTCTAATAGAGGAGACAGTATGTAAAGACATAGTCATGCCCAAGGCACTAAATCGAAGTTGATCTCAGGGGAAGGCGTTACATGAATCCCAGAGCCAAAAGGTCTTGTTTCCCCTGATGTGGTCTACCCCTGGCTCACCAATACCGTTACTGTGTTCAGAAGAATCATCAGATATTGTCTCTGACCCAACATCCAAGGGCACTTGGTCCCTCACCTAGGTCTGTGGCCACACTGTACCCAAGCTTTCTGCTTTCATACAAGAAACTGGGGGAAGAGTCAACACATTGGCCCAAAAGGCTGAAGCCAGAGGCAGAGATCTGAGATGGCCTTCTGCTGTTTAGCTTTGTCTGCATCCATGGGCTTATGACCAGACCCATGACCAGCTGCAGAGATGGGCTGGCCAATCTCCATCCGGGGGTCACTTGGCATGGGAGAAGACATTCCTGGAGGCCCAAGCTATGGGAGAGAATCCATAATGGCATCTTCAGCCAGAAGCAAACTTTTCCAAATCGTTTTCCTCAAACTCAGGGCTATTATTTCATCAAATCCTCTTCCGTGTTCTCAGACTCACATGAGGAAGTCAAGTTGGTGCCAAGCCCTTGTTCTACAGGACAATTAAACGAGCTGCAGAACCACCATCACAAAGCTAAGAGGGGATTCCTCTGCTCTGTCTTTACAGGAAATAACAGTGTTCAAGACATTATTTTCAAGTCCTTAATCCTCCCTGCTCATCTCCTGTTTCCTGCCTTTGTGATCATACATGTGCAATGCAGATGTGTGCAATGGGCTCGCACTCATCTCCATGGCCTCAACCTGGGAATCAGAGTTTTGCAGAGTGGGACCACGGAAGGCCCTTCCCACCCTGACTGTCCTTCTCTGGATATTCTGTGGCTCATCATTGTCCCTTAACCACAGCACCCAGAACTGAACTCAGTCTTCCAAATGACATGTGATGAAAGGAGAGAACAGAAAGATTCTCACAGACTTATTCCTGGAAACTGTTCTGCCTACTCTCATATTCTTGGGGGGGGGTGGGGGAGGATAGGGGAGTGTAGGTATGAGAGAGAGATAGATGAAAAATGCAGAGAACATGAGGTAAAGAGAGGCAGAGAGAAAGAGAGAATAAGAAAAGCAGAGACAAAGAAAAAGGGATAATAGATGGAGATAAAGAAAAAGAAAGGTAGAGACAGAGAGATGGAGAGATTATGGGTCCACAGATGGAGAGGAGGGAACCTGGGGTTCACATGACCCAGCCCTCTCCTATAGATGAGGGCATTGAAACCACCTGGTTCCTAAGGAGTCAGAGGCAGAGCCAGGATTTGGACCCAGACTCCAGTTGTTTATCATCACTCCATGCGGGGAAGGTAGGTGGCACAATGGGTAGAGCACTAGAGTGAATAGAGACAGGAGGAATGGGAATTGGAATCCAGCCTCAGACACTAGCTATGTAAGCTTGGGCAAGTCACTTCACCCCAACTACCTTGCATCCAGGGCCGTCTTCAGTCATCCTGATTCATATCTGGTCACTGGACCCAGATGGCTCTAGAGGAGAAAGTGAGGTTGGGGACTTAGCGCAGCTTCCCCCTCACTCAAATCAATTCATGTGCTTGTCATGACATCACCTCTCTGCTGTCATGGTCTTCAAGAATGAAGGACAAACACATAAAATACAACTGATGCCACCAAGACCCTTAGATCTTTGTCAGATGAATTGCTGTTTTGTCATGTCTTTCCCAACTCATAGGTGTAGCTATACAATGTGTTCATTCACCCCTGCTGAATTTCATGGTATTAGCTTTAGTCCATGTCTTTAACTGACCAGAACCTTTGGATCATGATTTTGTTATTCAGAGTGTGCGCTCAGCCTCTCAGTTTGGTGTTAGCTGCCCACTTGGGAAGCACATCATCGATCAGCCTGTTCTTGTTATATGTAGGAAAGGCTATTTGATATGGAAGAGAAGAGGGAGGAGGGTCTGAGGCTGGCCTCCCCTTGGCAGGTCACATGGCTTTGAATGATGACTTATGGGTTCTTCCTTGGGACAATTAGGCAGCTACACTGTACTGCTGAGCCAGTTCTCTTGGGGTGATTCAATGGATCAATAACTGGTGGGAGACACCATCTGTCATGGTTTCCTTCTCAGGATCTGTTGAGTAGTGGGGTTCATTGCTGACTTTTATACATTCATCAGTGAGGTCATGGACAGAAATGTCCTTCTCAGAGTGGGATTTTTAGCTCTGTGTCCCATTGTAGGAGGACATCCCTTCCCTTGTACTGGCTTCATCATTACCTGCCCGAGCAATAGAGCCAACCTCAGACTGTGAGCTGACTCCAGTGTCTGTTTTATATCCCAAAGAAATATCAACCACAGTCCTTCCTTTACCAAGGCCCTTGTCTCCCTTGTGTCCTCTCGAGGGCTTTATCACTAGGACCTCCTTTGTCTTGTCTTGAAGCCACCCAACCTATCTTGCTGTCCTACAGGACCCAGCCCTCTTTTCCAGTGTCTTCCTTACTGGCATCAATATCTACCACATTCCCAGTCATCATGACTTTGTGATCCAAGCTGAGGGATGGCTAATGACTGCATCCACTCAAGGAGGTGCCACCCTAGTTCCCAGGTGACCTGCCAGGAGCTTTAGTGTCCTCCAGCACTAGTCATCTCTTGGGGAGTCCCTGACCAGGTACCTGAGAACCATTAGAGGAGACAATAACATGTCAATTCAAACAAGCAAACATTTTCTGAGTACTATAAGTAATGGCATTGTGTGTGTGTGTGTGTGTGTGTGTGTGTGTTATGACAATATGAAGAATCACAGGACCAGAGGATTCTAGATAGAGTTGGAAGAGACATAAGGGGCCATTGCATCACTTTTCCAGATGAGACTGAAGCTGAATTGCTGGTGGAGTTGTGAATGGATCCAACCTTTCTGGAGAGCAATATGGAACTATGGTGAAAGCAGTAAAACTGTTCATACCCTTTGACCCAGCAATGCCAATACTAGACCTATATTCAGAAGAAATTATAAAAAATGGGAAAAGTCCTACATGTTCCAAAACATTCATAGCAGCTCTTTTGTAGTGGCAAAGAATTGGAAATCAAGGGGATGCCCATCCTTTGGGGAATGGCTAAGCATGTTATGGTACATGAATACTATAGAATATTTTTGTTCTATAACAAACTATAGATGGTTGGACTCTAGAGAATCATGGAAGGAATTACAAGAACTAATGTTGAACAAAGGGAGCAGAACCAAAAGAACAATGTGCACATTAATAACAACATTGTGAGATGATCCACCATGATGGAAGTAGCTCTTCTCAGCAGTTCAGAGAGGACAACCCAATTAGACTGGCTATGATGGGGTGGCTAGGTGGCGCAGTGGATAAAGCACCAGCCCTGGAGTCAGGAGTACCTGGGTTCAAATCTGGTCTCAGACACTTAATAATTACCTATCTGTGTGGCCTTGGGCAAGCCACTTAACCCCATTTGCCTTGCAAGAACCTAAAAAAATAAAATAGACTGGCTATGGACAGGGGAAGGAAAACATAACAAAACCAAACCAAAAATACCCCCTTCAGAATCTGATGAACTGTGCATTCACTTTAAAAAAAATTTCTTTTATGCATTTCTTTACTATCTCTGGTTTTCTTTCTTTTCCCTTAATCCTAATTCCTCACATCAAAAAAGACTCATCTATAAACATGTTTAACACAAATGTGTACAATACACACTTGACTGTTCATTACTGAGGGGAGGAAGGAAATTATGTCACTTTAAAATATGCATATACATGTGGATGAATGTTGAAAAACCTCCATAATCCTGCATCTGGAAAAATAAAATATCAATTAAAAATAAAAACAAAAAAGAAGCTGAAGCTGAGCATGATTGAGTGACTTGCCCAGGGTCACAGAATGAATATTGTCTGAAGTAATATTTGAACTCAGGTGTACCCAGATACAGCATTCCATGCTGTCCTTAAGCAAGTTGTGGGTCACTGAAGGTACCTGAGACACACTCACATATTGTAATGGGGTCTGGCATGTACATGTTCCCCATTAGATTATAATCTGATGTAGACTAAAGGAAAGGGGAGATTTGAAATAATCCATAGGGAAGCTTCCTGAAGAGGTTGAGAGGCTTGCACGGGTATTCTGTAGCTGGTCCCAGGTGAGGAGACTTTTGTCACTTAACTTCAAGGATCAGCTTTGGTTCCCCCTGTGTCCTAAGAGTCCAGGCAGTACGGTTTTGAGAGCCTCCCTCTCTGAGGTCAGGTGCCACCTTGGTCTTTTTCTTTGTCTCTCACACTCTAGATATGGGTGTCAGAGTCTTCAACCAGGGAAGAGCAAATCACAGGAATCTAGGAACCAGAATCCAGACCCAGTGTTTCAGCCAGCCTGGCATCAAGGCCCTGAGGACCAAGGCGGGGGGGGGGGGGGTCTTCAGGAGGAATACTCCAACAATCATACTTCATCTGTACCTGAACAGACCCAGTAGGACCAGTACTTTGTGAAACTGAGTCTATTCTCTAGACTGAGACTGAGGAAGGAAGAGTATGTCCAAGAGGTATTGTTGAAAATGGTTGTATCTCTGGATCTTTGAAAGAGGTGTCCCTTTGCCAAAGTTAGTTGGTTGGTGATAAGTGGTTAAACCCAACTCAGGTGCTAGCCATAGACCCTTAACAATAGAGGAAACTATGCAAGGGCTTGAGCTGGTAGTAGTAGAAGAGAGACAGAAGCTTATCAGGGTACCAAGATACCTGGAGGTGGTGGTGAGGGGACATAGCCCACTTGGCCCTGAGAGGATAGCCAGAGCATATAGCATATTTCCCCATGTGTAAGATGCCCCCATGTATAAGATGCACCTTAAATTTGGTGCCTAAAATTTGAAAAAAAATAGATTACATGAAGTTATTGAACTCAAGTTTTATTCATCCTGAAATCCAAGGACCTTCCTGCTCCTAACTCTCAGGCACTTTAGGGCAAGTCTGGTGTGTGGATGCATGCTTAGTCCATTCCGGTTCATGAACCTGAAGCACCAGTTATGTCCTCCTTGGAAATCAGTCACTACTTCTTCATCAACAATCCTTCTTGGCTCCTGCTGAACCATCTTGGTGGACATGGGAATTCCAATGGTCCTTTGCTCTTCAGTCCCTCTCTTCCATTCCCTCTCACACTCAGGCCATTTGGCTGCCTTGCCTCTCCTGGCCTTCTTCTGCTGTGGCATTTGCAGTCAGGTTTCTTCTTCCCTGAGTCAGTCTCACATCATTTTCTTAGTCGGAGGAGGACAATGGAGGTTCAGCAGCATGATTTCCATTCACTTTGGCACTGGATCACTTTGAACTTGAATTTAGCTCTGGATGAAAATCTTTTCTGAGTCATTTCTAGACAGAATGTTGGCAAAACAGAACCTAATTTACCTGTAACAGATGTGAAACAATGATCTCAAAGACACAAATGTGAAAAAGCAGGAAATTCAAGAGAAAAAAACTACAACCACTGCAGAAGTTGCTCCCAGCTTTTAGACTCCAAAGTTTTTGAAACATGGTGCATCTCATACATGGGAAAATATGGTACATTACAGGATATATAAGGACCAGATCATTTGATTCTGGAGAGGTGCTGACAATTGGTGGGTAACTCTGAGAACATTCTGTGCAAGCTTATAGGCTCATTGATTTAGGGTTTGAAGAAATCGAAGATTGTTGAGTCCAACTCCCTCATTTTATAGATGGAGAAAATGAGTTATAGAGAAGTTGTGACTTGTTCAGGGTCACACAATCATTAATTATCAAAGGCAAGATTCAAACTCAGGTATTTCTGGCTTCAAGTCCCTCTCTTTATTTACTCGAGGAGTCATACCTTTGGAGGAACATGAAAATTGTGGCCAGAGGAGGTGAAGGGAGAGTGATTAGCTGCATTCATGTCTATACCACCTCTTGAATCAGTTTCCTCTCTTCTTTACACTCAGAGGTTCCCTCCCTCCTACAGCCTTCTCCAGGCTGACTCTGCCCCAACCTGCTCTAGGAGCCCCAGTGCCGCCCTCTTGCCACAAGATGGAATACCCACTACTCCACCAGCAGTTAAGGTCTGACCCACCTTCCCCATTGATTCCACATTCTTTACCTTCCTGATTCACATCTTCCTGCCTCCCACACCTATGCCTTTGCTTCAGGGGTCTTGTATTTTTGGAATGTCTTCTCTCCTCATTTCTAGCTTTTCATGTCCTTTGCACCATCCCCACAAGGGATCTTTCTTGACCTTCCAGTCATTAGCACTGCCATCTTCATTAATCCATAATTACTTGGTCTATATTTTAATTCATTTCTTTTGGGCCAGGTTGTTATCTCCCATGACAATATTAGCTCCTAAAAGGCAGTCTAGTGACAAGGAGGTGGTTCGAAAAGATTGATGAATTGACTCTCCACCTGGATCACCAAATGGGTGACCAGGCAGGGGGAAGACTGAGTCTTGGATGAAGTCAAGGAGCAATTGGAGTAGATGAGTGCAGGGGAATGACTGAGGGGGAGGAAGGCTGGAAAGGTAGGCTGGCCATAGATGGTGGAGAGTGACATCACTGAGGGCCTGGGTTGTTTCCAAGGCTGGGCTCAGGAGACAGGGAGCTTAGCGCCTGGAGGTTTGAGCTGCTCTGTGGATTTTCTCTGCATTTGTCTTCCATTTCTGCTCATGCACTTGAGCTAATGAGGCTTGTGAGCAAAGGTGCCCAATGAGGGAAATTAATTATCCATCAATAGATTTTTCATTTGCTCTTGGACCCAACTTGTTCCATCAGTTTTATGAAATCCAGGAATAGCTAGCTTGGCCTCTACGGCCAACTCAGTGGATGTGGAGCACAGGACAAGCCACAGGGATTTATTTGGAGGGGGAAGGGAGCTCCCAGGTCTGAAGGTTTGCTGATCCCCTTGGGCCTCCGGGAGCCCCCATCCATCTCTTGAGGACTCAGAGGGAGTTGGCGGTCTCTCTGGAGCCACCTTTCCAATTGGTGGATTCTGGGCCCCGGGGGAAGGAGAGCGTCCTTTCTGCCAGGCCTCCTACCTGTGTTGTTGATGTGGTTCCTAGAGCCAGGAGAAAGCTCTGCTTCATCCCCAGAGCTCCCTGTAATGTTACCAACTCACAGCTCTCCCTCCCTTCCTCCCTTCCTCCCTCCCTCCCTCCCTCCCTTCCTTCCTTCCTTCCTTCCTTCCTTCCTTCCTTCCTTCCTTCCTTCCTTCCTTCCTTCCTTCCATCCATCCATCCATCTCTTTCTCTTTCTTTCTTACACTTTTTTTAGGTTTTTGCAAGGCAAATGGGGTTAAGTGGCTTGCCCAAGACCACACAGCTAGGTAATTATTAAGTGTCTGAGACTGGATTTGAACCCAGGTACTCCTGACTCCAAGGCCGGTTCTTTATCCACTACCCCACCTAGCTTCCCCTTACACTTTCTTTCTTAACTTTTTTACTCTTTCTTCTTTCTTTCTTTTGTTGTTTCTTTCTATTCAATCAAGGTGAGATGACTTGTCTAGGGTCATACAGATAGTGTTGAGAGAACTCAGTCCCTTCTGACTGCAGCACCACCTAGCTGCTCCAACTCACAATTCTAAAGAGCTCTTGAATGCCATCTAGAGAAACCTTGGGAGGTAGGGAGTATAGAGACTGTTATTCTCATTTAAAAAATGAAGCAACAAAGGTTGTTCTTCCTCAAGTCAGGGGTTTTAGGGAACAGAGACAGAGTTTTACAAGGTTGTTTGAAACCATTTCCCATGCACCAGGATGACCCAGCACCTGCCCTTATTTGGTTCAATTATATGTGAAACCACATGCTGCATCACCCAGGCATCAGCATAACCTTGGACCAACTACCACAGCTAGGCTCACTAGACAGTCCATGGGCAAGGTGCCCTGCCCCTCCTCTGGCCTTTCACTACCTCAACTCCCATGCTTTTGAAAGGAGTGAAACTCCACCACCTGTCATGGGCTCCTCCATTGCCTGACCTCTTAGCTCTCAAATCTTCTATGTCTTCTCCCCCCACCCCTCAGGCTATCCTGTGTCAGATGTCCATCAACCATGCTTCCAGACTGGGACTAATTCCACTACTTTCCTAGAGCTTATCACCTTCCATCTACCCCAGGTGCCAACTCTTGAATCATCCCCTCTCACCTTTTTTCTTCCTCTCTCCCCATGAGAATATAAGATCAGCACCCTGTGGAGGGTATCAAGGACAAATCTATGAGGACATATCCACCAAGAGGCACCAAGAGCAATTTTTAGGGGGCTTCAAAGTCCAAGGAAGGGAAAGGAAAAGAGACCATGAAAGAGAGCACAGAGAGACCACATAGGAACAATGAAAGGACTGAGAGTCCCAGAAATGACCACAAGGTCTAGGAAAGGGACCCTGCAAGGACTCAGGGGGAAAAATCTTGGGGGGGGGGTGCTGAATCTCATGAGATAATATTCATTAGGGAAGTCATCATTTGGGCTCAACAAATCAATGTCACCACTACAAAATGATGGAGGACTGGTGCTCCATGGTATGTCTGAAACTTGGAGGGCAGGGGCTTATTACAATTGCAGATTCAATACCCATGAATTATATGACATAGAAATCCAGAAAATCCATGCCATCATCCGTGGCATTGAGGGAGATGCATAGAACTAGGGAGGTGAGAGTCTCCCTGCTTTCACTGGGGTTGCGATTCCTGGAATAGTAGCATAATGGCCACCAGAGAGGAGTGGCCATTGCCTGGCTCAGGGTTTTGAGCCTGTTGAGCTGTCTCCTTGTCACATAGGGCTGGCAGAGAGGTGAAGATAAAGTGTGAGCTCAACCTAGAAGTCAAGTGGAGGAAGAAAGGAGCATTTAGGAAAAGCTGAAGTTCTTTTAGTGATTCCTTAACATATGTCCTTTTTTTTTTTTTTTTTTTTTTTTTTACCACCTACATTCTCCCAACAATCTGACAACATCTCAGAGTCTGGGCAGCCTTTCTAAGGCTCACACTGCTCACCATTTAGAATGAGGAATGGGCTAGGAAAAATTCCTTCAAATTATTTGTTAACCCAACCCTGGCCTGATGACTGCAGCAGGCCAGGATCCCACAATGCAGTCAAGACACGCAAAAAAATCTCAAAAACTTCTTCAAAGATGCTTCCTCTCACCATTTGGTACAAGAGATATCCACACACTTGTAGATGACACAAGATCCAATAAACCTGAAAGACGAGAGAACTCAGCAGAAATCATATCCAAAGAGCAGTCCTGAGTGAAATAAGGCTAGCCAATGAAGGCCAGCTTACTGAAGTCGGAGCTGGATGTGTGTTTTTCTGGTGTGGCCATAGTGAAGGGGAATGCTGTGAAGCTGGGGTAGGTTTTGCCATCAAAACTAATCTAGTCAACATTCTGGAATGCCTTCCAAAAGGACTAAATGACAGACTCATGACAATGAGATTGTCACTTCCAGGCAAACATGTTGCCACCATCATCAGTACCTCTGCTCTCACCATAACAAACTAATGAAATCAAAGAATAATTTTATGAAGATCAGAAGACCCCTCATCATCAATGGTACCAAAAGGGGACAAACAAACAAAAATTTGGGGCAATTTGATGCTAGAGTAGTCCCAGATTATTAGTCTAGATATGACAGGGAGTCCTTGGGAGGAATGGAGTTGGAAACAGCAACAGCAGTGGTCACCTTCTACTGAAGACTTATGCATCTCATGACCTCATCAAAAACATTGTCTTCTAAATACAATAAAACTACGTGGATGCACCCTCTCATTGTAAGGAGAAGAGTCAGACAGGCTGTGACGATGATGAAGACAATGTGTGGAAAAAAACTGGAAAAAAACTGACTCTTGTTAGATCCTCTTTAATAAGTTGATCCATCACCTGGGGAATACTCTTCTAAAAGCAGCCAGTGTAGCTTTAGAGAGGGTCAAGGAATGGTAGATTATGGTTTTGCTACCCAACAATTCCAGAAGAAATGCCAGTAGAAGAATAGATGTCTTTACACAATATTTATAGATCCAGCCAAGGCCTTTGATGTTGTCAGGCATGAGTTTGTGGAAAATTATATCAGCATTTGTTTGCCCAGAGAAGTTTATCAGTATTGTATGTTGGGTTCATGATTTCAAGCCTACCTGAGTTCTGTGTAGTAGATAATGCTCTCATTACTTCCCAGTCACCAATGGAATGAAAGAAGGATGTGTTCTTACTCCCATGCCTTTTAGCTTAATGTTTTCAGTCATGTTATCAAATGCCTTGACTGAGGATGAATATGCCTTAAGGTCAGCTACTGCACTGATAGTGAATTCTTCAACTTGAAAAGGCTGCAAGCATGGTCCTCTGCAGATGATTGTCCACTCAATGCAGCCTCCAAAGCTGAGATACAACAAAGTCTGGATCGATTCTCTGCTGCCTGTTCTCATCTTGGTCTAACAATAAACATCAAGAAAACCTAGGTGCTCCATCAGCCAGAATCATGTCATCCATATGTGGAACCATCACTCAATGTTTGGGAGATTGAGAATGAAAGTGTGGGAGAGGAGAGGTATTAGACCAACCACCAGACTGGAGGTCTACAGAGCTGTCAGGCTGACCTCATGGCTGTATACCTGTGAAGCCTGGACAGTCTACCAACGCCATGTCATCTTTGAAACCGGTTGTGAGACATGGGAGTCACTGGCACAGCACTGTCCAACAGGGCTGGCCTGCAACAAAGATGCTAAGCTTTATGAGCAAAGCAGAGTTGAAGTCACTCAAAAGAAATGTGAGATGTGCAAATTTAGAGGTTCTACCTCAAATGCTCACTGACCTATTTGTGCACATGCTGTGGTAAAGCCTTCTGAGCTTATATTTGTCTGGATCAGCTAAGGTTGTTATTGTGGTCCTCTTTGAGTATGCAGGACATTTTTGGCTTCTCCTTTGAATCTTTTTGTTCAGGTGGGCCTTTATTGACCTAATGACCTCACTGAGGCATAAATCTGGCAATTTCCTGACTAAATGAGATAAAGGAAAGATTGTGATTTTTGTCATCACAAAAATCTTTCTGGGGGGTGGCTAGGTGGCACAGTGGATAGAGCACCTGCCCTGGAGTCAGGAGGACCTGAGTTCAAATCTGGCCTCAGACACTTAGTAATTACCTAGCTGTGTGGCCTTGGGCAAGCCACTTAACCCCATTTGACTTGCAAAAACCTAAAAAATATCTTTCTGAGTTGTTTTCCCCAACATTTGGCCTAATTTCAAACTTCATGACCAGGGAATGAACTCCTCTGCTTTTCTCCAACAAGGAATATGTCCACCTTTTCTCTGAGTCTTTGCACAGTAGATGGTGTTTCAGGCCTAGCTCTGAGCTAGCTCTTTTGTCTTTTTTTGGATTATTTACAAATCTATGCACTTTCAGATAGTTCTTGGTAGTTTATTATTTTGAAAATTGTCTAAATTTTTTCCTTGTATTTTTTGGATATATATAACTAGAGACCTAGATAGATTAGATAAAGAGAGATACATCCTAATATGTCTGTGTGTATGAAGAGATCCATATATATGATATTTTATCATATGTTTATATAGACCTATAAATACAGGTTTACATGCATAAATATGCATTTAAAATAAAAAAGATTAGCTTAGCTCAGAAATCACCCTGTTCAAGTCCATCATATAATAGATGAGGAAACCCAGGGGGCTCCTCCATCTCTCTCATGCCTGAACAAGTCTCCTTAGAAGTGATCAAACCAAGCTAGTAGGAAAATGTTCTTGGAGGTACCCACATGTACTTTGGATGGCAGCTGGCTTGCCTCTGTCCTGGGCCTTCCGTGCTTCCGGCAGCAGTCAAGTGGCCTCTCTCCCCCTTATTATATTGAAGCCATCTCTCTTGGCTTGTCAAAAAGAATTAAAATCTATAATAAGAAAATTTAAGAGCTTCTCCGTAATTTGGCCCATCAGCCCCATACCAGCTATTAGCCAACAGCATCACAGTATTAATCCAGTCATCTTCCTTTCGTCTCAATGAATTGTGATAAAAATGTCAAACAATTAGATTATATTGGCCGACGCAGCCGTGTTTGATGGAGTGTGGATGTAGGCCGCGTCCCTTGAATCACCCTGACAAAGCGAGCTTGGCACAATGCCGCCATAAATTTCCTTGGGGAAACTATTTAGGGTTTTATTGTCAGTCAAGCTGAATCAGAGAATGCAAAACAAGCAGCTTCTACCTAGGAAAGGTCAAGGTCACTGACCATTGGGTGGACAGGGAAGAGCTGCCTCCTTCTTGCTGGGTACAGGCTCTGAGGTAGCATGAGGCTAGAGGGGTCAGGTGGCTACTCTTGTCCTCCAGGAGTCTTCCCTATATCAACCCAGTAATAGCTGGTGGCTCCAGTCTTTCTGTGAAGAGGGAAAACCTCATGGGATGTGTCCAAGGTCATGTTGCTTTTAAGGGTCAAAAGTAGGATTTGAATCCAGGTTTTTTCCTGATTCAGACCTAGGGCTAGCTTAGACTAACTGGACAGGCTGCTTGTCCAATTGCTGGTAAAAGTTTGGTCAATATTTCAAATTATGTTAAAAATTGAAATATGCTTTGCATGATCTCAATATAATCAGTATCAGATTCTTTAGGAAGGAGGGGAGGAGCTGGAGGGAGGGAAAGAATTTGAAAATTAAAGTAAAATTTTTATAGAAAAAATATCAAAAATAAATCTATTCCATGACCACAGGTACCTCCATTTCCCCTTGTCATTCACAGAGATGTCCAAGTCCTGGAACTCTATCTTCTAGGCCTGGGCCACTGAGATCTGATGCAAACGCCAAGCCAAGGTCCTTGCCCTTGGATAGCTTGCATTCTACTGAAAGGGCATCCAACAGTTCACAGCAAACACCATACCAAGCATGGAGGGCCACTGTCAGCAATCAGTGGGACCTGAGCAGTGCTTTGAAGAAAGGTGGATGTTCTCAGCGATGGCAGTGGAGAACCTGGTAGAATGGGGCTGCTCTTGACAGAATGAGGAGACTCTCCCTGGCCTAAATGTGGAGGAAAGAGCACAAATTTGGGCTTAGGTGCATTGGCCATCCAATGGAAGGTGCTAGGTGGAATGTCCAAAAGGCAGTTGGTAACTTGGGGCTGACGCCCTGTTTAGATTTGGGGTTGGGTGTAGAGAGGGGAGGCTTTTGCATGGAAATGATGTCTGAACCCCTGCCTTGATGAGCCTCAAGGGAAGGCTCCAAGGGTGAGGTCCCTCCTCATCCAAAGGATGCGAACCCCTTAGGACCTCCCCCACCCCACCCAGGAGGTCTTTGGCTGGCAGCTTCTTCCCTAGGGATACAGGACATGGCCCAGCTTGGTCTCCATCTATCTTTCCTCTGTCCATTATGCCTACCTTGATCTGCTCCTGAGCTCAGTTTATTCAGAATCTACATTTGCTCTAGGGCTTCGGGGGTGATTTCAGGAGGATGATTTGTCTCCCTCAGCTTCACTGAATTGAACCCATCATTCAGTGGCTGAAGCTCCTCCTCTGGAGCAGCTCTATGAGCCCCCTCCTTGGAGCATCTGGAAATGAAGGTTCATTGGACCAAAGTGCTCCCAGATGTGGAGGGGCCAGAGTGGTGCCAAGCCAGGTTTTCACTGGCTAAAAAGGAAGAGACAAGAAAAAAGGAAGCACCAAATCTAGCACAGGGTCAAGATGCATGGTGAATTGATTTCTCCGCTGGAAATGGGATAATTAAACTGATTGTTTCTACCTTCATCATCGTCATCCTAAAATGAGAGGACAGAAAGGTTAGCTCTGGCATGAAGTCATATCACACATGTTAAGGAGAAGGAACATTAATTGCATACAAATGGCCCCGCTTGCAGCCGCTGAGTGATATTTCAGAGCTATGGGATAATGATTCCCTTTAATCATTTTTACAAGATAGAAAATCACAGGCTCCTCAAGGAAGATCATTAAGGAAAACAATGGCTCACAGTGGTTGGAAATAGAGTTTTAATTATTGAATGGAAAACCAAAATTCCCTGCTATGGAGCCTGTATAGAGGACATCTCAGAGGCTGGAGAAGCACATGTGTCAGTTGGCCCTGGCTCTGTGGCCAGTCCCTGCTTCCTTCATCTGGGTCAGCTGGGTGGTTTCTATGGATTATTTGAGAGTAGACTATATTGTTGGCTCTTCAGTGGGCCAAGAAGCAGTGGATCGGGGGACTGTGGGGACTAAATGAACAGTAGGGACCGTGGGGACCATGAGACAGCATTGGAGACTGGGGGGAACATGGATGACTGTGGGGACTATGGAGGACCATGGGAACGGTGGGGTCCATTGGGATTGTGGGAAATTACAAGGACTGTGAAGACAGTGGCTTGCTTCCACAAAGACACCTCTGTGTCTGAGGGTCTGAGTCAGGCTCCCAGTTGTGGCATCCACAGGGGTAGATGGGGTTCTCATTTCTGTTGTCATTTTGGAGCCACACCTTTGGAATCTGAGATATCAGAAGATGCTTTTCCAGAATATCAAGGGACTCCCCAGTTCATTCCACCCACATTTGATTTCTATTACCTCTTTCATATTTTGCTCAAAGAGATCCATCTGCATGTTCTCCACAAGGGAGAGCCCCCATTTAAAGTCCTGAGCTTACAAACAAGAAACGGGGCCAAAGTTGATGATGGCTGACCACTGACAACTGACCATCGACTGCTAATGGCAGGTCCCTGCTGATCTCTGAGGGCCATTGGGTTCCCAGGAGAGCTTTCTTCCTACTCTTGAGACTTTTTGCCGAGCCCTCCTGGGTGGACATTCTACTTTAGTCCCTTTATAGCAGGGCAGTAAACCCTAAAGTGCTCTTCTTGCTCCATGAATCCCAGAAATGATCCCAGTGACACTGGATCTAAACCACACTTTAATAAGTGTATCCTCAACAAGGAGCCAGATGAACAGTCACCCAACTTCACCTTGAGGAGTGACCAAGGCACCCTATTCTATGTTTGTCTAGTTCTAATCATTCAATATTTATTCTATTTTTCCTGACTGCAGGTAATCTGTTACTTATATCCAATGCCAAAGTCTCATTCACTTTCTATTTTCTTTTAAAAAATTGTTTTGGTCACTTAGTGAAGACCTTCTCCACTTCCCCTTCCTATTGAAAAAGAAAGAAAAACAAAATCTCTTTTACAAATGTAGTCAAAAACAAAAACAAATATAAAAAAATGTCTCCTGCACTGAGTTTTCACCTGTCAGGAGATAGAAGCAGTATCTTTCTTCATCATTCTTCTGGAATTTGAAAGATTTTTAAATCTTTCAAAACTATTTTTTCAACAGCACTGTTATTGGAATATAACTCTTCTGGTTCTGCTTACTTCATTCTGCATCATTTTGTGCAAGCCTTCCCTAGTTTCTCTAAAACCATCGCCTTCATCATAATCATCATCATCATCACTATTTACAGCAAAATAGTATTCCTTCATGTTTATATATCATGACTTATACAGTCATTGATGGATAGTATTTCAGGTTCCAATTCTTTGCCACCACAAAAAGGAGCTACAGATATTTTGGTACATCCTTATGATTTGTTTTGTTTGACACATTCTTCCCTTCATTTGCCTTCTTTCTTAATCCCCCTCCTCCCCTCCCCTCTTCCCTCCTGTCTCCCTGCTCAGTGAGATAGACTTCTTTGCCCAGGTCTCTCTGTGCATTCTTCTCCCTTTTGACTATTTTGATTAAGTTCAGCGCTTAGCTGTTGCTCATGCCTGGGTTTGCATAAATTTCACTTATGCACCCCAATCTTGTGAGACAATTTCCCCTAAACCTCTTTTGCTTTCTTCCCCTAAGGTATCACTCCTCTTCAATTCTTTTAAGATGGTCAGAGGGAACCCAGTCCCCCCTTCCCATGTTCTAGGCAAGCAAGCAGGTAAGCAGTTTATTCCTATTTATTCCCTTCTAATGAATGCCCACATTTCCCTTTTTCATATTTCTCTTGACACCTGTATTTGCTCTATTATTTTCTGTACCAGAGCTCTGGTCTTCTCATCAGGGATGATTGGGTTCCTGGATTCAACAAAGGTCCACTTTCCTCCAGTAGGACAAGGATCAGTTTTACTGGGGTGTAGACTTTTTTTGATTTCTTTTTTTTTGATGTTGTTGTTTTCTGGCAATGCAATGGGCTTAAGTGACTTGCCCAAGGTCACACAGCTAAGTAATTAATAAGTGTCTGAGGCTGGATTTGATACCAGGGTAGTGCTCTATCCATTGCACCACCTAGCTGCCTCCCTACCGTAGACTTTTTGAATAAGTCATTACAAGCTTTCTGATTCCTGAGAGTGGTGGTTGCTAAGTCTTGAGTGACCCTAACTGTGGCTCATTGGTACAGGCAAAGGCTGGAGATGTTGTGGGTTCAGCTACAGACCACTACAAGAAAGTGAATATTGTAACAATCAGGAATTTTTTGGTTCTATTTATACTATGTTGTAGTCTATTAAGTGTACAATAGTATGACATTTAAAAAACCATTGTGCAAACCTAAATGTAAAAATACTTTGTTGCTAAAAATGATGCTAACCATCCTCTGAGCCTTCAGCAGGTTGCAATCTTTTTTTCTCGTGGGGAGTCTTGCCTCAATGTCAATGGCTGCTGACTGCTTGGGGTGGTGGTTGCTGAAGACCAGAGTGACTGCGGCAATTTCTTAAAATAAGAACAATGAAGTTTGCCCTCTCAGTGGACTCCTTTCACCAGAAGCCATTGTAGAGTTATTAATTTACCTAACCTCAGTGTCGTTTTGTCTCAGAGAATAGGGAGACCACTGAGTGGTCTTCTTAAAGTCTCAGGGAGGTCAGAGTGTGGGGTCTTAGGGTCAGTGCTCTGAAAGGACACATTTGGGATGCCTGGCAGAGATGCTCTGGGCAAGGGGTGGTTTCCCAGGAAAATGGGAATACAGAATACAGCCCTGCCCCACCAGACCCAAGATCTATTTCCTAAGTGTTTGGGTGCTACAACCTTAGCTTCAGGGTCCTTGACTTAGGGAAGGTTTTTAATCTTCTTTCCAGGGGACCCCTCCCCAGATTCTCAGGGGAGAATTAATTTTTAGCCAGACAGCAAGATGGAGATGATAATAGCTATACAGTAAGGAAACTCGTCATAAGAAGGTCTTGGGGTCCTTGGGGTACTTCTGCAGAGACATGAACCTCTTCTCTTGAATGAGAGCTGTGCCCTTGGAGAGATGGTGCTAGGCTAGGACTGGGAAGTCTGTGATGGATTTATCACAAAAGGAACGAACTTCAAGAAAGGACAGCCTTGTCCTGAGGCATCACCGAAGGCTTCTAGGAAGCTGTTTGTCTCCCCTCTCCCCAGCCCTCTCCCTTCTCCCCAGCAGCCACCTTCCGTATGCTGATGTTGAAGTGGAACCTGCCAGGTGGAAGGACATTAGGGAAAATGATGACCCACAGGCTTCCCATTTTCAAAAAGGATGGGTCTCTTAAGTGGCACGGTTCCGGCGCTGCAGTCCTGACTCTTCTGGCGCATTTCTGCCCTCTCCTCTTCTCTGGGTCGGCCTCGTCCATGGCAAGGGGTTCAGCTCTGTGCAAAATAAATAAAGAGCATATTTTAAAAATGGTATGGAATAGAAATACAACCTAGCTCTCTTGCATAAAAACAACCACACAAAGCCCACCTCCTTCTCAGCCAAATTTGGGGAAGCAGCTTACTGAGCATCTAGACTTCTCCTGGCTTCCTTTGCCTGGCATCTTTCTCCTGGGGGGTGGCCCCCTCACCTGCCCCTTCTTCCCTAAGTCTCTTTTCCTTTCACCTGGACCCTTCTTACCTGTTCCCTCTCACCTGGATCACCTCACTTAGGTCCCTCACTTGTTCCCCTTTATCTGGGCACCCTCCCCTTATTTTTCCTGCTTGCCCCCCTCACCTCCCTGCTTCAGTGGCTTCAGGGAGTACAGAGCTCCCCCTCCTCATGACTGGGCAAACTGCTCTCCATGTTCCCCAGTCCAAAACCCTATTTAATTTCTTGATGCCAACCCCAGCAGGTGTGCCCTCGCCCCCTCTTCTTAGACAGCTATCCACCACTCAAATTATGGTGTCTTATTATATCCCCAATAAATCCCAGGGGAGTTTTTCACCTTACCTTTTTTTTAGGGTTACATAAATTTCCGCAAAGCAATTTTTTCCTGCTTGAATATATTATGGGACGCCATTTCTGTTATAAAAGCTAATTGATAATGTGATTTGTTATGTTGCAGAGACATAACTCAGAAAGTTATTTTAACGCTTCTGTGCGTGGAATCCCAGGGACTGTTTCATATTTCTTCTGTGAATGGCCACAGTTTGAGGTAAAAAATGGGCCGTGGCTGTGGATGAAATATCTTCAGAAGCTTTTATTCTTGCTGCTTGGGCCCAGGCCAAGAGCCCCGCGCTCTGCTCATATTTCCTCAGCTCCTTCTCTGCTCCTGGCCATCCCCCGGCCATCAGTTAGAGGGAAATGTTGGGGACTGGTCCCAGTAGAGATGTGAGCCTCTGAAATGCCTCCCTGGGGCATCATCTAGGAGAGGACCCAGGTCTGCTTGGGAAGGGCAATGGACAGCAGCCACCAAGGGAGGCTACAGAGCCGGGGGCAGTGCCCCACCCACAAGATGAAAAGCTCCCCTTCTTGCTCTCTTATCTTTTCTTAGGTCACTGTCTGCTGACCCTCCTTAGCCCCCTAGACAAAGATCTACCTGAGAAGTATTTCCCCAAAGCAACTGGGACTTGATTTGGAATTTTATTGTAAGAAAGAACTTCCAGGTGAGGACATTCCCTTCAGGAGTACGGGTCAGCACTTCCATGCCATGGGTGAATCTAGGAGAGCAACCTAGGATGGCAGGAGGGACTTCCTACAACTGTCTTGGCCAGGCCCCCCCAGAAGATCCTGCCCAGTTCCCCCACATTCTGTCTTTGGGGCCAAAGGCGCAGCAGCCACTGGCATCCCAGGAGAGGCCAGAGCCTGACCCAGGTTCTCTCTGCCCACTTGTCTGCTTAGAGCTGCCGAATCACAAGAAGAAAATCAATTCGATTTACAAGGAGATAATGAATTCAATGAGGATTTATATCTCAGAAATGGACTGAGCGCCCGGCAAATGACTTTTAAAACATAATCAACCAGTCTTCCTTCTCTGCACCAAGAAACTGGCTTTCCTTTCTTCTCTCTCCTCCCTCCTTTCCAGGAACAAGACGATCTTTCTCAATGCACCCTTAGAGGAACAGAGAAAACATCATCTCCTCTGGAAGCTTTCCTTGGGGACCCCAACCCCTAATCTAGAAAGAATGCCCCCATTCCATAGGCTGCCCCAGCACATTCTACCACTCAGCTGGCTTCTAACTTTCCTTCATGTTTATTCATACTCTCAGGCACAAACTCATTCATTCATCCCATTTTGACTGAGGCAGTCAGGAGGTGCAGTGGCTTGAGCACTAGGTCTGAAGTCAAGAGGACCTGACTTCAAATGTGATCTCAGATACTTCCTCGCTGTATGACTCTGGAGAAGTCATTTCACCACCACCAGCCTCAGTTTCCTCTTTTGTTAAATAGGGATGCCAACACCACCTGCTCCTGGGATTTGTGGGGATCCAATGCGGTCATAATTGCAAAGTGTTTGGCACAGAGCAGACAATTAATGTTGATTATTGTTACTTGGAAATGGAGGGGGATTTTGAGATAGAATATTTGATACATTCTCAAGAGGAGTTCTGATGGGCACAAGTCTCATGGCACCGTCACTCTACTGTCCAGGACAGAGACAGTCCCTGGAGACCCTTTCAGATACACACTCTCAGAAAAACCATCCTGGGTTCCAGACATTTGGTGAGTCAGAACCCATTCAAAAGCGTTCCTTGGGATCCCCACCAATGTTCCTACTTTAAGCTGCCAGGAAAAGGGACAGATGAACTCAGAACAAAAAGACATTTACCCAAATAGCATAGCAACTAATATGATAAGAAAAGACCCCCACCCCTGCATGAGGTGAACCTACTTCCTTATCTCTAAAATGAGAGGCTGGGACTGGATGGCCCCTCACTCTGGTTTGTGAACCTGCTGGCCCCATGAGCCTCTCCAAGGCTGGGGGAGCCAATGCTGTCATAGAATGCAAGTCAAGGGGAGGACCACCACAGGCATCCGCACAAAAGCCAGATGAGTAGCCCAGGCTAATGTCGCTTATTTTTTATTGTTTTCTAGATGTCTCCTTAAGATAAACTTCCCCTTTATTCCTGATAGATCCCTGTGAGTCTCTGTTTAAAGGCCCCTTTTGGGCCTTGCCCTCAACCATGCCCTCTGCAGGCTGGGGAATGAAGGGGAGGGATAGTTCTCTTCTTATTTCCAAGATCCTTCCTGGTGAGAAATGCCAGGTGAAAGAGCCGGGGCTCCAGCTTCGGCCCCTCCTTCCAATTCCCTGCACCCCTGGAGAAAGTGGAGATCTCCAAAGGGGTATTCAAGTCCTGAGGGGGCTTAGGGGGGCTTCCCCTGGACAGAGGAAGGAGAGAAAGTATGAAGGTAGAAGGGACAAGTGCTGCCACCTGGTCTTAGGAGGGAGTACCATGCACCGTGGTCCCCCTGTTGCCTCCCATTTCCAGGCCTTCACCCAGGTTGGCCTTTATACCTGGAATGCCCCGTCCTTATCTCTAGTCTCTCCTCGACAGCTCAGCTCACAGAGGATATTGGTGATCCCTTTCTGCTCAGCTCTCTTATCTTATGGATAAGGAAGCAGGTTCAGAGATTAAATCACTTGCTCCTGGTCCTAGACCCAGGAATGATTAGCTTCATGATTTGAACCCAGACGACCGAGATCTCAACCACTTGATGCCACAATTAATAAGCTAACTAGCTGCTTTTACATTTTCAGGCACATGATGTCAGTGTGTCCAGGCTGGAGGGGCACATTCCTGGATCTCTGCCCTGTGTAGGCATCCTGCCCCAGAGAGGCTTCCTAGGGATTGGCTCTATGGCTTGAAGAAGACCAGGTGGCCTGGGAAGTCCCAGAACCTCTCCTTTCTCCAGTGGCCATGTCCTTGTGAGCTTCAAAAGGTCAGGAGAGTGAGCCCCCCTCCCCATGGGGTGGGGGTCAAGTACAGCCCAGACCTAGCATGGATGCTGGGGTGGGGGGTCACAAGGCTGAGAAGAAGCTGGGCTAAGGCTAAGCCTGCCCTTTCGAGATGGGGAGCAGGGATAGAGCCTTTGGTTCTCTCTGGGAGGCAAGAACCCATTGTTCTTCCCTGGCTGTCCCATCTAGCACAGCAATGGGCACTGGGGTGGGTAACACTGGGGACACCCCACTGCCCTGGGGGTACCTCCAGAGATCTGAGGGGGGCTAGTTGGTCTTACCTGAGGGCCAAGCCTGTGATTTCCAAGCTCAAGGTGCTTGCCCACTGTGGGCTGATGCCAGGATACATGTCCACCTGGCTGGCCGGTATGCATGTGGTCCCCTCTCCTGCTTCATGACAATGAAAATGCAGGGCCCATCCTCATTTCTCTTCCGGCCTCCAGGCAGCTCCACCTGAGCCTGCCTGGTATGCAGTCAGTGTTTAATGTATGCTTGTTGCCTTGACTCAGATGTAGGGTTGACATGCATGCGTTCATGAGATAGTTGACCATGACCTCTTAAACTTGGGGTGTTTTTTAGATAACTGTTGGGAGGGTTATCAGGGATTTGAGCTTCCTTGGTGGTCTATGCTGCCTCGACCCCCTGAACACCACCTTGAGGAATGAGTCCTGGGCTTGGGGGCTCTGCTCACTCTGGTCTCTCCGTGGGGGCTCCCTTGGCCTGCCAGATCTCTGGAGCTCCCTGCCTACTCCACCCCAACTCTCTCATCCTGGGCCTGAGGACCTGGAGTTGTTTCTAGCTCCTTGCCCACAATGAGGAATTGGCTAGACCTTGAATTTCCTACATCCAGACATTGTTTTCCATTGATGCCTGATGCTAGTCATTCTATCAGGGGTTAGACATTCTGGTCCTGCCCCTTTATCTCTGCCCCCCCACCCCATCCCCCACCTGCTCCTGTCCATCCATCATCATCTTCATTCCTCCATTGCTGCCTGATGGCCTCAAGCCCACCCCTAGAGATGGAGGCTGATAGGCTTTGGGGGCTAGTCCCCCAAAGCGGGGGTCTGGCTACCCTCCCTCAGGAGAACCTACCCGTTTCAAGATGGGATTTTCCTCCTGTTTAGACATCCAACCAGAGCTTTTCTAAAGCTAATCAATGGTCGCTGCCCCACAGAGACCCTGACAGGCTCCATAGCCCATGGAGACACAGAATCTCACAGAGGAGACTCTGGAGACCCATGGGGATTTCCAAGTCCGGCTCACCAAAAATGAAACCACATTCTGAGTATTTCTAGGCCAGTATTTCTAGCCTTCTCCTGGCTGTTCCTGCCCAGGCTCCTCAATGGCAGCCCCAAATGGATGAGCCCATCTTGGGGGGGATGACTCCCTCTTCTAAGCCCTGCCAGGCACATGGTGCCATCCCTCTGCACCTCACCCACTGCCCCCTGCAGCCTTTGCCAGGACAGGCTCGCTGGGGATGTCAGGCCACCCGGGGGGCTCCAGGTGTCCCGAGGGGCGATGCCCTGCTCAGCACAGATTACCAAGCACCAGGGAGTGGGCGAGATGGAGGCTGTTGTGCAGATGAGGACCCAGGCAGCTGGTGTCTAAAGTGGAAGGAGGGGGCCTTGGGGCTGCCCCTCACCTCTGGAAACTTTTCAGGTTCCTTCCAGGGTCAGAGGAAGCTGCATGAATGGAAGAACGATTGAAAGGTGGATCCCAGAGAGCCAGGACTGTCCCAGCTTCTAATTAGACCAGAGGAACATGGGAGCAGCCAGAACATCCGTCCCTGGGTCGTCACCAACCATCATCGATGAAGCCTCCCATGCACCATGCGCTGTCCCGACCCTGTGTGCTCTTGAGGTGGGTCATGTGGCTGAAGCCTGAGGATCCCCTACCCAGATGCTCAAGCCCCCTCCTCAAAGGGCAGGGACTGGGGAGGAGCATCCAGGTCCCGGAGAAGGGGTCACTGCAGAGCTGAGGAGACTCGAGGTGCTGAATGAGCAGCCCTGCAGACTTCATTCTGCCCTAGGCCCTGGCAGACCGCAGCCACCACTGGGTCAGCATGGGCAGCCCACTGTTTACATCCAGTGTCCACCCAGCCCATGTCCATTCCACCCCCAGGTCCCTTCCTCATCCAACCACCCATCCCAGAGGTCATTTCCCCTCCAGATGGCTAGTACCTCCAGGAGAGGGCACTGACTGGTATTTCCCCTGAAATACTGCACCCCATCTCACCCTTCCTTGTGGGCAGCCACTCTTCTTGGGCTCTGTCCATGTGCTGGCCACTCTAAGTTGGGCCACAGACCACTGTCCAGGTCCAATTGCTCCACATGGTGGCAATGCTGCCCATGCATGCAGGTCAGGAGGGGTGGTCTGAGGCCTCCCGAGCTGCCTGGGCTGTGATTGGCATTCGGTGTGCAGCGGGTGGGCCTGCTCCAGAAGCCCTATACCCTGCCTGCACCAGACCTTAGGGTGGTGGGGTTTGGGGGAGTGGGGGGACTTCCAGTTCTTTCAAGAAGTATGGCTACATGGGGATGTATTTGAGAGTGTGTGTCTGTGAGTGTGTGCATGTGTGTCTGTGTGTGTGTCTGTGTGTGTGTGTGTTTGTGTGTCTGTGTTTGTGTGTGTGTCTATGTGTTTGTGTCTGTGTGTGTGTCTGTGTGTGTTTGTGTGTCTGTGTGTGTCTGTGTGTGTGTTTGTGTGTGTGTCCGTGTCTGTGTGTGTGTGTGTGTGTGTGTGTGTGTGTGTGTGTCTGTGTGTGTGTGTCTGTGTGTGTGTTTGTGTGTATGTGTCTGTGTGTGTGTGTGTGTGTGTGTGTGTGTGTGTGTGTGTGTGTTTGTGTCTGTGTGTGTGTTTGTGTCTGTGTGTGTTTGTGTGTGTTTGTGTGTCTGTGTGTGTCTGTGTGTGTCTGTGTCTGTGTGTGTGTCTGTGTGTGTGTGTGTTTGTGTGTGTGTGTGTGTGTGTGTGTGTGTGTGTGTGTGTGTGTTGTGTGTGTCCGTGTCTCTGTGTGTGTGTGTTTGTGTGTGTCCGTGTCTCTGTGTGTGTGTGTTTGTGTGTGTCCGTGTCTGTGTGTGTGTGTCTGTGTATGTGTGCGCACACACGTTGGGGGGGTGGCCTCCCTTCTCTGCATCTCCCTGACTTGGCTGCCCACTTCTCTGTGCCTGGACATTGGCACCACCTGGTGGCCACCTTGAGCACCACACCTGAGATGCAAGAAGGAACCTCAGCCCCTGGCGGCTGGCTCTCTCGTCCCCAACTGAGGGCAGAGGCAGGCTGTCTGAACTACATGTCCTAGTGCCGACCAGGGTACCTCAGGAAGACCCAGGGGCAGCTGCTTCTGGGCTGGGGGGCAGAGCCCTGGAAACTGGACGAGTGTGTACGTGAATGAATAAGTGAATGAGTCAGTGAGTGAATGAACGAGTAAGTGAATGAATGAGTGAATGAGTGAATGAGTCAATTGTTCCATGTGCCAAAAGCAATAGCAGAGTTGAATTCACTGTGATTCCTGAGTTGGAGGTGTGTGTGTGTGTGTGTGTGTTTACATACATGCACTTTGGGTTACAGGCAGACTTGAGGATGGCCAGGGCCTGAAGTAGAAGACTGGGAGCTGGGGCTGGGTGATGGGCCATCCCCTTAGCAGGACAAATTGTCTGAGGGGGCCAGTGGGGCTGGGGGAGGGGGCAGAGTGCTCTTCCCTAAGTTAACCTACCTGGCCAGTTCACTTGGCCTTGGTGGGGGCAGGGGGGTTCATTAAGGGGCAAGAGTGTTTGTGTGTGTACAGGGGCCTGGCAGAGGCCAAATCTTCAGTCAAAGAAGCCAGGGTCACTGTCCATCTCTGCTATTTTCTAGCAATGTGACCTTGGACAAGTCTTCTGCCTTTCTCAGACCTCAGTTTCCCCTTCTGTAAAGTGAATGAGTCTCTCTTGGTCCTCAGTCCAAGGGAAGAAGATGAAGGGATGGTTTTCTGTTGTTGTTCCTTCATGGTTACAGACTGCGTGAGTCTGCAAAAATGAGAACCAGATCTGACCAGCACTGAGCACCCAATGTCCAAACTGGCCACATTCCTTTACAAGGAAGCTGTAGGTGCATACAGCAGGGGTGTGCCTCCTGAGGGAGACTACACAGGCCCAGGATGACCATGGTAAGGAAGTCCTGTAGCCTCAGATGTTCTGCTCTCCTTCTGTGTTGCTCCTACTCACTACCCCAAGCCATCCCTGCCCTCCAGTGATGAGTTCTTCTGCCTACAACTATGTTGTCTCCCTCAGCAGCCACATGCTCTCTCTAAGGCCTTGTCTTTGGCATCTCCAGCTCTCAGCATACTGGCCTGGCAAACAGTAGGTGATTAATAAATGCCTAGTGACTTCCTCAAAAGGATCAAATGAGAGACATTTATAAAATGCTTACTTCTTCCTTCTCTTCTCAGCTAAGACAATCAAGCAACCAATGGCATTTATTAAGTACCTACCAAGTGCAAGGGAACCATGATAAGAGTTGAAGACAAAAATAATAACAATTGATATGAACAGGCAGTTCTCAGATGAAAAATTAAAGTTCTTTTCAGTCATATAAATTGTCTCTACTCAAAAAATACTATTAATTAGAGAAATATAAATGAAAGCAACTATGAGGTACCACCTCACACCTATCAGGTTGGCCAATATGATGGAAAAGGAAAATGATCGTTGTTGGAAGGGATGTGGGAAGACTGGGGCACCCTTGCACTGTTGGTGTAGTTGTAGACTGATCCAACTATTCTGGAGAGCAATTTAAAACTAGGCCCAAAGGGCAACAAAGCTGTGCATGCTCTTTGATCCAGTCTGTATCCAAAGAGATCACAAAAAAAGGAAAAAGGACTCCAGTATACAAGAATATGTCTAGCAGCTTTTTTGGATTGGCAAAATATTGGAAATTGAGGGAATACCCATCGATTGGGGAAAGACTGAACAAATTGTGATATATGAGTGTGATGGAATGATAGCATTCTGTAAAAAATAATGAGCAGGTAGACTCCAGACAAACCTAGAAATATTTACATGAAGTGATGCTCACTGGTGAAGCACACATTAACAACAACCTTGTGAGATAATCGACTGATACATTGACTCTTCTTAGTAATCCAGTAAACAAAGACAATTCTAAAAGACTCATCATAGAAAGTACCGTTTGCATCCTGAGAGAGAACTATGGAATCTGAAAACAGATGAAAGTATACCATTTTCATTTAAAATTATTTTTTCTTTCTTGTGATTTTCCCTTTTGTTCTTATTCTTCTTTCACAACATGACAAATATGGAGATTTGTTTGACATATTTATACAGGTTATAATTAAATGGGAAGGGGAGGGAAAGAGAAAAATTCGGAATTCAAAATCTTAGAAAAAAATTAATGTTGAAAGCTCTATTTACATGCAATTGGAAAAAATACAAAATAATTAGTGACAGTCCCTCCCTCAAGGAATTCACAATCTATTGGGGAAAGACAATACAAACCCCACATGGAAGTTTGGGGGGTGGGAGTGACCATGAATGGCTTCTTTTGAGGAGACAGCATTTGAGCTAAGCCTTGAAAGTAACAAAGGATTCTACTAGGTAAAGGTAATAAGTGAATGCCAGGAAAATGGGAAAGACTAGAATGGTGGGAAAGGATTGGGATACAAAAGACTAGGAATGATCGTAGTATTTTGCATTTGCTCTTGGAGGCAATGGGGAGCTACTGGAGGAAAATCACATTGAAGGTTGAGTGGACAGGAGTAGGGAGAGACATGAGGCAGGAAGGCAGAGCCATTTGTGGGTTACTGCTGTAGTTCAGCTCTGAGGAGATGAGGGTCTGCACTGGGATGGGGCAATGTCAGAGGAGAGGAGACAGCACACTAGAGTGGTGGTGCAAAAGTGAAAGCAAGACATGATGCAGGGGTAGCTAGATGGCACAGTGGCTAGAGCACCAGCCCCGGAGTCAGGAAGACCTGAGTTCAAATGTGACCTCAGACACTTAATTACCTAGCTGTGTGGCCTTGGGCAAGTCACTCAACCCCATTGTTTTCCAAAAGCAAAGCAAAAAAGGTTGTTGTAGCGGGAAGGTGAAACTGACCGGTGAAACTGACCAGAGATGTTGCATGGCTGAAACTGACCAGAGGAGCCAGGGGTGAAACTGACCAGAGAAGCTGCAGGGGTGAAACTGACCGGAGAAGCTGCAGGGGTGAAACTGACCAGAGATGTTGCATTGCTGAAACTGACCAGAGAAGCTGCAGGGTGAAACTGACCAGAGATGTTGCATGGCTGAAACTGACCAGAGAAGCTGCAGGGTGAAACTGACCAGAGAAGCTGCAGGGGTGAAACTGACCAGAGATGTTGCATTGCTGAAACTGACCAGAGGAGCTGCAGGGGTGAAACTGACCAGAGATGTTGCATTGCTGAAACTGACCAGAGAAGCTGCAGGGGTGAAACTGACCGGAGAAGCTGCAGGGGTGAAACTGACCAGAGAAGCTGCAGGGGTGAAACTGACCAGAGATGTTGCATGGCTGAAACTGACCAGAGAAGCTGCAGGGGTGAAACTGACCAGAGGAGCTGCAGGGGTGAAACTGACCAGAGATGTTGCATGGTTGAAACTGACCAGAGAAGCTGCAGGGTGAAACTGACCAGAGAAGCTGCAGGGGTGAAACTGACCAGAGATGTTGCATTGCTGAAACTGACCAGAGATGTTTCATTGCTGAAACTGACCAGAGAAGCTGCAGGGGTGAAACTGACCAGAGGAGCTGCAGGGGTGAAACTGACCAGAGATGTTTCATTGCTGAAACTGACCAGAGAAGCTGCAGGGTGAAACTGACCAGAGAAGCTGCAGGGGTGAAACTGACCAGAGATGTTGCATTGCCGAAACTGACCAGAGGAGCTGCAGGGGTGAAACTGACCAGAGATGTTGCATGGCTGAAACTGACCAGAGGAGCTGCAGGGGTGAAACTGACCAGAGGAGCCAGGGGTGAAACTGACCAGAGATGTATTGCTGAAACTGACCAGAGAAGCTGCAGGGGTGAAAATGACCAGAGATGTTGCATGGCTGAAACTGACCAGAGAAGCTGCAGGGTGAAACTGACCAGAGAAGCTGCAGGGGTGAAACTGACCAGAGAAGCTGCAGGGTGAAACTGACCAGAGAAGCTGCAGGGGTGAAACTGACCAGAGATGTTGCATTGCTGAAACTGACCAGAGAAGCTGCAGGGGTGAAACTGACCAGAGGAGCTGTTGCATTGCTGAAACTGACCAGAGAAGCTGCAGGGTGAAACTGACCAGAGAAGCTGCAGGGGTGAAACTGACCAGAGATGTTGCATTGCCGAAACTGACCAGAGGAGCTGCAGGGGTGAAACTGACCAGAGATGTTGCATGGCTGAAACTGACCAGAGGAGCTGCAGGGGTGAAACTGACCAGAGGAGCCAGGGGTGAAACTGACCAGAGATGTATTGCTGAAACTGACCAGAGAAGCTGCAGGGGTGAAAATGACCAGAGATGTTGCATTGCTGAAACTGACCAGAGATGTTGCATTGCTGAAACTGACCAGAGAAGCTGCAGGGTGAAACTGACCAGAGAAGCTGCAGGGGTGAAACTGACCAGAGATGTTGCATTGCTGAAACTGACCAGAGAAGCTGCAGGGGTGAAACTGACCAGAGGAGCTGCAGGGGTGAAACTGACCAGAGATGTTGCATGGCTGAAACTGACCAGAGAAGCTGCAGGGTGAAACTGACCAGAGAAGCTGCAGGGGTGAAACTGACCAGAGATGTTGCATTGCCGAAACTGACCAGAGGAGCTGCAGGGGTGAAACTGACCAGAGATGTTGCATGGCTGAAACTGACCAGAGGAGCTGCAGGGGTGAAACTGACCAGAGATGTTGCATTGCTGAAACTGACCAGAGGAGCTGCAGGGGTGAAACTGACCAGAGATGTTGTATTGCTGAAACTAGATGTTGCATGGCTGCAACTGACCAGAGAAGCTGAAACTGACCAGAGATGTTGCATTGCTGAAACTGACCAGAGGAGCTGCAGGGGTGAAACTGACCAGAGATGTTGCATTGCTGAAACTGACCAGAGAAGCTGCAGGGGTGAAACTGACCAGAACAGCTGCAGGGGTGAAAATGACCAGAGATGTTGCATGGCTGAAACTGACCAGAGATGTTGCATTGCTGAAACTGACCAGAGAAGCTGCAGGGGTGAAAATGACCAGAGATGTTGCATGGCTGAAACTGACCAGGGATGTTGCATTGCTGAAACTGACCAGAGATGTTGCATTGCTGAAACTGACCAGAGAAGCTGCAGGGGTGAAACTGACCAGAGATGTTGCATGGCTGAAACTGACCAGAGAAGCTGCAGGGGTGAAACTGACCAGAGATGTTGCATTGCTGAAACTGACCAGAGAAGCTGCAGGGGTGAAACTGACCAGAGATGTTGCATTGCTGAAACTGACCAGAGATGTTGCATTGCTGAAACTGACCAGAGATGTTGCATTGCTGAAACTGACCAGAGATGTTGCATTGCTGAAACTGACCAGAGATGTTGCATTGCTGAAACTGACCAGAGATGTTGCATTGCTGAAACTGACCAGAGATGTTGCATTGCTGAAACTGACCAGAGATGTTGCATTGACCAGAGGAGCTGCAGGGGTGAAACTGACCAGAGATGTTGCATGGCTGAAACTGACCAGAGAAGCTGCAGGGTGAAACTGACCAGAGATGTTGCATTGCTGAAACTGACCAGAGATGTTGCATTGCTGAAACTGACCAGAGATGTTGCATTGCTGAAACTGACCAGAAAAGCTGCAGGGGTGAAACTGACCAGAGATGTTGCATTGCTGAAACTGACCAGAAAAGCTGCAGGGGTGAAACTGACCAGAGATGTTGCATGGCTGAAACTGACCAGAGGAGCTGGAGGGGTGAAACTGACCAGAGATGTTTCATTGCTGAAACTGACCAGAGAAGCTGCAGGGTGAAACTGACCAGAGAAGCTGCAGGGGTGAAACTGACCAGAGATGTTGCATTGCTGAAACTGACCAGAAAAGCTGCAGGGGTGAAACTGACCAGAGATGTTGCATGGCTGAAACTGACCAGAGGAGCTGCAGGGGTGAAACTGACCAGAGATGTTGCATTGCCGAAACTGACCAGAGAAGCTGCAGGGGTGAAACTGACCAGAGATGTTGCATGGCTGCAACTGACCAGAGAAGCTGCAGGGGTGAAACTGACCAGAGATGTTGCATTGCCGAAACTGACCAGAGAAGCTGCAGGGGTGAAACTGACCAGGGATGTTGCATTGCTGAAACTGACCAGGGATGTTGCATTGCTGAAACTGACCAGGGATGTTGCATTGCTGAAACTGACCAGGGATGTTGCATTGCTGAAACTGACCAGGGATGTTGCATTGCTGAAACTGACCAGGGATGTTGCATTGCTGAAACTGACCAGGGATGTTGCATTGCTGAAACTGACCAGGGATGTTGCATTGCTGAAACTGACCAGGGATGTTGCATTGCTGAAACTGACCAGGGATGTTGCATTGCTGAAACTGACCAGGGATGTTGCATTGCTGAAACTGACCAGGGATGTTGCATTGCTGAAACTGACCAGAGAAGCTGCATTGCTGAAACTGACCAGAGAAGCTGCAGGGGTGAAACTGACCAGAGAAGCTGCAGGGGTGAAACTGACCAGAGATGTTGCATGGCTGAAACTGACCAGAGGAGCTCCAGGGGTGAAACTGAGCAGAGGGGCTGCAGGGGTGAAACTGACCAGAGATGTTGCATTGCTGAAACTGACCAGAGAAGCTGCAGGGGTGAAACTGACCAGAGATGTTGCATGGCTGCAGGCTGAAACTTGACCAGAGATGTTGTATTGCTGAAACTGACCAGAGAAGCTGCAGGGGTGAAAATGACCAGAGAAGCTGCAGGGGTGAAACTGACCAGAGATGTTGCATTGCCGAAACTGACCAGAGGAGCTGCAGGGGTGAAACTGACCAGAGATGTTGCATGGCTGAAACTGACCAGAGAAGCTGCAGGGTGAAACTGACCAGAGAAGCTGCAGGGGTGAAACTGACCAGAGATGTTGCATTGCCGAAACTGACCAGAGGAGCTGCAGGGGTGAAACTGACCAGAGATGTTGCATGGCTGAAACTGACCAGAGGAGCTGCAGGGGTGAAACTGACCAGAGATGTTGTATTGCTGAAACTGACCAGAGAAGCTGCAGGGGTGAAAATGACCAGAGATGTTGCATGGCTGCAACTGACCAGAGAAGCTGCAGGGTGAAACTGACCAGAGAAGCTGCAGGGGTGAAACTGACCAGAGATGTTGCATGGCTGAAACTGACCAGAGAAGCTGCAGGGTGAAAATGACCAGAGATGTTGCATGGCTGAAACTGACCAGAGAAGCTGCAGGGTGAAACTGACCAGAGAAGCTGCAGGGGTGAAACTGACCAGAGATGTTGCATTGCCGAAACTGACCAGAGAAGCTGCAGGGGTGAAACTGACCAGAGATGTTGCATTGCCGAAACTGACCAGAGAAGCTGCAGGGGTGAAACTGACCAGAACAGCTGCAGGGGTGAAACTGACCAGAGATGTTGCATTGCTGAAACTGACCAGAGAAGCTGCAGGGGTGAAACTGACCAGAGATGTTGCATGGCTGCAACTGACCAGAGAAGCTGCAGGGGTGAAACTGACCAGAGAAGCTGCAGGGGTGAAACTGACCAGAGATGTTGCATTGCTGAAACTGACCAGAGAAGCTGCAGGGGTGAAACTGACCAGGGATGTTGCATTGCTGAAACTGACCAGGGATGTTGCATTGCTGAAACTGACCAGAGATGTTGCATGGCTGAAACTGACCAGAGAAGCTGCAGGGGTGAAACTGACCAGAGATGTTGCATGGCTGAAACTGACCAGAGAAGCTGCAGGGGTGAAACTGACCAGAGATGTTGCATGGCTGAAACTGACCAGAGAAGCTGCAGGGGTGAAACTGACCAGAGATGTTGCATTGCTGAAACTGACCAGAGAAGCTGCAGGGGTGAAACTGACCAGAGGAGCTGCAGGGGTGAAACTGACCAGAGATGTTGCATGGCTGAAACTGACCAGAGAAGCTGCATTGCTGAAACTGAGCAGAGAAGCTGCATTGCTGAAACTGAGCAGAGAAGCTGCAGGGGTGAAACTGACCAGAGAAGCTGCATTGCTGAAACTGACCAGAGAAGCTGCATTGCTGAAACTGAGCAGAGAAGCTGCAGGGGTGAAACTGACCAGAGATTTTGCATGGCTGAAACTGACCAGAGATGTTGCATGGCTGAAACTGACCAGAGAAGCTGCAGGGGTGAAACTGACCAGAGAAGCTGCAGGGGTGAAACTGACCAGAGATGTTGCATGGCTGAAACTGACCAGAGATGTTGCATTGCTGAAACTGACCAGAGATGTTGCATTGCTGAAACTGACCAGAGATGTTGCATTGCTGAAACTGACCAGAGATGTTGCATTGCTGAAACTGACCAGAGATGTTGCATTGCTGAAACTGACCAGAGATGTTGCATTGCTGAAACTGACCAGGGATGTTGCATTGCTGAAACTGACCAGGGATGTTGCATTGCTGAAACTGACCAGGGATGTTGCATTGCTGAAACTGACCAGGGATGTTGCATTGCTGAAACTGACCAGGGATGTTGCATTGCTGAAACTGACCAGGGATGTTACATTGCTGAAACTGACCAGGGATGTTGCATTGCTGAAACTGACCAGGGATGTTGCATTGCTGAAACTGACCAGGGATGTTGCATTGCTGAAACTGACCAGTGATGTTGCATTGCTGAAACTGACCAGGGATGTTGCATTGCTGAAACTGACCAGGGATGTTGCATTGCTGAAACTGACCAGGGATGTTGCATTGCTGAAACTGACCAGGGATGTTGCATGGCTGAAACTGACCAGAGGAGCTGCAGGGGTGAAACTGACCAGAGGGGCTGCAGGGGTGAAACTCACAGGTTTTCTGGAGAACTTGACCTGAAAGGGGAGGGAATGGCTTTGAGTGAAGAGTGAAGTCTGACAACGAAGCTGGACGTCTAAGGACTGGGAGAATGGTAAATCTCTTATGCCATCAAGGGGGACTTTGGAGAATTTATGGTCTGTTTTGGGTATGGGACCTGGGCTTGAGATGCTCCATCAGCTGGTGATGTGAGATTGACTGGTAGCTCTTTTTACTACAACGGTTTTTGTCCATGAATGATGAGGCAATTCTGTTACATTAACATCCTGTTTCTATCTTACACTTTTCCCTTTTTCTTCCCAATTCTGCTAGTTTTCTGATCCTTGGCATCCTGAGGCCTCAGATGCCATCTTACCCTGCCACATCCATCCACCCCATAGCCTTCTCCTTCTGAAGCATTCTCCCCATTGGAAACCTCTCCTTGAGGCCTCCATTTTGTGGTGGGGCCCAGGACAGTCAATCTACTTCCCCTCAGGGCTCTGTTTCTGATAAGGCAGGGTTACCTTCCATCTCCAATTCCCCAGGTTTTCAGTTGCCTTTGTGCATTATCTTCTTCCATTAGACTGTAAGCTTCTGGAGGGCTGGGACTACCATCATTTTACTAGTATTTATGCCCATGTTAGCACAATCCACAGCACAGTGCTTACTGTAGGTTTCCTTGCCTTTTATTTGATGGGACAAGGGGCAAGAATGAATACAGCTCACAATTTGGGGGACAATGCAGTTATTTTGTGGCTATTGGTTACAGTGACATTAAGGGAGAAGTTAACCATATTTGTTTTGAGACTCAGACTCTCAGAATATTTGCCTTCTCTACCCACTAATTTGTTAGAGGTGACAGGTACCTTGTTAATGGAGTCTGTGGCCCTGGAAGTTACTGTGGAATCCAGTCTTTTCATCCCCAGGCACAGATACCATTATGATTGGAAAGTCTCTAATAGACACTGATTCTGTCCCCCCTCCCCCCCCTCCAGTTGGGCGAGAGCAATGACGGGTGCAGAGCCCTCTGGGGCTACCTTTGGAACGGTTCAGTCTGTCTTCATATTCTCTGAGTCAGTCCCCCTCTCTCCTTATGGGCCAGGACAGAAAGCAAACTTTGGTTCTGCAGTATTGATGGCCAAGTCGGGGGCCTCCTAAACCTCTGATCTCTTGGGGAGTGGGTGGTGGAGTGGCCCCACAAGTCATTTCCTTTATCTCAAGACAAAGCTGGAGAGTTCCCAAGGGTGGGGTTGACTGAAGACTTCATAGCACGCATGGAGTTTGGGGGGTTTCATGTGAAATGTATTGCCTGGAAAGGCAGCCAGGGGGCTCCCTCAGCACACAGAAAACCTAATAGGCATCACAAAGACCTGGGTTCAAAGTTGAATTGAGACCCTGACTGTCTGACCAAAGGAAAGTCACTGAAGTTTGGATTGCCAGATTCCTCTTCTGTAAAATGGGGATAATAAGGGTCCTTACCTTAAAGGGTTGTTGGGAGGGTCCAATGAGATATTTGGAAGTGCTTAGCTAGAGCCTGGCTCCTATGCAAATGTATTCTAGGTTTTTCAGGATTTCATCCCTATTGATGGAACAGGGAAACTAATTCACAGCTGCTCCTGGCTCATATATCCACATTTCTTCTCTGGTCCTATTTGAGACTTTCCCTATGGTTACTCTAGGGGCTCCCCTTCCAGATCCTAGAGGAACTGGAGTTTGAGAGATCTCCCTCAATGGGGAGTGGCCCAAGGTCTGAGGTTCACTCAGTGGTGTTGGCACAAGATGGAAAGGGAGGGATTGGGCAGTCACTAGGATGACTCTTCTGGTTGAGAATGTCCTCCCTGTGTTTCTAAACCTAGTTCCAAGTCCCTATTGAGATAGCCCTTTCTTTCCTACATGATGACTCAGCCCTTTTGATTCCTTGGACACAGGGGCCTTGCACATAAGCCCCCTGGGCTTCTCTGTGCCTCAGCCTTCATGCTAACTTGTGGTCAGTGAGTGTGAACATGGAAGATGATCCTAGATTGTGAGCTCCTTCAGGGCAGGGACCGACCTTGCACAGTGCTTGGCACAATGGGGGCACCTCATGACCCTGTGTCCCCAAGAAGTACAAAGCCTGGATGTGTGACTTTGAAATATCGAATCTAGAACCCCCAAATCAGGAGCCTTCCATGACCCAGCTAACCTTTATTTATAGTAATGCTCATAAATCCAGACTTCTTCCCGACTGGATGGATGAAAAGCATTGGATTGCAGTGGGCAGACAAGACTTCAGAAACATGGTGAGGCACAGTCTGGGAAAGACTCAGCGGGCACAAGGCCACGGCCACCTTCCCTCTGCCCTGAGCTCCCGGCTTCCAGGGCCTTGTGTTCCACGTCAAGGGGTCATCTTTACTGTGCACCCTCCCCACCCCCTACCTTGACCTCCCCCCCCCCCCCCGACTGCTGGGGTCACAGCAGGAGGTGGTCTGACAGGACTTGGTGACTGCATGAGCAGGGAGGAGGAAGAGGACAGAAGCCTCCAGGGCCAGCACTGGAGCCAGACCCCATGGGCAGCTTGTGGAGGCAGCTGGGTCAGAGGAGATTTCAAGAAGAGAGAGCTGAAGACAGGTAGTTGAGTCTCATGTCACAAGGGAAGTTGGTAGAGCTGCAGATGTTGATCTGGGGCCTGGGATTGGGCAAGGGGTAATGGCAGGCTTAGACCAAGAAGAGGTTGGGAAGTCCGAAAAGCACAAAGTTGAGATTCATCCATGTCATTGAGTAGCTCTGGTCAGAAGAGTCTGCTGAAAAGAGGAAACAGACTTTTGTTCAATCCATAAGATATTCCAAGTGGGTGCCTGTGATTCCCCACTGCTCTCCACTGAATTCTACTGCTCAGCCTCTGTGGGGGATCGAAAAGCTTGGGCAATGCCAGGGTGCCCAAAGGCCAGCCAGCCCCGGGCTCAGACAGCACAAGGGGGTTGGCCAAATGTCCCAGGGTGGAACTGGTCTAGACAGTATTTTAACTTGAGTTCTCTACACTGGACACTCCACTTCACCCCTAAGCACAGGCAAGACCACAGGAGCAGAGAGTCACAATTCTCTCCTGCAGTCCCAGGGGTGCCACCTGGAAGAGTATGTTTTTACTCTTTTCTGTTGAGCTTGTATATAACCATGCTAGAGTCACTCTCTGCTTTCCTCCAAGAGCACACAGAATCTAGGAGATGACAACTAAAACACACCGGAGAATTTCTAGGTGATTTGATTTGAAGTGTCTTGAATGGACTCCAAGGTTGAAGTCCAGTTTAAACATTAGTGGAGAGTTGAACCTTGGCATCCTTCCAAAGACACTGTCTAGCTCTGTGACCTCAGTTAAGACATGCAAACCTCAGCTTCCTAATCTGTAACATGGAGGTAGACTCAATGACCTCCAAGGTTCTTTTAAAACTCTAATTGTATGTATAATTTCCTGAAAAAGTTTCAATGAGAAAAACATAACATAGCAAATAAAACTGTTTAACACACCAGCATCAAATGGAACCATTTAGAATGTGGTAGAAGAGAAATCAGCAACTCGGCTGCAAACACCCTTTATTCCTCCCCTTGCACACTCCCCCTTCCCCTCCTCCCACCAAGAATCAATGATAATACATTTACACAGTCAGTTCTCTTTAAAGGAATTGTTGTTTTGATCTTCCCAACCAGCCTATCAGGTAGGCATTTTAAGTGTTAACTCCATTTTACAGACAAGAAAACTGAGACAGAGCAAACCTGCTTACAAAGCTAGTGAGAAGTTTTGAGATCAGGCTCTGGGTGTTATGATCCCAGGGTCACCCCAGGTTATGTTAAAGTCTTATTAACTTAAAAATGAATTTCATTAAAGTCTTTTGTTTTTATGTCACCAGTCTCTCCCAATATATTTCTCTTTTCCCTTTCCCAGACAGTCATCCCCCTGGCTTTCTAAACAGCTCCACTCTGGAACTCAGATGCCATAGCATCTCCAATCTCCTCTAACTTAGACTATCATGGGATGCCTATGTAGATGGACATGTAGGGATAGCGCAGAGGCCTGACCTGAGCCTCAAAGATGAGGAACCAGGAAGGCCCACCAGCTCACAGCATTGAGACGTGCTCTTTGTCTTTACAATGAGAATGTCGGACCTTTCCATTTGACAGATGTAAAAGGGGCATATTTAATTTAAGAGAAGAGGAGATATCTCAAGGACTGTCCCCTCCCCCAGCTTCCTACTGATCAAATTCATTTTGGTGCCCAGAGTCTTGATGGAACTGGTCCAACAAAGCCCATGAAGGCAAAGTATCCACTCCCCTTTGATGATGTCCTGGGAGTGGTCCCAGGACCAACAGAGCCAGACCATGTTCTTATCATAGGAAACCATGGGACGAGGTACAGAAACAAGGGCACGTCCCAACTCACCCTTCCCAAGGAATTCAAAGAAGCTTGATTTGAGGAGCCGGTAGATGGCTTTCCCATTTGGCTTTCCATTTTTGAGCAACTCTAAAGAATGAACAGTCACATGAATGGTTAGTGGTGGGCTTGGAAGGCTTGGAGACCCATGGAAAAGGCAAAGAGGTGGGCCACTGGGTATTTCCCTTCACCCTCTGGACTCACCTTCCATCAGGAGCTCTGCCCTCTTGGCATTGTAAAGCAAAAGTGTGGTCCATTGGTTGGTCATCACAGCACGAACCCCAACGAGGCTTAGCAGGATGACAGTGTCCACTGGTTGGTGCAAAAGTAGCTGGGAAGGTCTGAAAGAATAACAACATCTCTAAAGAAAATAGCTCAAAGCTAGGATGCAGAGAAGATCGGCTCTGCCCCAGCTGAGCTTGGGCTCCTTCCTCCAGCTACTTCAGGAGACCCAGCCAATGAGCAACATGACAAACATGGGGCCATCCACTGGCTGCTTCACCATATGAGTAACATTTCCTCAGTGACAACCAGTGTGGCTACCAGTGTCTGAGAGGAGGTCGGCAACAAGCATCTATTAAGTGTCTATTGTGTGCCAGACAAGGAGCTGGTTGCTGGGAAATGAAAGGGGCTCCCAGTATAAGGATGAAAACAGCAAGCAAACCACATGTTCAAACAAGATGGACATGTGAAAGTTGGAGACGATCTCGGAGGGAGGCTTGGGAAAGATGTTGGTAGAGAGAGGGGCTTGAAGACGTCATGGAGGAGACAGGGAAAGAATAAGGGGAAAGAATTCTGGACATAGTATCTGGAGTCGGGGATGAGTACTGGGGAGAAGAGGAGGCATCAGACATAAGACTGGAAGAGCATGGGAGCCCAATCCTAATGGGCTTCAGGAACCAAACAGATCCTGAAGGTTTAGGAGGTTTTAGTGAGTAGGGGAGGGACAGGGAGGTGACCTGATCAGATAGGTTGGTCTAGGTAGGAGGCCATGAGGGCCTGCAAGGAGGAGACAGGCAGGTGAGTGCAGACAAGGAAATGAAGGTGAGAAATGATCTGATGACAGATCAGATGCCCCAAGGTCTCAGGGATGACACTAAAGCTGTGAGTCGGCAGCTGCGACGTGATGGGAAGGATGGTGGTCCCTGGATGGCAATAGAGAAGACTAGAAGGGGAGAGAGAATGACTTTGGCTTTTCACCCCTCAAGCTTGAGATCTCTACAGGCTGTCCATTTCCATGAGTTCACTGGGCAACTGGAGACTTGAGACTGGAGCCTGGGTGAGAGGGTTTAGGGCTGGTTCTGAGAATTGAGATCTGAGCTGGAGCCATGGGGGCTGAGGCTGGTATAGGAAAAGATCGGAGGATAGAACCAGGGGACAATCATGGCTGGTGGGGGTGGTCTGGAAAAGGCACAGGAGAGGAGCCTGAGGAGGCCTGGTCTGGTCAGACAGGTGAAGAACTGGGGAGAGATGGGAATCCTAGAGAGGGTGCCACGTCTGAGACCCTGGAGAGTCACAAACGGGGAGGAGAGAGAAAGGTCCTCCTGGCAACTTTGCAAGTCCAGATGTAGGTGGGGCTGGAATGGAGGGGGAGCTACCATCCTAGAGAACACATGTCCCTTGGTCCTGGAACCTCTCCCAACCCAGCGTCTGAACCCTCCCACCTTTCCTTAGTCCCCCCCCCCCCAACACGAGGCCCTAGCTTCCATGCCAACTCTTCCGGGTTGGCTCCCATCCACAATGTTCTTTCTCCTCCCAGATGCCTTCTGGGGTCCTCTGGTTTCCTCCTATCATCTGGTGGGGGGAGTCTTTCCCAGTCCTCTGGTTGGCCCTGCCTCTGGAAGCGTTTGGGTGAGCATCCAGATACTCATGTTGTCTCCCAGCAGCAAAGGTGGCTGTCCCTGAGGAGGGGGGTAGCTGCTGGGGGGGGGTTCCTGTTGTGCAGGGGAGGATTCATACCTCTGGATTTCCTCAAACTTGGCCCGCCTCCCATTGCTGTACACAGTTTGGGTCAAATTCAGTAGAATCATCAGGTGGCATTCTGAAACAGAGGGAAGCCCCCCCCCCGACTCTTCAGGGACCCCCGGAGGGCATGGTCTGCATCCACCATGCCCTCCTTCTAGGGGCCATTCTACTCCGGAACACTGAGTCGAGCTTCTCCTCCCATGGGGGAGGGAGGCAGGGCAGACAAAGGTGTGGAGGGAGGATATGGAAAGCTGGCTTTTGGAAAGGACGGGGAAGCCACAGTGAGGAGGGGTCTGAAGCAAGCCTGGAGAGGAAGGATACAATCAGCCAAGGCCTGGCCTTCCATGCTTGGCAAAAGCTGTTCTCCAATTTTCTTGAGAAGGGGAATAACATGGCCTGCCCTGAGCTTGGTGTGATTGCTTTGGCAGTGGGATGGCACTAGGGACAGGAGAGGGCAGATCCTAGAGAAGAGCACAGACAAGGAGGGTCTGCAGCAGGTGGTGGCCATGTCATTGGAGAGGAGGGTCACCTCAGCCTGGATGACTGGGAGGAGCTTCAGGCCCTTGATACAGGGTTAAGAGGGACGTGAGATGCCTGGGCAACTACCAAGCAAATCCAATCTGACAGGTGGGTTGCAAGGTCAGTGCTTGGGCAGGATGGGGCTCAGGGGCTCAGGATCTGGGGTGGATGTGGAGGGAAGAAGGCATAGAGGCTAGGGCCCACCTTCAGGACCACCTACAGTTAGGGGACGGTGGGGAGGGGAGGGAAGAGAGGCCTTACAGTTAGGGGGCTGCTGTGAGTGAAGAGGAGTGGAGCCCCCGGGAGAGACTGAGGACAGACTGGGAGGAGAGCCAGCAGGTGACAGCGGGCCTCTGGAGTTGAGAGGAAGAGGCAGGAAGATTGGGGGGGGGGGCAGCCAGCAGGGGCTAATGGTGCTGAGAAGACTGAAGCCCAGGGTCAGGAGGGCTGTGGGAGTGAAGGCGGTCCCTGCCTTCTCCTCAGAGTTTTGAAGGCAAGGGGAGCGGACCACAAGCCTGGAGCTCATGGTTGTCTAGCTCCTGTCCCTGCATTTCCTTAGGATGTGAGACAGACCAGGAGCCTTGAGCCCCATCTCAACTTGTGCCCCCCATTTCCTCTTCCCACTTTGCTATCCTCCCCACCCATCCACCTTCTGCCCAGATCTGCCTCCCCTCAGATCTCCCTTCACCTGAGCCCCCCCTCTCTTCCCAGAGGCCCCCTCTTTCTGTTGGCTGGTCCTGGGCCAGGTGCCACCCCTCACCTTGCAGGTTCATGGTGATCATGCTATCTATGAGGACATGAGACAGCAAGTTCTCCATCCCATAAAAGAAGAAGCCACTGCAGTTGCTTAAGCTTTGCTCCCAGTCTGTTTGGCTGGAGAAGGAAGGGGGGGGGGGAGAAAGAAGGAAGAAAGATCAGAATGTACTTGTCCACCAGGCTAGGGACACCCCCATCCCCACCCCAAGCTGCCATGGTGGCCTTGACCATTGGCAGAGGCCGGTCCCTGCCATCTGGACCTCTGGCTCCTCATCTTTCACATGAGGGGCCTGGGTTTGGGTCCTCCTTAGTCAAGCGGTCTTGGCAGCAGCACCCCACCAGCCTCAATCCCACTCAGGCAATAGCTGCGGAGGCCCTACACTGAGACATTGATGGAGGAAAAAGGGAGGGGGACCAATAGAGGAGCCCTGATCCTCTGGGGTGGTCTTTGATGCACAGAGAGAAGACTGGGCTGGCCTGAGGAGTCTCTGCCTGGGTGCTGTGGTCCCCAAAGAAGCAGGGATGGTCAAGCGGGTAACTCTGGTAAGCTGACCCCGCCTTTTCCTTCCAGCAGTCTCAGTTCCCAGGAGGAGCAGATTCCACCAGTGACCAGATGGACATCCAGGCTGCCTCCCCTCCTCGATCAGGTAACCCCAGGACCGGGTGCCAGGGCAGGACACCCCTCCCCCTTCTTCCTGACCTAGGAATGTGGCCTCCCTTTCTCTGCCCAGAGTTGGTTCTGTTTATTCAGCACCGACACAATTCACTCTTCAGACAAACAACAAAAGGAGCCCCCAAGTCACAAACCTCAGAAAGTTCTTGCTTCCCAGAAATCCAGTCCATCGGCTAGTATGGGAGTCACGGTATTTGTCCAGAATCTCACGGGTTTTGAGGATAGGAGAGGTGGATTCTGCAATGAGATTTTGATCAGAGGAGGACATTTGTCCTGGTTTCTTCCAGTCTTCCACCACGTGGTTTGAAGCCTCTGGGTTTGGCTTCACTCCTGCTGAGGTTCCAGAGTGACTCTGAAAGGTTATGGGGTGATCCTGCCATGGTGCCTCCAGAGGGGACGCAGGGGGATAGCCCCCTGGTCTGCTGAACTGCCCCCCCCCCAGCAATGTCCTCTGGCTTTAGGCTTGCTCTTTGAGCGGGTCTCCATTCCTTGGCACCAACACTCATTTCAATGCCTCTGCGGCATCTTTTCATTTTACTCTTCTAATTTGAGGCTGCTTTCCCTCTTCTCCCCACAATTTGTGGGGGCCTTAGGGCACTTAACCCAGAGGCACCCCACCCTACACTTGATCTTCCAGAAGTAGGGCATCTCCAGGTTAGGTGATCTGAGATGCTCCCTAAGAAATCCAAGTCCCTCTGACTAGGGACTACTGACGGGGACCCTCTGTGAGGCTTCCAGGATTGTCCCCCTTGTGGAAGGTACCCCCAGTCCCTTGGTGTTGATCAATACTTAGCAGGTGCTCAACAGGTTTGATTCAGGAGGGGGTAGCTCGGTTGATATTTGAAGGGAGATAAGGTTTCTAGGATGCATTTTTTTAGGTTTTTGCAAGGCAATGGGGTTAAGTGTATTTGCCCAAGGCCACACAGCTAGGTCATTATTAAGTATCTGAGGCCAGATTTGAATTCAGGTACTCCTGACTCCAGGGCTGGTGCTTTATCCACTGCGCCACCTAGTTGCCCCTGGTATGCATTTTTGATGTGGGAAGCAGTGTGAGCAAAATGAACAGACTTGAGGATTTGGGGAGCAGAAAGCAGCCCAGGGTGGCCATGAAAGGGACTGATGGGAAATCAGGACAAGGAGGTGGGTTGGGGAGGGGCTCCACTCAAGGCTTTTGCTGCCTTGGGTCACAGAAATGATGAAGCTCAAATGATTTAGAGGACTGGTCCCAGGAAATGGAGCTGGGAGGGACCTTGAGGATTGTCCAGGTCACTCACTGAGGTCTACAAAGGGGAAGTAGGTGGAAGAGGGGAATTTGAACCCAAACCCTTTGGCCTTAGATGACATGACTTCTCCCCTCCCTGCATTCTCTGTTTTGATTCTGAAAAACAACCCTGCTCAGAGAGAACTCAAGTCAGAGGGAAATTTCTGGTTTGTTTCCACAGACAGAGCTCAAGTCCCCTGTGCCCAAGAAGTCAAGTCTTGACCAGGGCAGCTGGTTGATGAAGTGGATAGAGCACCAGGATTGGATTCATCCTTGTGAGTTTAAATCTGGCCTCAGCTACTTACTAGCTGTGTGATCCTGCACAAGTCACTGCATCCTGTTTTCCTCAGTTTCCCTATATGTAAAATGAGCCGAAGAAGGAAATAGCAAATCACCCCAGTATTTTTGTCAAGAAAAGCCCACTTGGGGCCATGAAGATTCAGACAAGACTGAAAAATGACTCAACAGCAACTGAGCCATTAGCCTTGGGCTGCCCAACACTTCGCCTCTGGTCTTGCCAGCTGAAAGGCCACCTCAAGGTTTTAATTTCCACTGTGGAGTCATTCATCTCCCTCTCCATCACTCAGTGCCATTGCCTATAGGAGAGGCTGAGGACAGACTGTCCGGCATGCTCCTCTCTACCTTCATCAATCTCAGGCTACAGATAATTTGTCAAATGTTGATAAAACCTGTCAATCTGCCCACCATTTATCAAGGACACACCAGTAAGAAATGAGGCCTCTTTAATTTGCTTAAGTGATGCCAAGTAATCACTCAAAGGATGATTCAAGGACCTGCCAGAGGTTTTTGAAATGGGGGAACTGACATTTCAAACCAAGCCCGCACCTTGGCTTCCTGACCTGGCTTTGGGATTGAGAGATTCCTTATACACATCTCCTGTCTGAGCCTGCCCTGGCATTGGGAGCCAGCTTGATTCAGCTGGCAGAAGGCAGTTCAGCTGTCATTACTCTGGGGCAGGCCTGACACAGGCCTGGGGTTTGGCTCTGAAACCACAACGGGCCTCATATCTCAGATCCTCACTCAGATTCTGTGACCTCCAAGGCCTAGTGAGTATCACTACCCATTCTGATAATGATGATGATGATGCTTGCCCTTCATTCTTGAAGGAGACCACGGCATTAGGGAGGTGATGCCATGAAAAGCACATGAATTGGATTTGAGTGAGAAGGGCTGGGCTAAGTCACTGGCCTCACTTTTTCCTCCAGAGCCATCTAGGTCCAGGGGCCAGATATGGATCAGGATGACTAGAGATGGCCTTGGATATGAGGCAATCAGGGGTTATGTGATTTACCCAAGGTCACATAGCTAGTAAATGTCAAATATCTGAGGCTGGATTTGAACTCCCATCCTCTTCACTCCAAGGTCAATCCTCTATCTACTGTGCCACCTGGCAGGCTCTTTTTAAATATTCATTCATTTCACAGGGTCAATATGAGCATAACCTTGGGCCAAGACCATGATGCCATCACTGCTCATGACTCAGTGTTTCAATCTCTAGGCTATCATGCCATCAGACTGGTACCTGAACTCTCAGGTCTATTTTTATGAGATTCTCTCTCATTCTCTGCCTTTCTCCTTTTCTCTCTCCCTCCCTCCTTTGTAATGGAATCTGTCTTATATCTCTACTGTCTTTCTCTTTCTTCTTTGTCTGAATCTCTCCTTTCTTAGACTTTGTGTCTGTCTCTCCTACCTCTCTTAGTCTGTTCCATCCTTCTCAGTTGTCCCTGTGTCCATCTCTCCTTTGTCTTTTTTTCATCTCACTCACTTTCATGGGTCTAAGCCCTAACATGGTTTGCAAAATATGTAGACTGAACCAGTAAGAACAAAAGACATGAATTGATTTGTTTACCTGGGCTTGACGTTGCTTCCTCAAATGGGTCCACGACATCTGGGGTATCCAGTTAAGAAAAGCAATGGTTGCAAGGATGAAGGTCTCTGAGCAGTGGGCAACGTGGCCAAAGGATACATTTAAAGTTGCTTGACTCCACAGGAATACAGTTAGATGGCAAGATCCGGCTTAACTGAAATAATGAGAGAAGGGCTGTCGGTTACACAGAACATTAATTAGGTGCTTCCTGCTGCCTAGCCCCCGGAATACCAGGGCATTCTCTGCTCTCGTGCTGGGCAGCAGGATTGGAACAAGCTGAATTATCATCCACTGGACCCATGTTCTGAGTTAAAACTGCAGGAGGAAACTGCACTGGGTTCCTTTCAGTTTCTCAGGAAAGAAGGTTCTTATTTTTAGGACCAGAAAAATGAGCAAGTGGTCAAAGGCCAAGTTTCTGAATGGGATTGCCCACTCAGACACAAAGTCCAAAGATGGCAGGATTGACCATTTGTTCCATTGGCTCAAGGCCCTTTAGGCTCGGACTGGCTTCTCTATACTTGCAATGCCACAAAGGGGGAGGAAGCAGAGGGGGAGACCATTACTCTGTCTCCTAGACTTGGCCTATGAGCCTCTCCGAGGTTTCATTCCTTGATTATCTGTGGGAGAGGGAAAGGTGTCTTAGGGATGAAGAAAGAGAGGCATTTCAAAGTTGTTGGGCCACCTTGAATCCTTAGACTGGGGTGGGGATGTCTGGTCAGTGGGCCATTTGGTCTGGCACTGCCATGGCAACTGCAGACAGGACTCAAAATTCAATAAATCTAGGAACATTTTAGGGGTGAATTAATTGTTTGATCAAATATAGCAGGCAAATGAGGTTATAAATATCCAAATGACCCTTGGCAGGAAAAAAGATTCCCCAGTCAGGCCCAAATAGGTACTTTCTAAGCCAGGAAAATCAGTGGAAAAAAAGAAGAGGGTGCTGGGTATTGGGAGGACTCATTTCCAGGTCAGAAAGTTCAGCATTGGAGGCCAAGAATCTCCTCCAGAGAGCCCTCTCCTAAGACCTTTGAACTGAAAAGAGGCCACGTGCTCCAGAAGCGTTGAGGGCTTCTTCTTCTACCTGGCTCGCCACAATCCTGGTACTTTTGAGGTGGAGATGTGCCAGCCTGGTGCCCTAACAACCTCTGTTTCCTCAAACTTTCCCAAATGATGTCTGCTCATTCTTTCAGGTCATGTTCCAGCCCAGGGTCAATGGAGGTCCAGCAGTCTCTGTTCAGCACCTTGGAAAGTGCTGGCCTGAGGTCTTTCTCCTGCCTGGCACTGCCAAGGCCAAGGAGAGACAGCACAACAGCAGCTGTGGGTCCTTCTTCCCTGAAGCCCTCCCCACAGGCTCATGTGTCACCCTCCTCCAGTCCCTGGAGCCCCATGTTCCTTACCCTCTTGCCGGATTTTTGACTTTTCTGTTTGCCTTCTTTGCTATTTTTAACTTCTTTCTTGGAAATTTCTACCAAAGAAGCAAATGATGAAAGGTCATAAGTTTGGAACAATGTGGCATCTCCTGAATGGACAAGTTGGAGGGATGGGGAGGGAGAGGGCTTGGCATTTCCTCTCAGGTATGCAAGGAAGCTGTGGGCAAAGTTTGCAAAGACTGGTCAAGAGATGGCAGCCACTGACTTTACCAAGAGTTTGAAGGAGCCTCTTTTTTTTTTTAGGTTTTTTTTTTGCAAGTCAAATGGGGTTAAGTGACTTGCCCAAGGCCACACAGCTAGGTAATTATTAAGTGTCTGAAGTCGGATTTGAACTCAGATACTCCTGACTCCAGGGCTGTGCTCTATCCATTGAGCCATCTAGCACCCCCCCCCCCCAAGAAGCCTCTTTAGGACAGCCTCTGATAAGTGGTCATACAGGCTGGGCCTGAAAAAGCCCAGGGATGGGGGATCCCTGAGGCAGTCTGGGCCACTAGGGGCAACTCTGCTATTTATGGAGGGTCTCTTGGTGCTGGGTTCCATCTGTTTTCCTGTCTCCTCCCCCACTGCCATCACTCCTGATTCTGTCTCTGGGGTCAGGCACATCAAATTATTTTCTGATTCACCCCATGCCCCATTGGGGTAACCTGAGGGAGGGCCTGCTTTGCTTCCAGACATCTACTCAATAAAGAACATCAGACTCCATGGAATGCCACCATTTGCTCAGCTCCAATTTCTCTCATTGGAGAGACCCCAAGCCAGGAATGTCATCTCTGGCTATGGGACCCTGGGGAGGGGTTGGGGTCTCGGCCCCTTTAGTTCATCAGTTATTTGATCTGGAACAATCTCCAAGGTCAGCTCTGAAACTAGGCCCCTGGGATAAAGTAGACCCAAACATTTCCTTTGGTGGTAACAATCTGCTCTTTGCGATTCCATTGCTTCCCTATGTACATCAATTAGTACAACCGGGAAGGCTATACTCAGGTCAGGCTATTCTACTCTTCCCAGCTCTGGCCTGAGGCCTCCTTCTTTCCCTCCCCCAGTCTCTCAGGAATTCTGGGAGGGAGGTCAGGCAGTTCTGGACTGAAGGTCTATGTGCTGAATACTTCAGGTAACAGGTTGCAGGACTGTCAGGGGCCCTACCTGTTGGCTATCCTGACCAGGTGAATAGATCATTGGTCCAGCTCCTGTCTAACCAATAATCCCTTCTGTAGTCCATCCAACCTCAGATCTCCCCTACGGGGCCAGTCAGTTCAGTAGGTCTTTCGGATGAATCATTCAATCTCTTCATTCAAAATGAAAGAAGCCTATTGCTTCTGATCACTTGTGGTTGCCAGGAAACCACATTGGGCCAGGGAATCAATGGACTTGGGTTTGGGCCTTATCAGCAAAGGGGCTGGCCATGCTCCACATCTCCAATAATTTTGGGGAAACCAGGCCCTCAAGTACAAGGTGGGACAATTTGTAAGGGTCAGGGGCCCAAGCTGGCCTTGCCCTCAGGAGCTTCCATTCTTCTATGCCTTATTGTTTTTACTGCCATTTCTAACTCATATCACTCATCATTAATGACTGCATCAATGCCTAGGTTGCCCAGCTTCCTCAGTGACTCTATTGTATCTGAGGTTGGAGAGATAGTCACACTTCCCTTTACTACCACCTGCAATTTCTGACATTGATCATTTTCTGGGATCTCTTAGTACATTTTTACTGTAATGAAGAACAAGTATGACTTTTTCCAGGGAGAACTAGATGGTGCAGGGGATGGAGTACTCAGTCTGGAGTCAGGAAGATCTGAGTTCAAATTTGTCCTCCAACCCTGGGCAAGTCACTCAACTTTTGTTTGCCTTAATCCTCTGAAGAAGAAAAGTACAACCCCCCTAGCATCTCTGCCAAGAAAACCCTGTGGAAAGTATGGTATGCTATGGTCCACAGGGTCATGATGAGTGAGGAAGGACAGAACCACAACAAAAATGACTATACTGAGACAAAAGATAAAGCAGGACATTCTCCACAGCCACCAATACCCATGTAAATAACGCTTTTGATGACTAACCTACCAGATTCTCTATTTCCAAAGGCCCATGTTCTTTTTTTCTCTGGCAGAAGGAATGGGGAGGGGAATGGCTAAAGAGATGGATTTTCATTGGAGAACATCCTTTGGTTGTCCTAATTATTCAGAGCAGATTTGCCCATTGGCTTTTCCAACAAGATCCTTCATGGCTAGTCCCTCTAAGTCACTGACCAGATTTTTGGGGAGATGGACATAAGCACTACTGATATTCATCTTTAGAGATGGCAGCTCCATCTGTGGGACCCTAGCTGGCACACAACTCAAGGCTCCACTATCAGCTAAACAGATCATTTAATCCATGGATGATGAGAGTTAATGGCTGCGTTATACAGTCTGAGGTTCCCCTCACCTGGGCTAACTGCTTCCTGGAACCCTTTCCCACCAGAGGCTCCTAGCTAGTCTCCAAGCTTAGACGTAGAGCCTGCTGGCTTCCCAAATGAATATCATCTAGGATTGCCGGGGTGCTCAGAACCACCTTGAAAAATAGGTGCTTTGGATGCTAATGTTATCTCCATTTTATGGATGAAGAAACTAAGGCAGGCAGAGGTGAAAGGACTTACTCAGAGTCACACAGCACTAAGGGTCTGAGGTTAAATTCAAATTCAGCTTCTCTTGCCTCAGATCACTGTTCTGAGCTGCCTTCAACAACAACCTGATTCTCATTCCAACCTCACCAGCCCAACGACACCTCCATCATTGTTCCCACTTTACAGAGGAAGACGCTAAGGCTCAGAAACAGAGTTAGTGAGCACTGGAAGCAGAATTTGAACTCAAGTCTATCTTCAAAGTCCACCACTCCCTTGATGATCCTAATATGCCTCTTTCAGTAATCACCAGGAGAAGGCGGACACACCAAATCCCAAGGACATGACTCAGAGCACTGGCTGTCTCCTGTGCCAGGGATGCTTGTCCTTTTCCTTACCTTGGCTAAAACAACCCTTCCACGAGGAATCTTGCCCAGTCTCCACAGAGGATAAGGTTTTCCCATTGATTTTCAGCCATGTCCAACTCTTTGTGACCCCATTTTCTGATTTACTTGGCAAAAATACTTAGTAAAGGTATTTGCCATTTTCTTTTCCAGTTCGTTTTACATATGGAAAAAACTGAAACAAACAGGGTGAAGTGAGCTATCTAAGGTCTCAGTTTCTGAGGCCACATTTGAACTGAAAGCATGGGGTCTTCCTGGCTCCACAACCAGTTCTCTAACAACTACACCACTCAGCTACCCCTTTGCTGATTAGGGCTGATTTATCCAGTCTACGTTTTATTTTATGCCATTATGCATGTGGTTTCCCCATTGGATTGTGGTTTGCATTTCTTTCTATCCCAGCATGTAATACAAAGTGCCTGCACTGATTAAATGCTTATCTTTCCTTTTTCAACCTTTCTCCTAAGTTCTTTCCTTCCCTCCCTCCCAACCCTGCACTAGAGAAGACCAAGCTTTGATAAAGATTTATATTCACCTCCAGAGAAAGAGCTGATGTAGACTTCCATATAGCTGGGTTTTCTCTGGAGGTGGATAGCATCTTCCTTCACAGTTCTTATGTAGTTGATTTTAATGTTCATTTTACTGAGAATAGCTTATTCACTCCTAGTTACTCTTTGAACACTTTTGTGTTATTGTGTACAAAGTTCTGTTCACTGAACTTTGCACCTGGTCATGCAAGTCTTTCCAGGTTGTTCTAAAATTAATCTGCTCATTACTTCTTATAGCACAGCACTCTTCCATCCCTGTCACATGCAACAATTTCTTCAGGCATTCTTCAGTTGATGGGCATCTTCCTTTCCAGTTTTTTGAATGCTGCTATAAATAGTTAGGAACATGTAGGTTCTTTTATTTTTTCCTGATCCTCTTGGAAACAGACCTAACAGTGATATCCTGGATCAAAGGACATATACAGTTTTATAACTCTTTTGGCATAACTACAGATTGCTTTCCAGAATAGGGTATTAGTGTCTCAATTTTTCCACAGTTCCTCCCAACACTTGTCACTTTCCCTCTTCATTATTTTAGCCAAGCTAGTAAGTGTGAGATAGTATCTCAAACTGTTTTAATTTGTATTTCTCTAATCAATGATGATTTAGAGTATTTTTTGACCTGACCAGAGATAGCTTTGATTTCTTCTTTTAAAAACTGCCTGTATATATCCTTTGACCACTGGGGAGTTGGGTAATGACTCACATTCTTTTGGATTTGATTGGTTCTCTATATATTTGAGATATGAGACCTTTATCTGAGATCCCCCCCCCCAATTTCTGCTTTCCTTCTAATCTTACCTACATTGGTTTTATTTGTACATCCTTTATTAATTTAATATAATAAAAATTACCCATTTTATAACTACATTGTTCTCTATCTGCTATTTATTCATGAATTCTCCTATTCAGAAGTCTGATAGATAATATGTTCCATATTCTAATTTACTTATGATATCTCCATTTATATCTGTCATCTATCCATTTTTATCTTAACTCAGTAAATAGTATAATTTATTTGTCTATATTATGGTGAAAAAATGCTATCCACTTCCAGAGAAAGAACCTATAGAGTCTGAATTCAGGTCAAAGCATACCTTTTCTTTGTTTTTGTTGTTTTGTTTTGTCTGTATTTTCTTTTACATGACTAAGTTGGCAAAGTTTCCCATACCTACACCTATATAACTTATATCAAATTGGTTGTCTTCTCAATTAAACAAGGTAGGGAGAGAATTTGGAACTCCAAACAAACTTTCAAAAATGTTCAGATTAATTTTGAAAAAGAGGGTTACACTGAAAACAGAAGGCAGAGGTAATAGGAAGAGGCATGAAAGATCTATTACAGGGGAGGAAAAGAGGGAAGGGGTAAATGGTGGGCATCACTTACATCTTACTCTCATTGGAATTGGTTAAAAAAGGGAGTAACATAGACAACCAGTTGAGTATAGAAATCTATCTTATTCTACAGAGAAATAGAGGGTGAGGAATTTGAATAAAAGGAATGAGGTGGCTGGCGGAAGGGGGGAGAAGCTAGTAGGAGGTGGTTTTCAGAGGCAAAACACTAGTGAATAGGAAAGGAAAGAGAGAAGAGAGAAAGATGGGGCAGCTAGGTGGCACAGTAGATAAAAGCATTGGCCCTGGAGTCAGTAGTACCTGAGTTCAAATCCGGCCTCAGACACTTAATAATGACCTAGCTGTGTGGCCTTGGGCAAGCCACTTAACCTCATTGCCTTACAAAAAAAAAAAAAACTAAAAAAAAAAGAAGAAAGAGATAAACAGGAGAAAAAATAGGCTGGAGGGAAATCATAACTCTGAATGTGAATGGGGTGAACTCTCTCATAAAATAGAAGCAGAGTGGATTAAAACCTACAGTCCAGAGCTATGTTTTTACAAGAAACACACAGGTAGCAGAGAGATATACTAAGTGAAAATAAAGAGGTGGAACAGAATCTAAGATGTTTTAGCTGAAGGGAAAAAAAAAGCTGGAGTAGGAATCCTGATGTCAGATAAAAAAAAAGCAAAAAATAGAGCCAATTAAAGAGATAAGGAAGGAAGCTACATCTGGCTAAAAGGGACCATAGACAATTTTAATACTAAACATAAATATACCAAGGGATATAGCATCCAGGTTCCTACAAGAGGAAATAGACAGCAAAACTATACTAGTGAAGCTAAACACCAAATCAACAAGAAAGAAGTTAAGGAGGTGAATAGAATCTTGATGATAGACCCCTGTGGAGAAAAGTGAATGCGGAATGAAAAGAAAATACCCTTTTTTCAGTGGTACATAGCACCCACTGCATACAAGCCTCAAAGCCAAATGTAGAAAGGCAGAAATACTAAATGCATATTTTTCCAGAAAATCATGCAATACAAATTACATTCAATAAAAGTCAGTGAAAAGACAGATAATTAAATTAGATTAATTAAATTAAATAATTAAATCCTCAAGAGTAAATAGGTCAAAGAACAAATCAATGATTTCATTAAAGTGAATGACAACAATGTGACAACATAACCAAATTTATGGGATAGGGCCAAAACAGCACGTAGGGAGAAAATTACATATTAAATTATTGCATCAACAAAATAAAGAGCAGATCGATGAATTGAACTTGGAACTAAAAAAAAAACTAGAAAAAGATAAATTTAAAAATACCACAATTGGAAATTTTGAACACTAAAGGTGAGATTTATAAAATTGAAAGGACGTCATTGAGCTACTAAAACAAATTAGGAGGAGCTTTATGAAAAACCAGATTTCTAGTATCAAAAATGAAAAGCATGAATTCACCACCAAAGAAATTAAAGCAATCATTAGCAAATGTTTTGCCCAAATATGTCAAAAAATTGACAATCTAAGCAAAACTGATGAATATTTTCAAAAATATTAATTATCCAGATTAAACCACTCATTTTAGAAAAAGAAAGCAGACAATTCATAAATGAATCCCATAAGAATAAAATCCTAGGATCAGATGGGTTCACATGTGAATTCTGCCCAACATTTAAAAGACAATTTCAATACTATATAATCTATTTGGAAAAATGGACAAAGAAGGAACTTTTCCAAATACCTTTTATGACACAAATATGGTACTGATGCCCAAACCAGGAAGAGCTCAAACAGATAAAGAAAACTACAGACTGATTTCCATAATGAATATTAATGCAAAAATTCTAAATAAAATACTAGCAAGAAGGTTAGAGCAATATATCACAACATTCATTCATTATGAACAGGTAAGATTTATGCCAGAAATAGTTCAAAATACTCAGAAAATTAGCAACATAATTGAATACATAAATAACAAAACCATCAGAAATCAGATGATTATCTCAATAATTTAGGGTAACCATCCCTGGTGTTCACATGTATTCTCTGTGCCTGACCTGTGGCAGAGCATCCCAAACTCAGATCAGTCTGATTGGCCACAATCACATCTCTAACATAGAGATGTCATTTTGATCTTCTTTGATAATCAAGGACAAGAACTAACCAACTATTCATACATGCACCTTCTTATACATACATATACCATATATCCAGATAAAGGTACATATTCATATGCCCACCTACTCACAGAATAGACACAGAAACATACATAGCCATAGATATATCTAGATTTGGTTTGTGTCTCTCTCTCAGTTTTATAATTATTTCCTAAAAGCAACAATCCCTCCTTACTCTTTTCCTCAGCTTCCATCTCCTGTTCCTGAATCTTAACATCCTCAAATACCTTCCCTCCCTCATGCACCCTTCTACATCTCCTCTCCATTGATCTATACACCCCTAGATGTACTCCCCTATCCTATTCCCTTAACCCTCTCAGTACTCTCCTTATCTCCTCATTTCTTTTTGAATTTAAAAGGTTTTATACCTATACATGCATGTACACACACAAACATGTGTGTTTACATTTTATGTGCAATATGTCTAAGTTTATATATATATATATATATATATATATATATATATATCTTTTGACTCATTCCCAATAAGAGTAAACTATCAATTATTCTTCCCCATCTAATTCTTGTCAGTAAAGACTAAGAGAGAGATCCGTTGAGATTGTCTCAGACCAATCTTTTCCTTTACCTTTATGTAACCTTGAAAATTTCAGTCAGTTTTTGTATGAGAAATGGTCCCCCTAACTTGTAAATCTCAGTTAGAATAAGATCAACACAAGGTGCTTTGCCCCATGAAAGCAATCTTTAGATATTCAAAACCTCTTCCTCAGTTGGAACTTCACCTAGTAAGAGATTGACTTTAAACTAATATAAAAGGTCAATGACTTCAGCATTGATTGATGGCAGTTTTTTGAGAATACTATGGAAATGTTCAGATCAGCTTCTTTAGGATTATGTTCTTATCATTAATCAATGTGACTCAATCAGCACTGAGTAGTGAAGATGCACCAGAAGTCTTTGGCCTATAAATAGCCTTCAGGTCATTATAGAATCGCTTTGGTTTGTTACTATCACATAAAATTGAATTTCACCTTCCTTCTTACTGAGTCAAGAATCCTGCATCTCCAAGTTTTGCTTGTACTTTACTTTTAATGGAATTAAGCACTGTCTTCTGAAAGATGAATGAACTATGCAGTTGGTAAATACTATAGAGTTCTCAAGTTTTACTTTCATCATTTTCATCAAACCATTCTTGATATGTATTTTAATATAGATGACCAAATCTTTGAAAATTGCCTACTTTTCTGTTCCACTATTGCCAACTATCTGTTGGCTCAACTTTCCCTCCAAGTATGTAACAAATTATTTCCACTCAGAGAAGTGCTCTAGTCTGTTTACATTATTCTGTAAGGCATTTTTTTTTGTCTTGGGGTCACCAATTTTGTTGAATGAGAATATTTAGCTTTGAAATAATAAGTCTGTGGATCAGTCCAGCACTTTGCAAACATTGCCTTTGTCACTCTCACATCCAGGCTCCCTTCTTATAATCACATATGCCAATGTTTTATGTGAGGGTGTATCCACAAAATTTTATAGCATTTAGGTAAGCAGAAGACAGTGTTGGTGATAAGAGGTCATAAGATATATAAGTCTTCAGTTGTAAGTGACCATTTCTATTAGTTTCCAATTCCATTCCTCCCAAGAACTCCCTATTATGTCTAGCAGTCTGAGTCTACTTTAGCATGAAAGTCATCTAGAATGATAAGCTTGTCTTTTTTGGTATATTGATGAGAAGTATCTCCAGGGTTCATCATGGTGGGAGCAAATGCCCTGGTGATGGTAGCATGGGATCATTTTCCGGCAAGTGGTGATTGCACTGTCATGAGCCTGTCATTCATTCTTTTTGGTAGGCATGACTATATTAGGTTTTTTTTTAATGTTTTTTCAAGGCAAATGGGGTTAAGTGGCTTGCCCAAGGCCACACAGCTAGGTAATTATTAAGTGTCTGAGACCAGATTTGAACCCAGGTACTCCTGACTCCAAGGCCGGTGCTTTATCCACTATGCCACCTAGCCACCCCTATATTAGTTTTGATTGCAAAGCCTACACCACCTTCAGACACTCCTCTTCATTGTGTATCCAGCTCTGACTTCAATAAGTTGGCTTTCATTTGCCAGCCTGTGTCACTCATAATTGCTATTTGGATTGAATACCTGCTGAGTTCTCTTAAAACAAGAATTGTTCATCTTCCAATTCAACTAGATTCTGTATTGTCTTTGAGTGTGAGCACATTCCGTGTATAAACAGAGTTGGAATCATCTTTGCAAAAGTTTTTTTCATTTTTTTGCACGTTTAGACCATAGGATAGGATCCCTACCTGCCACAGTAATCAGGGTTGCTTAAGCAGACAATTTGAGGGTGCCTTTCCTAGCCCCTTACCTAACATCAGGAAGTGAACAATATGATGTTTAGACTGCTCAGATCCCCAGGTGGCTTCTGATCCCATTGCCTGCTTCCAGTGAGAAGGCAGTCCTATGACCTGAGTCACTTATGTGCAGGGCTGTGTCTATGGCAAACAGTGTATCTGCACCTCCTGCTTCATCACTTCCTGTCACCACAAGACTGAGGAAGGTAAAAATGATAAAATGGTATGGGTGATGTCTTTTGGTTCTTTCATAAATTGGATTTAAGTGAGGCAGAGCTGCATGAAGTCATTAGTCTTACTCTTGTTTCCAGACTCTTCACATTCTAGTGACAAGACAGAGTCTTGTAATGTCTCAAGATTCAGTGGATGATGTTGGGATCTTTGATGACTAATCCTTGCAAGCTCTAAGCACTCTACACTTCAGCTGGCTTTTTGACCATTGGAATAAATTGTTATTTTCTGCCCATTCTACCAGGGGAAGTCTTTATCTACTTGGAGTAGAAACCTTTAACTCTCTTATGGATTTGAGACTAGACAGTTAACTCCAAACTGGTTTAGATCACATGACAAAATGGTTTACTGAGGTGTAACCATTTTGCATGCTACAGATTCTTGGAGTCAGAGGTGAGAATTAGATGGCTAAGTTGGACACCAAAAGTGGAAAAGAGTTCACACTAGAGATACTGGTCTCTAAACACACTGTGCATCCTATGAAATAAATGCTCTAGATCACTATTAATTAGAGGAATGTAAATTAAAATAATTCCATGTTACCACTTCACCTTTATCAAATTGACAGAAAAGGAAAATGATAAATGTTGTAGAGGATTTGGAAAGATTAGGACATTAATGCACTGTTGATAGAGTTTAGGGCTTAGACCATATTTCAACCATTCTTGAGAGCAATTTGGATCTATGGCCAAAGGACAATCAAGTTGAGCAAACCCTTTGACCCAAAAATACCACTTCTAGGTCTGTATCCCAAAGAAATCATAAAAAACGGGAGAAGGGCCCACATGTACAAAAATATTTATAGCATCTCTTTTTGGTTTGACAAAGAACTAAATATTGAGAGAATGCCTACTGATTGGAGAATAGCTGAACAAATTGTGGTATATGAATATAATGGAATACTATTATGCTATAAGAAATGACAAGCAGGTGAATTTCAGAAAAATACTGGAAAACTCACATAAACTGATGCAAAGTGAACAGAACCAGAACATTGTACACAGTAACAGTTACATTGTGAGATGATCAACCATGAATATCAACTCTTCTCAGCAATATGATTATCTAAAATAAGTATCTTAGATAAGTCCAAAGGATTCATGATGGAAAATGCTATTAACTTCAGAGAACACTTATTTGCACATACATAATCTATATCAAATTGCTTATGCAATGGTTATGGGGGGAAAGGTAAAATTGTTTATGTAATGGTCAAGAGGTGGGAACAGGGAAAGGAAGGAGATAATTTAGAAATGAAATTTAACAAATGAATGTAAAAATTCTCTTTTCAGGAAATTTGTAATAAATCAATAAATTAAAATTTCTTTTACATGTAACTGGAGAAAATAGAATATTAAATTTAAAAAAAGATATTGGTCTATACCTAGATTCTGCCAGACTACTTTACATCTTTCCCAGCAATTATTACCAAATTCTTATCCCCAAAACTAGTGTTTATCAAACATAAGGTTACCATAATTATTTATCACTCTATTGTATGTCTACCCTGTTCTACTAATTTCAGAGTCAGTACTAGATAATTGTGATAATTACCACTTTATTATATTGTTTAAGATCTAGTACTGCTAGAACCTCTTTCCTCTCTATTTTTTCATTAATTCTTTTGACATTCTTGACCTTCTGGCCTTCCAAATAATTTTATTATTTTTTCCTAGCTCAAAATAAGTTTTTGGTAGTTTAATTGAAATGGCATCAAATATATAGATCAAATTAGGTGGGAATGTCATATTTTTTTTCTTATATTTGTTCTTCCTAAAAATAGATAACATTTCTCCAATTATTTAAATCTGAGTTTATTTGTATAAAAAGTATTTTATGATTATGCTCACAGGTTTGTTAGGACGGGCATACTTTTAGGAATTTTATATCGTCTTTGTTTATTTTAGACGAAACATCTCAATATCTTTTCTTGAAGGACTTTACTAGTGATGTAGATGTGCTGATGATTTATATGGATTTATTTAATATCCTTCTACTTTGCTAAAATTGTTGCTTCAATTAATTTTTCAGTTGAATTTCTAGGATTTTCCAAGTAAATCATATCATCTTCAGAAAGAGATACCTTTACTTCTTCATTGCCCATTCTAACAATTTGTAATGGGAATAAGTTAGAAGCTTTCTCAAGAAGATCAGAATGAAACAAAGATGACCATTTTTACCACTGTTATTTAATATTTTTTAAAAATTATATATCTAATTTATCTTCTCTGCTTTATTAATGGAAGCATTTAAAATATAAATTTTCTTAATACTTTTGCTGCATTCCATAAGTTTTGGTATGCTTTCTAATTATTATTATTATTATTATTATTATTATTATTATTATTATCATCATCATCCTTTCCTTTTTCCTTTCTTTTCCTTTCCTTTCCATTTTCTTTTTCATTTCTCCTTTCCTTTTTTACCTTTCCATTACTTTTTCCTTTCCTTTTTTCTTTTTATTTCTCCTCCTTTCCTTTTTTCTTTTCCTCTTTTTCCTTTCTTCATTCCTTTTCTTTTCCACTCCTTTTTCCTTTTCTTTTCCTCTTTCCATTCTTTTTTCCTTTCCTTTTTCCTTTCCCCTTCCCCTCTCCTTTCCCTTTCCCCTCCCTTGCCCTCCCCATTCCTTTTCCCTTTCATTTCCTTTTCCTTTTCCCCTCCTTCCTTTTCCCTTTCCCTTCTCTTTCCCCTTTCCTTCCATCATCTATCCATCCATTCATCCATCCATCCACATCTAGCCCTCTTGTCTCGCCACATTAAACTGTGAACTTCTTGATGCCAGGAGGGGCAGTTTTTTTTGTAATTTTTGTATCTTTAGTACCTGGCACCTCATGCCTGGTATATTTTTTGTTGTCCAGTCTCCTAACTGACAACGCCTCCTCTAGTCAAGATCACTAGCCTATGGGTTGCCAAATATTCCTTTTCCCTTTCTGAAAATATAGAAAACATTAAAGGTCAATAAGACCAACATCTGCCTTTTATCGGTGATGAAACTGAGACTTGATTGTACACGTAGGATGGTGAAGCTGGACATGGAAAGATTTCTGCCCTTTAGTTTCCACATGAAGAAAACAGAAGCTCAGAGAGGTGTGGTTGGCTTAAGGCTGAAGACCTTTTACCTTGCTTGATAGCTGCCCTCCCTTGAACACCAATGGGATGACTGGACCAAGGGCTTCTACTAACCTGGTTCATCTTTCTGTAGGTGATTGGCCAGCATCTGTAGAGAGAATTCTCTTGATACAGAGGTGATGTTCTCATTCTCAAAGCCCACGGCCAATTCCAAGGGCATCTCCATGAGCATCCGGTCCACGATGAGGATCAGATACTCAGCCATGTCCACTGGATGACTTGAGAATTCTGAGAAAACACCATCTCAGTTAGATCCTTGAGGAAGCTCACCTTTGAATCAGTGAAAGAATGAAACCAGAAGCAGGGAGAACATCAAATACCCTTCAGTTTGCAGCACAGACTGAGACACCAAAGCAGCAAGCCACTTAGGGAACTTCCTGAAACCCTTCTCTTCTTCCCTCTCTGCTGCTTTAGACTAGAAAAGCTAGGTGGTGACAGTGGATAGGAATTGCCATCTTGCTGAGTTCCAATCTATCCTCAGACTTTTACTAACTCTGTGACCTAGGGCAAGTTTCTTAACTCTGTTGGCCTTATTTTTATAAACCAAGCTAGAGAAGGAAATGGCTAATCAGTTCAGTAACTTGGCCAAAAAAACCCCAAATGGGGTCATGAGGTGATGACTGACAAATGACTAAATAACAGTCATAACAACAAAGAGCCACAGCAACAACCAATGCTTTGCGTGCATCCCTCAGATTCTCATCACTCTCCAGACCCAGATGGATTTTCTTCCTGAATTTCTATGGCTTTTCAAGATGCCTTGAACTGGGGGGGGGGGCATGGGGAACACCCAACTCTTCACCTCTGCTCCCTTCTTCCTACTGAAGGTCATTTACCCCCAGTTCTAGGCAGTCTCACCAGTCTCTAGTCCTCTTTCTCTAGAACCCTTCTTACAATCCACCCACTTTATACCAGACCCCTTGAATTGAAAGATAAATCTTGGTCAATCCTTTAGGGAGCCCTGACAGGGGAGGTTATCTGCACCAGGACAGAGGTGCCCTTTTCATTCTCAGAGGGCAGAAAGGAACCAGCAAGCAGCCAGAGAAAGAGACCACTGAGTCTCCCAGTGGTCTGGGAGAGAGGGTACACTGCTTGACCACCTGACCACACACAGGTGAAGAGTGTCCTCTCCCCCCATCCTCCCACTGCCAACCTTACCTGGTGTAATTATTAAGGGAGGCTTCTGGTCCTTGTCTTTCATTGAAGGAGACTTCTGTTCCTTTTCTTTCACTGAGGGAGGCTTCTGGTCCTTCTCTTTCATCTTTTTTCCTCCTTCTGCCTGGGATCTAGGATCCAAAGCACATTTTGATGACATGCTTTAGGCAAGGAAAACTTTCTTTGAAAATTCTCACTAAAGAACAAGCAACAGTTTAGTACCTGTCTGTTGAAGGATCATTGGTAATGGAAGACTTCACACCCTAGGCTCAGAATATGGGGGGGACTATACTGGAGGCCCATGTGGAAGAGGGGAGTATCTCTTTTTGCTTTATCAGATTGCATGGTTACAATTTTTGCTGCTTTGATTCATTTGATGAAGTATACATTTTTCTCCATCTTATTTTTATTTTGTGCACGTTTTTATTTTTAAATGCGTTTCTTGTAAGCAACAAATCGTAGGGTTTTTCTCCCCTTATCCAATGTGTTGTTCTCCTTTTTCATTTTATTGGATTATATGATCCATTCACATTTAAAATTGTGAGTTAGGTTTATAGCCTTCCATTTAATTAATTTTTTGAATACTTCCTAGCTGTCATTTCTTATGGAAAAATTGCAACCAATTACGAGTCTGTCCCACAATTTGTTAATTATCTTTTAAACACAGGACCAAAGCTTGAGTGCTCCAATGGACTTTAGGTATCTAGTTCAATCCCTTTATTTTATCAGAGACTCTGACTCAAGAGGTAGGGTTCTTTCCACTGTATTACCTTGTCTCTAGGGGAACCTTTTCTTGGGCAACACATGAATATTTAGTATTTATGGTATGTTGCATCTCTTTGGTTTCCTTGGGGTAGAGGCCTTGCAAAGGGGTCAAAAATTTTCCAAAATCCAAATTGTTTTTGAGCACAATGGGCCCAGTTCACCAACAATGGAAGATCATTGATTTTATTTGTTTGTTTGTTTATTTATGTATTTGTGACAATGAGGTTTAATGATTTGCCCAAGGTCACACAGGTAGGCAAGTATTAAGTGTTTGAGGCTAGATTTGAATGCAGGTCCTCCTGATTTCCAGGACCTGTGCTCTATCACTGGCCACCTAGCTGCCCATGACCATTGAATTTTGAGAGAAGTTTCACAAGCTTAGTAAACCAGACTTTGGGATACTACTCCCTAGGCTAAAGGTAACATGTCTCAGGCTTTTTGGTGGCATTGAGATAACCTCTGGAAGCTTCTGGCAAGTTCCTTTAAGGAAAAGTGTATTTGTTTGGTGAAGGCAAATGATTCCCATGTGGTACCTGGCATCCCAATGATGGATGGTTACAAATACTGGCTTCAGATAATCCTCCAAAGATTTTGAAATGTCATTGAATTTCTGGGATAGCTTTTCTTCTTCTGGAGTCACAGAATCAGGAAGATCCTGTTGGGTCCAAGGCAATGGTATTTTATTGGCATTTCCACAGTGATCTGATCAAATCCACATGGGCCCCAGAATGCTGGTGACTGCAGCACTCCCAGGAACCCCACTTTTGTCTGCCTTACCAGTCAGGACTCATACCCCTGCCATGAAGTTACCCAAAGTCTGAGTATTGTGACAGAGGTAGCCAGGGGAGGGGATGAGTCTGCCTTGGTTCCTTCCCTTACGCCTCTACGTCAGCCCCTGCCTTTTGGGACTGACTACAAGGTAACTAGGTCAGGAAACTTGCTGACTGGAGTACTTAGGGGCTCTGGTAGCATCCTGGGGCCCATTCTGGGAAAATCATCCCAGGTTATGGGGCCCTGCAGGGCCAGAGGGTTGCCGACCTAACCACCAAGTCTCAGGCATTCCCACTGTCTCCTAGGCTTCCAACCCGGGGGCACAGGAGAGGATGGCTGTCCGGGGCCCTACAATTGTAGGGATGACTTCACCTTCTCATGGACTATCTTAGAAATAAATGAGATGACCAAGAAGGTCTGGACTTGGAAAAATGAACTCCAGAGCAATAGAAACAGACTCTTGCCCTTGTCCAAGGGGGTGAGCTTATGCCCCTGTCCTTGGCTGAAGGGCCCTGGGGAACTCTAGCCATCCCCATCCCCATCCCAGCCCTAAGCAGGCTAACCCATGTCATCCATATGGTCCTGGGATAATGTAACCATGTCCCTGCTCTCCAGGTCCATTGCAGGCAGGCTCTGAATCAAGTGAGAGGCTGAATTCCTTGAGGTTGCCCTAGGGAACCTAAACATAGGGATGCCCCCTTCTCTGCAGGACCAGGGGCTCAACAGCCTGACCCAGGAGCCTTGGCAAGGCCTTTTGGGGAGTGGTCCTGGTGGTTGTGGGCAGGGCCAGGCTCAGGATCCCAGAAGAAGGAAGGCAGATAACTTCCTTGCCTTTTCCTCTGACCTGTTCTCCACCTTCACCCAACCCTTGGCCTTAGCTTGGGTCATCTTAGACCTCTTTCTGTTCTTCTTTACCCAGGAAGACCCTGCAGCCCAGGTCTTGCAGCTCTATGCTCACATCAGACCCAGGGGCCCAGGAGCAGAGGCAGACCTGATCCTCACTCACCTGGGTCTGCCACCTGTCACTGGCAGCCCCTGTTCTGCTGCCTTCTCTCTCTGGTTCTGTCAGTCCTGCTGAAGTGAGATTCTGCTAGTTGCACCTTTCTAGTCCCCCCCCCCCACCTTGGCCAGGCACCTCTCTGCCCTAATCTCTGCCTTTATGTCTGGCTCTTCCTCCATTCCATGTCTCCCTTCTTTCTTCCTTCTTTCCTTCCCAGCCCCTGAAGCAGTCATGCTGAGGATCCCCCCATTTCTCATCTGCATCTGCCCTCTCCGCCTTGGAACCATGAGATCCTGTTATTGGGCCATTCTCATTGTTGGGCTCCTCCTCTTCTTTCCCTCTCCCCCAGGTTTTGGCATTTGCTCTGGCCTCTTCAGAAAGCCATTGCCCATGTCTGGAGTGAACTTGGTCCTTTCTTTCCCAGACTCCTTCTACTTGCCCAAAGGTCCCTGTGGCTGGACCTGGACTCCAACCTGGCCTTCTGCTCCCTTGGCCAAGAAGTGAAGGTCTGAAGGCTATGACAGGAGAAGGAAGGGGAGCCAGAGCTGAAAAGGGCTGTCTGGGGAAGGCAGAGACAGCAGCTGAGCACTAGAAGTGGGGCAGAGGGAACCAAGAGGGGACCTTGAATCTCCTTGGGCTGGAGGAGGAAGAAAAGTGCTTTACCTCTGGTGTTTCATCAGACAGAAAGTGATTGAGGTCCTCTCTAAAGTGGGCAATGTTTTTCAGCATTTGGGAAATGGTGGTGGGGTCTTTGCGGACACGGTAGACCTTGCACTGGCCTGAAGAGAAGAAAACAAAGAAGGTATCCATCTCCCCCTCTCCCCCCAACAGCAAGTCCCCAAGGAGCAGCCCAGGGATGGGGACAGAGGCAGCAACCCTAAAGGCATGGCCAGTGCAGGTGGGTCCTAGGAAGGACTTTCCCAGAAGCTCTTCTTTCAATCATCCATCCCCTCCAGCCCAGAAATACCCAGGAACTGCAGAGGAAACTCTAGCCTAGGAGGATTTAAGAGAGGCTCATCACACATAGTAGTATCACAATCGTATTTGTGTATAAGTATGTGGGGATATGTACATGAGAGTGAATGAGATTGTGTATAAATGAACATTAGTGTGCATGGGGAGGAGTATGTGTGTGTTAATGTCTATTGTAAAAGTGTGAGTGTGAGGCTATGTGCATGTTATGTGTGTGTGTGTGTATGTGTGTGTGTGTGTGTGTGTGGGGATGAGAGTGGATGTGTGTAGGGTCTTCAACCTTCACTGCTCACCCTGCCACTTCCTGGACCAGAAATAAAAATGGCTCATTAAATAGAGACCTCCTACCCCAAAGGTAGGGATGCCTTGAGGCTATATACAGGTTTTGGGATGAGTTTGGACAAGTTCTGACACACCCTGTGGCAGTCCCTAGAATGTGGACTGATCTATCTAGGACCGCCCCCCCCCCCCCCCATGAGTGGAACCTTCTTTCAGGACAATTGGTTATGACAATGGGAGGGAAAAAGAGCATCCTCTGCAGAAGGGACAACACAGCCCATGCAGGCTGCCTGTTTGGGACCATGGGCCAGATGGTTGACTTTAGTGCTTCAAGTGGGGTTCCCTCCATAGACAAGTCAATTCCCAAACAGCATCTGCAGGCTGAAGGTTGAGAAGCCTCAGTGAACACTTTGGTCGCTCATTATAAGGAACTTGGTCACATACTCACCACCAACTTGTACGCTCTTCCCCTTGAGTCCAGGGCTAAGTTTTGGCTTCTCATATACCATGCCGTACAGGATCGACCTGTAGGAAACAAACAGACAACTTCCAGACCCTGCCACCATCTTGGAGGAGGAGAATGCAGACAGTCCCCAAAACTTCAACTCTAGGTTACTGTGAGTTTTGTATATGTTTGTGTGTGTATGTGTGTGTATGTATGTGTGCATGTGTATGTGTGTCCAAAAGCACTCAGCAGCCAAGGAGGGAGCCTGAGGTCACATGATCCATGAAAAACAAGTTAGTTTGACAGTCATGAGTCACTCAGAGCAAAATCCCTCTGAGCTGCTCCTCTAAAGCTTGCTTGTGGCTGTGCCCATGAGAGGAAGGCAACAACATTGGCAGGAGTCAATCTCAGGTCTTCCTCACTTCCAGGTCAATGTTCTAGGCACCATCCAAGCCAAGTTGCTTGGGAGCTCAGCCTGCTGGTCTTCCCAGATCGTGAAACCTTGGGCAATGGCCAAATATTTTTTATTGTTCTTCTTATACTGGGTCATGGCTCCTTTTGCTTGTCCAGACTCTTAATGGAAGGTGCCATGCCAATTCCCCCAGGCTGCCCTAGAGAGTGCTAGGAGGCAATCTCATGCACTCACACAGGTCCAAGGTCATGTCATTGGGCAGTGGTTACCAAGCCTCTACTGTGATGACTCTGTCTACCCCAAGATGAGGTGACATGATCCCACTCTCCATGGCTGCTCTGTGTTTTTCCCCTCCTCTCACTGAGGGACAGAGCTATCCACTGATACCAGTCCATGCTGGATCAGGAACCTCTACTGGTCCCTGGGATATTCTCTCCAGTGTCTCCTGCCCAGCACTGTCTGTAATGTGTGTAGACCTCTCTATCTGTATCCTTCTGCAGAGTTGAGTCAAAAAAATTACTGAGTGGGGGGGAAGAAGTCAAGATGGCAACAGAAGAAGAACCTTTCTTAGGTGCTCTCTTTCTATAATATTTCAAAGCTCATAAAGTAATGACTATCTAAATTTTTGAGAGACAGAACTCACAGAGGGATCCAGTAAAGGCAATTCTCCAGTTAAAGGTAACCTTGAAAACAGTGGAAAGGCTCCGCTCCATGGGGTTAGAGGGGTGGCCCACCAGAGCAAAGGAACTTCAGCCTCCCAGAGACAATTGCAAGGCACTGGGAGCTGGGCTTATGGCAGCAGGGGCAGTTTCCTGACCTACACTCCAGGGAGCACTGGGCACAATTTGGAAGATCAGCAGGGGGACCTCTACCAGAGGGTGCATGTGAAGCCCAGCCCTCAGGGCACTCAGTGAGCAGTATGGCTGAGGCAGCCCAGATCCAGGAAATGGAAGCAGGTGGAGCCCAGTAAGCAGGAGCCCCCAGGCAACTGAGCCTTTAGTACTCAGCATAACCAAGGTAGGGGAGTAGAGAGAGACATCTGAGATTTGTCCTCTGTACCTGGAACAGGACTCTGGGTCTCTTACCACATTCAGATCCTGATCACAGCCTAGGAACCTCCACAGAACAGCAGGCCCCCCCCCCCCACCTTATCCCCATGGCAGAGGGGTGCACGTGTGGTCATTCATAGACAAGGAGGGAAGACAGAGCTTCACACACTGAGATTCTTGGTGGGGGGGTCCCAAAAATACTCAAAAGCTCAGGAAGCACCCCAAAATCAGGTGCAGGCTGGGGAAATGAGTAAACAGAGAACAAAGAGGTACATCATTGAGAAATATATTGTCTATGACCCCAAGAAGGATCAAAATATTCAATCTGAACATGAGGAAGCACAAGCTCCTGCATCTAAAGACTGCAAGAAAAATGGAAATTGGGATCAGGCTATGACAGAGCTCAAAAAAGATTTTGAAAAGTAAGTGAGGGATACAGAAGAAAAATTGGGAAAAGAAATGAGAGAGATGCAGGAAAAACATGAAAAAGAAGTCAGCAACTTAGTCAAGGAGATCCAAAAAAAGGCTGAAGAAAATAACATGTTAAAAACCAATTTAGTTCAAATGGATAAAAAGTTAAAAAAAATTGAGGTGAAGAATGCTTTAAAAAAGCAGAATTGGTCGGATGGAAAAGGAGATAAGAAAGCTCTCTGAGACAAACAAATCCTTAAGATGCAGAATGGAGCTAAAGGAAGCTGCTGACTTTACGAAAAGTCAAGACACAATACTTCAAAACCAAAAGAATGAAAAATAGAAGAAAATGCGAAACATCTCATTGAAAAAACAACTGATATGGAAAACAGATTTAGGAAAGATAATTTAAAAATTATTGGAATACCTGAAAGTCATGATCAGGAAAAGAGCCTTGACATCATTTTCAAAGATTTACTACAGGAAAATTGCCCTAATATCCTAGAAGCAGAGGGCAAAATAGAAATTGAGCGAATCCACCGATCTCCCCAAGAAAGAGATCCAAAAAAAAAACCCCAACCCCCAGGAATATTATAGCCAAGTTCCAGAACTCCCAAGTCAAAGAGAAAATACTACAAACAGCCAGAAGGACATAATTCAAATATCATGGAGCTGCAGTCAGGATCACATAGGACTTAGCAGCAACTACATTAAAGGCTCATAGGGCTTGACATAATATTCTGGAAGGCAAAAGAGCTTGAGAAGCAATTACCCAGCAAAACTGAACAACCTCTTCCAGAGAAAAAGATGGACTTTCAGTGAACCAGGGGAATTTCAAATATTCCTATTAAAATGGCCAGAGCTGAACAGAAAGTTTGATCTTCAAATACAGGACTCAGGTGAAGCATAGAGAGTGGAGGAAAAGGGTAAAATATGAGGGACTTAATAATGATGAACTGTGTGTATTCTTGCATGGAAAAATGATACTGATAATACTCATAATAAACTTCTCATTTAATAGAGCAGGTAGAAGGAGCTTTTATAGTTGAAGCACAGGAGAGAGCTGAATTTGAAGATATAATGTGGTATAAAAATGGAATCAATGGCTAAAAAGGAAACATAATGGGAATAAGAGAAAGAAGAGGTGGAATAGGTTAAGATATTTCATATAATCAAATTTTTTTAATACAATGAGCTATTGCAATGATATGGAAGGGGGGAAGGCAGGGGGGAAGGCAAGGGGGAATGAGGGAACCTTTGCTTTCCTCAGAGTTGGTTAGGAGAGGAAGCAGTATATATACTCAATGGGGCATAAACATCTAGAGTAAGGAGAGAAGGGGGACATGGGGAAGGGGGGATATGAGTGATGGAGGAGAGGAGGGACCATGGGGGGAGAGTGGTCAGATATAACACATTTTCTTTTTTACTTCTTGCAAGGGGCCAGGATTGGATGGCCTGTCTGAGACCACAGGGCCGAGTGGTTGCTGGGCCTTAGGGGTGGTATGTGGGCTCAGGGCCTCTTGGCCCCAGGGCTGGTGATCAGTCTGCTGTGCCACTCAGCTACCCTACAGCACATTTAAGAAGAGGGACAGAGTGAAAGGAGAGAGAAAATATAGTATATGGTAGTGTGGAAATATGAATGGAGGGAGTTATGATCAGCAATGGCAACAGTGGATAAATATGGAAGTAACTTTTGTGATGGACTTATGCTAAAGAATGTGATCCACCCACAACAGAGCTGGTGGTGTTAGAACACAGACTGATGCATATTTATTATTATTATTATTATTATCATCATCATCATTATTTTTTTTGGGGGGGGAGGGCTTGCAGGGCAAATGAGGTTGGGTACTTTGTGGGCCACACAGCTGGGTGATTGTTGGGTGTCTGAGGCTGGGTTTGGCTCCGTGTGCTCCTGACTCCAGGGCCGGTGCTCTGTCCACTGCACCACCTAGCTGCCCCTACTACTACTACTATCATCATTATTATTATTCTTTTATTTTTGGGGGGTGTTGCAGGGCAATGGGGTTGGGGTGACTTGCCCGTGGTCACACAGCTGGGTGATTGTTGGGTGTCTGGGACCAGATTTGAGCTCTGGTGTTCCTGACTTCAGGGCTGGTGCTTCGTCCACTGCACCACCTAGCTGCCATCATTATTATTATTATTATTATTATTATTAATTTTTTCCTCTCTCCTTTACTTTATTACTCATGAAGGTCTATATTTTTTGGGGGGAGGGGGTATTATGTTTACTCTTAAGAATATTTTAATAATGTATAAAAAAACAACATTTGTACAAAAATAAAATAAATATAATTTAAAAAATGAAAAATGACTTACTCACTGAGGTTTTTACTTAGATTTTCTGACCAGGATGTGGTGTGTTTTCCAGATCAATTTAAAAAGCATTTGAAAATCAGCTCTCCTCTGTCCCCCTCTTGTGATCTTGGTTCCTTTCCCTGTCCCATATCCACCTGTGTGGCCTTAACACTTGAAGCTTCTTTGGGGCCTTTCTGCTCAACAGTCACCCATAGGTCTTCCATTCATTTTTCCCAGAACATTTCTCTCTGGGTGGCCCTGTACTGACTATGAGCCCCCCCCCCCCCCCCCCCCCCGCCCCATGGAAGAGGGCCCACGAGGCCCATGGTCCATGTGAAAATAGTGTTGAAGTATGTATAAAAAGATTTGATGGTTGATGCATCAGGTATAGGATGCAGCAGAGGCCAAGGTCCAAGAGTCCTACCTGTCCTCAGAGTGCTGGAGAATAATGAGCTGATAGTTTGAAGGGAGGTTATTCAGGATGTTAAAATGCTGCTCAGTGACGCAGAGGTTCTGCCATGCCTGTGCAGGAAGAAACAGGCAACTGGTTCTCATCATTTGTCAGTCCCCTCTCCTCCCTCTTCCATAGCAAATGCTCAGGACCCCATGCCCACCTTCCTCTTCCTCCTCCCAGCACTTGTGGGCAGCTAGGTGGTATAGTGAATAGTCTTATCTTTCTCCTCTTCCCCCCTCCCAGTCACCCCACCCTCCATCTTCCTCCTTTTTGTCCTCCTCCTATCTACACCACTCCATCTTCCTCCTTCATCTTCTCTTCTAATCTACCCCACCCTCCCACTTTTTGTTTTGTCTTGGTTTGTGCAGGCAATGGGATTAAGTGTCTTGCCCAAGGTCACATTGCTAGTTAAGTATCAAGTATCAGAATTCAGATTTGAAATCATCAATCCTTTCAAACTAAACAAGTGACCCTTGACCTGGCTCCTCCTTCCCCCATCACCAGCGCTCTTTTCCCGAGCTCTCAAGAAAACTCCTCAGAAAAAGAAGAGCAGAACAAGCCAATAGGTGTCCAAGGTGCTTTATAACAGGTGCTCTTATGATCTCCAATTGATAGATAAGGGGACTGAGGCAGACTAAGGTGAAGTAACTTGCCTAGGATTACACAGAGATTGTTGATGTTCAGTTATGGCTCATTCTCTGTGACCCCATTTGGTGTTTTCTTGGCAGAGATATCAGGGTGGTTTTCTATTTTCTCTCCAGGACATCTTTTTAATGAGGAAACTGAAGTAAACAGGGTGAAGTAACTTTCTCAAGGTCACACAGTTAGGAAGTGTTTAAGGCTGGATGGATTTGAACTCTCCTTGACATATGATCTTGTGCTACTAACAACCTGCTAAGGTGCATTTTAAATCTGTGGTCAACCATTACCCCTTGATCTGGGTCACATGATCACAATCCTTCCCATTTCTTTAAATAAACTTTTTCTATCATTTATGTCATTACTAATGACATCCTTTTCATTTCTTTCCTCATTCTCCTCCTTGGTGAGGTGATATTTGGAAAGAAGATTTGGGACAGTAGAATCCTTGTGAAGTGCTGAGCACAGTGTCTGGCAAGCACATGGTAGGCACTTAATATATGCTCTTTCCTTTAAGCCCTTCCCCCTGCAGGAAGCTTTCTGCTCAATGGTTCATGTTGTGATCTCTGTTCTCCTACTCTGCTCTGATGTTTTCTCCTTGGGTTCTTTCCAAAGCTGGTCTTCCCTGGGAGCTCCTGGGTTGGGGGGAGATGGAGTTCACTTTGGGCTGAACACATTATATAATGTATATGTGTGTATGTAGATATTTGACTCCTGGTCCATAGAGTCTGGCAAGCAGTAAGTTCCTGGTTGGCTGGTTCTTGTTCTTTGTTATCAAAGAAGACCAAAATGTGATGTCTGAGACAAAGTGACATCACTATGTCCTATTGTGGCTGATCAGCCCAATATGAACTCGGAATGCTCTACCATAGATCAGGCACAGTCCACGTAAACACATGATGGGTACTATAAACTTAAGTATGTCATGTTTCCTTTGAACTACTTCACTTCTGCCCTTCTCATGGAACATAGCACCCTCACTGATGAAGGTCCACCATGCTGGGTGGTCTTGTGCTGTAAATCAATTCTAAAGACCTTCAGGGGTCTTGGCATAGCTTCTGATGCCCTCATCAGTACTTGCCCTGTGGGAGTCCTCCATAGATGAGTCCTTTTGGCAAGCATCCATCTGGCATTCTAATAATGTGTCTAGGCCATGTAGTTGCTCTCTCTGTAGGAATGCTATGCAGTTTAGTTCAAGAAAGGCCCTCAGTGTCTGGTATCTTCTCCTGCCAGGTGATCTTCAGAATCTTCCTAAGAATTTAAATGGAAGAGTTTCAGTTTCCTGGCATGGCACTGGTGGACTGTTCAGGTTTCCCAGGCATAGAGCAATGAAGTCAGCACAACAGCTCTGTAGACTTTCAGTTTGGTAGTCAGTCTAATATCTCTTCTCTCCCATACTTTTTTTGGAGCCTGCAAAATACCAAGCTAGCTCTGGCAATGTAAACGTCAACTTCATGGTCAATGTGTACCACCCTGGAAAGGACACTGCCGAGGCAAGTGAATTTGTCCACATTGCTCAAAACTTCTCCATTTGCTGTAATCAGTGGTTCCACATATGGGTGGTGTGGTGCTGGCTGACAGCACCTGGGTTTTTTTGGTGTTGTTACAGCAAAGTTAGCACAAGCAGCAGAGCTTAATTGATCTATGCTTTGTTGCATCTCAGCTTCAGAAGCTGCATTGAGCAGACCATGATCTGCAAAAAGAGGACCATGCACCAACACTCCTTTGGTCTTGACTTGTAGTGGTAGCTGACCTTGATGCCACACTCATCCTCAGTGAAGGTATTCGATTCTACTGAAAACATCATGCTAAAAAAGCCTGGGAGCAAGTACATGGTCTTTCACTCTATCAGTGATGGAAGTCTGATCTATTATCCAGAACCTGGGCAAGCATTGGCAATACTGATGGGCCTCTCCAGACAACCAAATTTTGACATAATTTTCATAAACCTTCATGATTGATGGCATCAAGAGCCTTGGTCAGAATTATAGACCTTTGTTCTGTTCCTGGCATTTTTTTCTTGGAGTTTTTGGGCAGCAAACACCATATCAACTGTTCCTCAACTGTTTCTGAAACCACACTGACTCTCAGGGAGATGACCATCTTCCAGGTGAAGATCAGCCTACTGAGAAACACTCAGGCAAAAATCTTGCCAGCAATGACTAAAAGAGAAGTACTTCTATGATTGTCATGGACAATCTATGCCCTATACCTTTATAGAGATGGACGATGGAGGGGGGAATAACCTCTTCATGCCATATAATCTGGAAAATTTCAGTCAACTTTTGGATCGAGCAACAGACCCCACCACCTTGTAGATATCAATTGGAATAGAATCAGCACCAGGTACTTTGCCATGTGAAAGGAGCCTAATGACATTCAAAACTATTTCTTCAGTTGGAAGTTTAACTAGAGACTTATTGACTTCAACTTGAGGTAAATGGTCAATGGCTTCTGCATTGCTTGATGACAATCTGTTAAAGACATAGTGGAAGTGGTCAGTCCATCTCTCTAGGATCATGTCCCTCTCATTAATCAATGTGTTTCCAACAGCACTGAGTAATTGAGATACACCATAGGTCTTTGACCAATAAATAGGCTTCAGGGCATCATAAAAACACTTTGGATTGTTTCTGTCTGCATAAAACTGAATTTTTTCTGCCTTACTGAGACAAGAGTCCTGCATTTCTCTAAGCTTTGCTTGTACTTTACTTCTGATAGCACTAAATGCTGCCTTCTTAGAAATGGATGAACTATCTTACTGGTAAATCCTGTGGAGTTCTTATTTTACATTTAGCAGCTTCTATATTTCCCCATTATTTTCATCAAGTCAGTCTTGTTGTTTGTGAGTATTCTGGCTCAGATGAGCAAATGCAGTGTTGTGCACCAGATCTCTGAAAGATGCCCACTCTTTTTCCATTCTAATGTTGCCAATTGTGTATTGGCTCAGTATTTACTCCAAGTTAACAACAAACTGTTCCAGCTCAGAGAGACTCTCTATCTTGACATTAATTCTTCTAGTAGTCATTTTATCGTGGGGTCGTGCTTTGGTCAAATATGAATATTTAGATTAGAAAGGATGAGTCTGTGATCAGTCTAGCATGCTGCACTACACATTGCCTCTTGGTCTAATAGATGCCAATGTTTGCTACGAGGGTGCATCCAGGAAGTTTTATTGCATTTAGATAAATGGAAGACAGTGCTTGTGATGAGAAGGTCATGAGATGCACAAGTATTCAGTAGTAGGTGACCACTGTTGTTGCTGTGGCCAACTCCATTCTTCCCGGGAACTCCCTACCTCGTCAGGTAATTTGCACCTACTCTAGCATTAAAGTCACACAGAATTATAAGCTGATCCTCCTTTGGTGCATTGATAATAATGGTCTCAAAGTCTTCATAAAAATTTTCTTGGACTTCCTCATGGTTTGTCATGGTGGGTGCACATGGCTAATGGTGGCATGATGTTTTCCTGGAAGTAGCAATCTCATTGACATGAACCTGCCATTCTCTCCTTTGATAGGCATTCAAGTTTGTTGACTAGATTAGTTTTGATTGCAAAACCTAACCCAGTTTCATAGTATTCCCCTTCACTATAGTCATTCCAGAAAAAAATATATCTAGCTCAGACTTCAGTAAGCTGGCCTTCATTTTCCAGCCTTGTTTCACTCAGGGCTACTATTTAGATATGATATCTGCTAAATTGTCTTGCAACGAGAGTGGTCATCTATGAGTGTGTGTACATTTTATGTACTGCAAGTGGAATTTTTTTCTGAAGAAGTTTTTGTAGATTTTTTTTTTGTCTCAACCACACTGTGGGATCCTTGCCTGCCATGGTAATCAGGCCAAGGTTAGGGAAGCAGACAATTTTAGGGCACCTTTACTAGTCCCTTCCTCACACCAGGAGGTGAGCATTGAATCTTTAATTTAATTTAACTTAATTTAATTTAAACATTCACCCAAGGAGAGTACCAAGTCTTACAGCTGCTTTCAGTGGGGAAACAACCCTATGTCCTGGGCCACCTGTGTGTAGGGTTGTGACTATAGCTCCCAGTGTATCTGCACCTGCTGCTTTGTCACTTGTCTTTCACCACAGGACTTTGAAGGTATGGATGATGTCTTTGTTGCATGGACAAATTGTATTTAAGGCAGAGCTGCATGAAGTCATTGGCCTCACTCTCTCTTCCAAAGTCTTCATGATCCTGCATGGCAAGACAGACTTAAGTGGTGATGGCTCTAGATGTAATGGATGACCTTGGCATCTTCCACATCTAATCAAGCTCTAAGCTCCACAGTGGCCTTCATGGCCACTGGAATGAATTATTCTTATCCATCTATGCCACCAGTGGAAGACTTCATATAATTGGGGTAGATAACCCCCTCAACTCATTGATGAGTTTGAGACTCCCTCGGTCATCCTCAACCTGGTTTAACTTGCTTGCCAAAATGGTTTACTGTGGTGTGGCTGCTGTACATGCTACAGCTTCTTGAAGTCACAGGTGAGTGTTAGGTGGTTCAGGTGGACATCAAAGGTGGAAAACAGCCCCAAAGAGGGCTGGGCAGACCTCATACCAGAGTCGTCATTCTTCCTTGAATATGTCCTACAGCCCAGGAATCACCTACTAAAAGCTTACTTATCCATCCTCTGGATCCTCCCTTTCTAGCCCCCAGGGGTATGATGCTAAGTGTTTCAACAATTAGCTCTTCATAAATAATATACTTTTACCTTGAATGGCATTATTAATATTTTCTTCATTACTTTTTTAAGTATGAACAAGCCCCTAAACCACAAATCAAGTCCTGATCTAGAGTTGATTTCTAAGGTTAGAGGCTCACACCCAGCCCTCTGTGATTCCCAAGATGGGCTGACCCTGAGCCCCCATCTCAGCCTTCTGCTCCCTTGGCCCATTTTGAGTGTAGGCTGCCCTATAGAATTTATCCTATTATACTTTGGCTCCTTCTGGCTCCTGTCTAGCACCCTTTGTAGCCATCTCAGTCTCTGCCAGGCTCAGAATTTCATTCTTGAACATTTTTCCTCCTTCCAGTGCTGATGATGTCTCCCCTCCATGGCAGCCCATGGCATGCCATCTAAACCATCTCTCCCTTTCAATCTCAAATCAGAGTCCCATGCAAGACTCTGCCTGGTTCACAATCTCAACGAGGCATTGATCCTTCACAAGACTCCCAACTTTAGCAGCTAAATGGCTGTGGCTTAGCATATAGACCCATCCCCAAAGCAAAGATGAAAACAAATTATTCTGGGAATAGCAGGGGAAGTCTGGGCTTCCTGCCTTACTGGGACTCTTCAGAATTTCCCCAGGGAGGTCATGTGAATATGAGCTTGTGAGCCCCTCATACAACTCCAGGTTATATAGGCAGGTATCAGAGACCCCATTTTAGAGATGGGGAAAAGAAATCTCCAGGAGCTTGTCACACACCTACCAAGTGATCTATGGGAGATTTGAACCTAGTTCTCTTTATATTTCAAGGCCTGAACTTGCTCTAATGCATACAGTTTAACCCCTGCCTGCTTGCCTGCACTTAAGAATTTTGACAATAGCTTGGCTGGCAGGGACTTGGGGAAGGCTACAAAATTACCTTGGAAATCTGTCCCAGTTTCTGCTCCACACTGTGGAAAAGGGTAGTTCCTGTCTGGTCTTGTTCCTCCAGCTTTTGGTAAAGTTGAAGGAGGGCTGCCAGCTGGGAGCTGCTGGTGTTGATGGTGACTGACAGCAACAGTTTTCTCATTTCCAGGGATGCCATACAGCTCTGGGAAATGGGACGTCCCTGGCATCAGGCTAGTGCAGGGGGCCACATGCCCCTTCCACTCACCACCCCAGCTTAGGACTTTGGGGATGCAGCCTGGATGCTCTGGTGAAGAAGCAGTCACAAACATGGGGACCCACACTTAATGGGGGCACTGGGGCAGGCAGGTGAGGGGCTCCTGCAAGGTCTGACTTAGGGATGGGGAGGGCAGGGAAGGGGACAGTCCCCAGGCAGGGGGTGGATGAGGGCAGAGGGGAGGGGAATGGAAGAGCTTCAGTCCCCAGGCAGGGTGACTAGCTGGGGGGGGAGGTTGAGGGCAGAGGGAAGAGAAAGGGATCTTCACCCCCCCCAGGCAGGAGTGGCTGTTCTGCTCTGCCCTAGAGCCCTATGAATATCCAGATCCAGGACCCAGACTTGAGCCAGGGCCCTGCACCTGTTCCTTGGGGGTCTCAGGGAAAACCTTCCTCCAGCCTTGATAGAACACCTGCTATAACAAGGTTTTGGTCCGAATCACCAAAGCCTGTCTTGGCCACTAAAGCCAATGTTCTTGTGGACAGGAAATTACAGAGAGGGTGGGGATAGCCCTGCAGGCAGCAGGAACCCCAAAGGGAAGGCTCTAAGAAGCAAACAGGTAAGGCGGGAACCTGAGGCCTGAGGATAGCCTGCCCTGGGGATCAGCCAATGCAAAACATCTGAGGAGACTCATGGGAACCAAGACAGGGGAGGGACCAGAATTGGTGAAGGACCGAAGTGCAGAGCAGAGAAGAGGATTTTGTCAATAGGCAGACAGTTTACATTGAGGATGTGAAGGAAGGGCTTTTTCCTTGGCTTTGATTGAACTTTCCTCAGAAAAAGCAAAAAGAAAAGAGGGGGGAGAGATAAACAGGGCAAGATAAACAGAGAGAACCAGCCAGCCCTAGAGACACCCAGATGGACAGGGATGGGCAGAGATGGGCAGAGACAGTCAGTCAGCTATGAGAGATGGATGGGCAGACAGGGAAAAAGGTGGGCATAGATGGGCAGACAGAGTCAGACAGCCACAGAGAGACAGAATGGGCAGAGATGGGTGGAGATGGGCTGAGATGGGCAGAGGGTCTATTCGGGTTTCATTCTTCAAATGCTGTGGATAAACCTAACTTCGGAGTTTGGGTGGTTAAGGTCTCTAGGCCCCAGACCATCTAAGGGGACGATGGCAAATTGAACCTTAGAAGCTATTCCCTGGGTTCCTTCAGAGATTACCAACAACATCCTTGATCCTGCCAAGATGCTTCCTTTTGGGGGCTTAGGTTCCCAGAATTGAAGAGACCCACAGCCCTTCCATGGGTTCTTGATGCAAATCAATCTTGTTTCCCAGCTTCCAAAACTGCAGATAGACAGGTTCATGGAAGGATCAGGTCAGATTTGTCTCCTCACCTGGTAAAGGGCCAGGAACTGGCAGGTAGTAGGTTGGTCCATGATGCCGAAGATTTCCACCATCTCTAGGCTGGCTTTGGCTGCAGTGCTGATCAAGTTGTTATTAAGACAGACTTGCAGACACTGAAGGAGAGCTTCAGAAGCCTGGGAGCGGAATTTCTGGGCCAATGTAAAGTTTTTCTGAGGGAAAGAGAATTTGCTTTTGATTCTTTACTTTTCAGTTAACTAGCATTTTTTTTCTCCCTCCCACCTTCACTTTTGACTAAAAGAAAAAAAAGGCAAAATGAAAAACTCTCATAGCAAATATCCAAAGATAAGCAAAACAAATTCCCATGGTAGCCATGTCCAGACACATGTGTCTCATTCGGTACCTCACCTCTGTAATCATCATTCCTCTGAAAACTGAGGGGTGACTATAAATTGGGAAGGCCCTGAACAAGTTCAGTATAAGAATGGGATAGAATATTATCAAGCTATAAGAAAATGATGACTGGTTGGTTTAGAGAAGCCATGGAAGACATGAATGAACTGATACAGAGTAAAGTTGGCAGAATCAGGAGAATGACTGAAATCGGGAAAACAGTCTTGTAAAATTAAGCTTCTCTAAAAGACATGGGGATTCTGATCAATGTGTTGATACACTTCTACACTTACCTTGGGATGAAATATTGAGAACAACAAATACCTTTATTTCTCTGGCTTTCTGAATGAAGTCTTCATTTGGGGGAGGGCTTAGAAAGTCTAGGTTCATCCCTAATTCGCCTTCAGTTTCCTCTTTGTCTGTCTCCAAAGAATTCATGATTGCCATTCTAGCATCAAACTGTAAAACAAGTTTCTAGGAATGACTGGAGCACTTTGCAATAGTAAGAAGCTCTGTATTTATTAAATGACTTTCCTTGGCAGGCTCCCTACCTGCCACCAAATAGCATTGTGATGACTAGTTGTCATCACAGCTTGCCTCCCTGAAGGTTTATTAATTATCCCCCAAATCACAGAGTTTCAGAGATGAAAGAGAGCCAACCAACCTTCTGGTATAATTCACACCTCAAAAAAGAATATCCATTGACTAGAATTTTATCCGAAACACAAGTAAAGATTAATGTCCTATTTTTCCTAGACTTTTCTTTTTCTTTTTTCTTTTTTTTTTTTTTTTGGCAGAGGGTCAAACTACATTTCTGTCTACCCACCCCACCCTTCTTCATTCATCTTTGGTTGATATTTGTGTTCTGTTCCTTGTCTCCTCAAAGTCTTCTCTCTGCTGGTAGAGCTGATAAAAGCTCAGCCAATCCTTTCTGTACCTGTAGATACCCTCCAACATGGTGTGAAACTCATCTAATCCATCTTATCACTGTACTCATGTTGACGATCAACTTTCTGCCAGTCATTTTTATTCTGTCCTTTTTAGTCTAAACAGAGAAATGGTAATGGGTCTGTGGTTTCCCCAACTTGGAGGTTCCTTCCAATGGCTTCACTTGCCACCCACTCATATCCACTTATCTTCAGGAATAAAACATTAGGTGAGTCCTTCTAAACTCTGCCTTTGGCAGGTATCACTCATAGTAATATGTCCAGTCTAGAGCACACCAATTTAACCAGATAACCATTGATAACCAGAACATTCAGAGGAAGTCAACCAAGTTGGTGTAGAGTCCTTGAGTTTCTGTCCTATGAGGATCCATGAAAGAAAATGGTGGAGAGTCACTTCATTATTCCTAGAGGACAAGCAGTCATGGGTGGGTGGCAATCTGAGCAGTAGATAGAGTGCTGGGTCTGGAGTCAGGAAGACCTGAGTTCAATGAACAACAACTTAACTGGTGTATCGCTTATATGGACATAGCAGTTGGTGGGTGGTCTCCTCCAGCTCCTGGGGAGGAGAAAGTGCCTGGAGCAGAAACTGCCTTTTGCTTAGTATACTGGGACATAGGAGGTACTTAATAAATGTTCATTGACCCACAGACTGGTTCATTCTCCTTCCTCAAATACCTGTCATGCTAAGATGCTTTCCTGCTCTTTAATCCAGGTTTTCAGTGGGGTCATTTATGTTGTCATTCAAGGCATTTTGAGATAATCTGATGAATAGATGGATGGGAGAAGGTTCTAAAGTACTCTACAGAATCAAATGGTTTATGCACACATTGGAATCTTTCTTCATTCAGTTTTATCAATTGAGAAAAAGGAAAAATGTGGCCTGTGTGACTCACAGAAGTTTTCTTGCTCCCTCCTAATGCAGAGGGAGAATATTTTGTCAAAGATATGGTATAGCTGGGTATAGGTGGCAGTCGAGGCTGCCCTCTTTTTCCCAGGTTAACTAAAATCCCTTGGCTCTGGTTGGTGGTCTTCTCTACCAGTCTCAGTTTCACCAGAGCCTTAGTTCTCTTCTGACACTTTTCTTACAGACCTGAACCAGGCTATTGTATTCTCTGTGAAGCCTTTCCAGGAGGTGAATCTTGCAGGGGAGATTCAGGAGAGGCCATGGAAAACCTCACTCTGGATCCCATAGTATGACTGCCTTGTTCTTGCCATCACTGAAGGACTGACTCTGCCCTTGTTGCAGGCTGCTCTTCCATTATTGGTGGAAGAAACTGAACTTATCTCATCTCCACAATGAGCAAACTTCCTTTCTCCTCAATCAAGCCACTCGTGGTTCTAGAGAGATGACCAGAAGACTGAGTAGCCAAATGCTTTGCTTCAAATCAGCAGGTGTCAAGAGGTGGAAGGGGATCAAAGGCTTCCCTGATTCTAGGGGTGTCCATCTAGCCACTCAGCAACTCACTCCTCACTTCATCATTGAAGGACACCCCAAAGATCTTTCATCTCAGTGGCCAAGGTGTAAGACTTAAGGAAACTATCACCTACCAGAATGTTTTCATCCCAGTAATGAGATGAATGAACGGGGTCAGTTTGAAGAGCCACAAGATGGAGGATCCTTCCAATGAAGTACAAGACTTTTGCTCGAAGGCTAACACATCCAATGGATAGGTGTTGCATGCTCTCCAACTGGGCCAGAGCTCTGTGGGCCACAGTATGATTGAGGTTGAACCAGTCCTATAGGAACCCCAAAGTTGTGAGATGAACACAAATGCAGGTCAAAGTGGGACCCTGCTCCCCACCTCCACCTCAGAGTCCAGCATCACTAGGGAACCTGCTCCCATTGGCCCCACTTGAGAGCTTGGTTACTGTTTCTGTGCTAATTACCCAGTCCAATTGGTTGAAGTCACTGGTATCAAACAAGTAGTCAGACAGGATTTTTTCCCATGTTCCTTTTTTCATTTCTTCCTTCAGAGTTTTTTCCTGATTAAACTGAATTATCTCCACAGAGATTTCAGCCAGCTTTAACTTGACTTTGGAGAGCTTCCTCATCAGGGGAGTGCTGATATTCCGGGTCTGCAACAGTAAAAGCTTTTGTGAGAACTCTCCATTATTCCACTCCTTTTACTGACCCAATCGATCGATTCCTCAGCATTCCCATGTCCTGTGGGCCAGTCTCTAATGGGGAGACCTACCCAAACACAGGAATGTGCAGAATAGTTACACAGTCTACAGGAGGTAATTTGAGGGGAAAGCCCCTAGTCCCTTAAATGCTTTGAGGACATTCAGGGTTCTGATGCAAGGGTGATGAGGTAGGGGGAGCAACCAATGGAAAGGCAGAGAGAACAGAAATGGCATGTCCTGTGTGAGGCTTTGAAAGGTGGGAATGATTACTGTAATAGGACTCCTGGGGGCCTAGTGTGAAAGGTGTGGTATCGTGGGTCACATTAGGGTCAATTGGGAAAAGCTCTGAGCCAGAAGGGGAGCCATGAAGGAGACCATTGAACTCCAGTGGGTTCTGTGTCGATCAGGAAAAGGGAAGGGAGACAAATATTCTGCAGTTGCTAGAATTCCATTTGCTCCATCCTGTCTTCTTTGCTGCTCAATTCTGGCTCATCCTTTAAAAACCCGCCTTGAATGCCCCCTTGCTCCTCCTGGAAGCTGGCAATGATTCCCTTCAGAATGTTCTTCCCCAGAACCCATTGGCCCATTGTGGTGCTAGAAACTAGTGGGGAGTGGAAAGCAAAAGAAGGATCATTTAAATCTGAAAGCAGAGAGTGGGAAGAGACCAAATCTGAAGAGTCTAGCCTCCCCTTTCAAGGTACAATGATACCAGGAATCGAGATTGACTTGGGAGCTGGCAGTGGTCTTTGAAGAAGCAAAAAACTGGAGAAAGAAGTGAATGCTAAAAATCCTTCTCCTTTTGCTTTCCTGGAAGCAGCAGACCAAGAGAGGACTCTGGTAAAGGTAAGACCTTTGGGAAGAACTCCCTTTTGGGACCATGAATGATGGTGGGGATTGGCCAAGATTGCAGAGACCAAGAGCTCCTCTTGCAAGGGCTCTTACTTGTTTGTCTTCCTTTTCTCACCTCTCCTTTTCCTCTACTATTAAAGGAGCCTTCTAACTGATCTCCCAATACTACCACCAGACTCTTCCCTGTGGAGTCCATTGATCTTTCTAGAACAGAAAGCTGAGCACATGGTGCCCTACTTAGGAAGCACCACAAGCTTCCTCTAGACTCCCTATCCAGACAATCACTTGTGACTTCCCACACATCTTGTGCTCTAGAAAAACTGGAAATTCTTTTCCTCTCTCCATTTCTTTGGTCTTATCCTTGAATGCTCTCATTCTTTTGGAATCCTTAGGTTCTTTAAGGTTGAATATCATCTCCTTCATTCTGCTTTCATTTTGTACATCTACCCTGGGAACATGCTGTATCTCCCAAGTAGACTATAAGCTCCTGGAGGGCAGGGGCTTGGTACAGGGTAACTACTAAATTAATGCTAGTTGATTCATTGATTTCTTAAGTGTTAAACTTATCAGCAGGTCTGCCTTAGTATTGGGGCAAACATTTCCCCAGACTTCCTGGGTGGGGGCTAGGAGGAAAGAGAATGAGGAAATCTCCCCAATGTGTATTTGGACCTTTTCTAATGAAAGGTTTACATTGAAAAGTTCTCACCATACATCCCTGGCCGGCACAGTTTTTTTGAGTTTGCTTCTTACCTACCTACAAGACTGTAAGCAAGGAGGGACCATGTTTTATATAAGCACAGAATCTCCCCATTCCCCTCCCCCACCACACACAAAGTGAGGGCTTATGCTTCAGTCCAATTTATTGCTTTGCTTCTACTGATGGCAACTCTTTAGCCATTAACTTCCTTGAGATTCTAATTTTGTCACAAAACCTACTTGTATAGGGCTACACAAGATGTCAACAACAGACCTGTTGGTGGGATTGGAACCCATGTCCTCAAACTCATCTTTGTACTCTACTCTTTCCTGTACATTTCTCTTCAATGGAATGGAGAGTGAAGACATTTGGCCTATATTGATGAGATGCTGTCCCCTCTGATTGAGTTCCTGTCAAAGTGTCCTAGAAAATGGGCACTGGAGGCTAACTCTTACCTCATGAAGGGCCAGCAGGGACTGAATATTATGAAATATTTCTTCCAGATACATAATAGCTTTCTGGAGCAAGTTATAAGTTTCCAAATAATAACCCATCTTCACTTTATCATCAGACTCGTATTTGGCAAATAACCTTTAAAAAAAAAAGATAGGGAACATTGACTCTGAAGGCAAAAATAGTACTTTGCTCAGTTACCCAGGTGACCTATTCAAATTCTGTATCAAATGAAGAATACTTTTCTTCAATCTATGAAGTGCATTTTTTGTAATTAATTATTCATCAAACTCATCTTAGTTTTCAGTTTTCTTAGAACTTTGTTGAGCAAAAGCTTCTGATTTTTATTTCCTCTCATTGCTGTGAATTCTTTTTCATTTTTGATGTTTTTTTCTTTAAGGTGAGCTAATATTATTTTATTAGATTTTTATAAAGCTGTCAAGACTTTTTTTTTTTCCTTTCTGTTTTGCCACTCTGATGTTCAGAATTTCTAATTTGGTATTTAGTTAGGGAGGTTTTTTTTTAATTTTAGTTGTGAGACCAATTTGTTGATTTGCTCTTTCTTATTTGATTAAGGTTTTGAGAAATAAGCATTTTCTTTTATGAACGGCTGTGAAATTAAAAATTTGATTTTATTTTGTATTATTTAATGGATAATGTATTTAATCAATGTAAATCAATATTTGTGGATCAAATGAAGACTTGATTGTAGAGGCCTTGCTTTCAGTCTTGTAAGCAGACTTGCAAGAGTCTGTCCCCCTATTCTTAATTGGCCATAGCCTGACCATAAAGACTCAAAATTTGTAAGTTTTTGCTCACCAAGGGAGGGAGAACAGGAGAAAAGGAAATTAGGTGACCATGGTCAGAGGATGTTTGAGATTTTCCAGGTGATGTTTAGTTTAGCATCAATGGTACATAAATGAGTTGCCCTACTTTGGTCCCTGGCTACTGAGGAGTCTTGGATCTCATTGCCAATGCCTAGCAATGAACATGCTTGGAACTTTTTGCCTCAGTTTCTCTTTATCAGAGATTTTTATCATGACCCTGTTTTAGTTGCATCTCATAGGCTTTGACATATTATCTTTTTGTGTCCTTTTCTTTTGTGAAATGTACTTTTTTTTTTTTTTTTAGGTTTTTGCAAGGCAATGGGGTTAAGTGGCTTGCCCAAGCCCACACAGCTAGGTAATTATTAAGTGTCTGAGACCGGATTTGAACCCAGGTACTCCTGACTCCAAGGCTGGTGCTTTAATCCACTATGCCACCTAGCCACCCCGAAATGTACTCTTGTTTCTATGATTTAATTTATAAATTATGCTTTAATTTATTACATCTTTAGGATTAAATTACTCTTTTCAAGTGGTCATTAATTCTTAATTCAGAGATTCTTTACCAAATATGGCTATTATTCCATTGTGTTTATTAAGTTACATGTTAATATGTTACTATGTGATTGGTTATATTATGTTTATCATTTTGAGGGGTAAAGTTTTTATGCCTTGATATGGTGTCATTATTTTAAAGGTGCCATGCAAGCTAAGAAGTATGTAAATTCTTGATTGCACATGTATAACCTACATTAGATTGCTTCTCAGTCAGAGGGGAGGGGAGGAAAGAAGAGGTAAACTTTGAAGCTCAAAATTTTTTAAAAAGTTAAAAATGATTTAATATGGAAAAGGGTGAAAATAAAATATTACTTTAAAAAGAAGTATGTTTACCTTTTTTTGTTCCTATCCATCAGATTTATCATCTCTAGTTTTTCTAAAGTTCTATTCAAGTGCGCTCTCTTGAGACTGATAGACAATACTGCAGAACTTCTCCAGGCAACCACATTTTGAAATAATTTTCCATAAACCCTCATGACTGACATTATCAAGGTTTTGGTTAGATCTACAAACATTGACTGCTATTCTCTTCCTGGAATTTCTCCTGGAATTGCTGGGCAGCAAATACCGTATCAATGGTTCCTCAACCCTTTCTGAAATCACACTGACTCTCAGGTAGGTAACCATCTTCCAGGTGAAAGATCGGCTTTTTCTTTTTGTTTTGTTTTGGTTTTTGCAAGGCAATGGGGTTAAATGACTTGCCCAAGGTAACAGAGTTAGATATTTTTTAAATGTCTGAAGACAGATTTGAACTCAAGTCTTCCTGACTCCAGGGCAACTGGTCTGTCCACTGTACCACCTAGCTGCCCACTAGAATAAGCTTTGTGAGAAGGACTCTGGCAAGACTCTTGCAAGCAATGACTAAGAGAGAACCCCCTGTAATTGTCACAGGACTATCTATTCCCTTCATCTATATAGAGATGGACAAAGGAGGGTATCCTTGAAATTCCTGGGAGATCACCTCCCCTTGCCATGTTATCTGTAGGGCATTGGACCCTCCACCTTGCAAATCCCAGCTGGAATAGAATCAGTGCCAGATGCTAATTTACCAAGATCAAAGGAACAAATTGACATTCAAAAATCTCTTTAGTTGGAACTTCAGCTGGGGAGGAATCAGCTTTAACCTGAGGTAAGTGGCAATGACTTCAGCATTGATTGATGATGGTCTTTTGAGAACACTATGGAAATGTTCAGACCAGCTTTATAGGATTGCGTCTATATTACTAATCAATGTGATTTCATGAGCACTGAGTGGTTGAGAGGAACCATAGATCTTTGGCCCCTAAATAGCCTTCAGAGCATCATAAAAGCACTTCAGATTGTTACTATCCACATAAAACGAAATTTCATCTACCTTCTAGCCACGAATCCTACAGCTCACTAAACTTTATTTGTACTTTACTTTTGATAGCATTACATGATGACTTCTTAGAAATGTAAGTTATCCTGCTGGTAAAACCTGTAGGAATCTTGTTTTCCCATTTATTCATTTATTTATTTATTTATTTATTCATTTAGTTAGTTAGTTTTTGCAAGGCAATGGGGTTAAGTGGCTTGCCCAAGGCCACACAGCTAGGTAATTAGTAAGTGTCTGAGGCCGGATTTGAACCCAGGTCCTCCTGACTCCAGGGCGGGTGCTCTAGTTTTCTCTAGCTTCCTCTTGGAAGTTTAGAGAGCTAGGACAATGCTAGAAGACCTGCTATGGACACTGTTGTCCACACCCAGAGGAAGAAAAACAAACCCTACTGAATCTGAATGAACACTACGTTCACTTTTTACAAATTTCTCTTGGTTTTTCTTTTCTATCTCCTGGTTTTCTTTCTTTCCCCTTAGTCCTAATTCCTCATCTAGAAAATGACTCATCTGTAAACATGTTAAATACATTATGTGGATGTTACCAGACTGTTAGCTGCTAAGGAGAAGGGGATGGGAAGGGAAGGAGGAAGGAAATCAGATAACTTACAAATATGCATGTGCATTGAATCAATGTTGAAAAACTTTCATAACATATAATTAGAAAAATAAAATAAAATATCAATAAGAAATAAAATTTTTAAAATGGTTTTCCCCAAAAGGAAAAAAAAAAAGAGGAGGCATATGAATCATGCAAGAAAGATAGCCCAACAAAGAATTGAGGTTATGTCCAGCAATTGGGAATGATTGAACAAGCTATGGTCTATGAATGTCATGAAGTACTATTGTTCTATAAGAAGTCATGAATAGTTGGACTCTAGAGAAGTATGAAATGAATTACAAGAACTGCTGATGAGCGAAGGGAGCAGAACCAAGAGAACATCGTCCACATTAGCAACAACAGTGTGAGATGGTCAACCTTGATAGGTGCAGCTCCTCTCAGCATTCAGAGAGCTAGGACAACTGCTTTAGAGCAGCTATGGGCAATGCTATCCCCAACCAGAGGAAGAAACGGAAAATAAAACAACAAACTACAGAATCTGAATGAACCCTAGCTTCACCTTTTAAAAATTTCTCTTAACGTTTTCTTTCCTATCTCCTGGTTTTCTTTCTTTTCCCTTAGTCCTAATTCCTCATCTAGAAAATGACTAATGTGTTAATATGTTAAACACAAATTTGCATGTACAATGTTCACTAGACTGTTCTCTGCTCATAGGAAGGAGGTAGAAGAAAACTATGTAACTCATAAATATGCATGTAGATGAATGTTGGAAAATTTTCATAACATATACTTGGAAAATAAAATATCAATAAATAAAAAAGAAAGATAATTCAAGCCTTGGATCACACTCAGGTTAGAGTGTCTTTGGATGTTTCTAACAGGGCTATCTTCTTTCCATCATACACATGAAAAAATATACATAGATGTCTATCTATCTATAGATATCTGTCTACATCTATCTATCTATCTATCTATCTATCTATCTAGTTTGTTTTTCCCAGAGAGAGAGAAAAAAAACCTCACCTCTTGATCGTGACAGACTGGAGGATCATATCTACACAGTGGCCTTTATAACCACAGGCAAGAAAACTCTTCTCAATTTTCATCAGTCTGTAATTGATAGCCTCTAGCAAGTATGAAAAGTCCAAAGGATCATCTTTGGGGGCAGAGTCCAAGACAATCTTCAGCTGAATGTGGGCACTCCTGAAGAGGAGGAAACAAAATGAAAAACAATGCCCACAAAAGTTTATTTTGGTTCCTTTTATTATTCTATAACAAAGAATTTTGAAAGTTTTGTGCCAAAAAACCCCAAATCTGTCTTTGCAACAGTGATTGGGTCCTTTCCAATGGCTACACACACCAGTTATATAGCTGATGATTTTTTATTAAAAGAATCATCTTCAGTTTTTTTTAATTTTAAAAATGGTTAACCATTTCTCTGAGGGCAAAACTGTTGCTTTTCTTGTTTATACCAGGTTGATATAAGCAAAAAATTTAATAAAGAAAACTCTGACAAGACATTGTAAAATCTGCAGATGTGAGGAATGACAGCAGTCTGTTTAATACCACGTTATTTATTAAGCCCCTATGATGTCACTAAGAACTTTGCTAGGCATTGATAGACCTTGCTTTGGGGGTGCTTGGGAGGAGACAACAGGTACACAAGGAAATAAAGAGATGGCAGAAAACAAAGTAATTTCCTGAATAGTGAGGGAGCAGGAGAGGTTTGGTGAAGGATAAAGGACCTGAGAGGCTTGAAGGGGACAATGTCCAGGCCACTCTGTCAGGAATCCACATGTTTGTGTCTGTGTGACCCTCTAACTGATACAAAATGGTGAGAGAGAGCCCAACCGCATTTGGCAAAGCATTGTTCTAGTTTTGTTTTTGTTTGTTGTTCTTGTAGCACAGTGGAATGGACATTGGGCTCTGGAGGGAGAGGCCCTGAATTCAAATCCTGCTTGTTCGTTGTAGCTAGGAAACCTCAGAGTCATCCCAACTCTTCTCAGTTTTAGTCTTCTTGTCTACAAAGAGAAGAACTTG